>NC_133415.1:28493750-28797053 GCF_049350105.2 Macaca mulatta | reverse complement strand
TAGTTGTCTGTGGGCTACATAATCTATTGGTGGTATTTGCTTAACACTTGAAGGTCTCTTTTGACCACCCTGAAGAGGCCAGACACTATTTCGGGGAGGATGACAAGTTAATGTTTAGCTTCCACACAAGTGCAATCATAAGGGCACATAGAGTTACCCCTAGAAAATGTTTATAATTGTTGGGGGTCCCCCAAGTGGGACCTACATTTGTTGGGGCACAGGTCCTGGCCACCTGGTAGGGCTTTGGTTTCCCAGTTCAGTTTACTTTTTTTTTTTTTTTTTTTTTGAGGTGAAGTTTCACTCTTGTCACCCAGGCTGGAGTGCGGTGGTGTGATTCGGCTCACTGCAACCTCCACCTCCTGGGTTCCAGTGATTCTCCTGCCTCAGCCTCCCGAGTAGCTTCCCAGTTTCCTGTTTGTTTGTTTGTTTGTTTGTTTTGAGACGGAGTCTCGCTCTGTCGCCCAGGCTGGAGTGCAGTGGCGTGATCTCGGCTCACTGCAAGCTCTGCCTCCTGGGTTTACGCCATTCTCCTGCCTCAGCCTCCCGAATAGCTGGGACTACAGGCGCCCACTACCACGCCTGGCTAATTTTTTGTGTTTTTAGTAGAGATGGGGTTTCACCGTGTTAGCCAGGATGGTCTCCATCTCCTGACCTCGTGATCCTCCCGCCTTGGCCTCCCAAAGTGCTGGGATTACAGGCGTGAGCCACCACGCCTGGCCCCCAGTTTACTTTGAATAATTCAGTCTAGTCCTTGTATTTGGAAGGACAGCCTGAGAGCAGTTAGTCCGATCTATCCCATTTGTCCATGCCGCCAGCAAGGTAGCACTTGTTCTGTCCACAGAATGGCTGAGTGGGGTCTATGGGAATAGGGACACAGAATGGCTGAGTGGGGTCTATGGGAATAGGGACACAGAATGGCTGAGTGGGGTCTATGGGAATAGGGACACAGAATGGCTGAGTGGGGTCTATGGGAATAGGGATGGGAATGACAACTGGTGATTTTCATGGAAGGTGCAGGAGCCAGGGACATCCCCTGCTCTTTCCAGTGGACTTCTAGTAAGGTTAATGGGAATGGTGAGCAAACCAAACAGTGGCCAAAGCCATCTGATGGGGCAAGGCAGAACCCACAGTCGTTAAATTTATTTTATTTGAGACAGGTTCTCAGTCTTGCCCAGGCTGGAGTGCAGTGGTACCATTGCAGCTCACTGCAGCCTTGAACTCCTTGCCTCGAGCGATCCGCCCCTGCAACTTCCCAAGTAGCTGGGATTACAGGCAGGAGCCACTATGCCCAGCTTTGCAGTCAGTTAAATTTAAGGTGCTTGCAAAAGTTTGGGAGAGCTGCACCAGATCTTTTTATGATGTTCATAAGAAAGTCTTCAGGGGCAATTATGAAGGACAAAGATCATAAATGCCTCTTCCTCTTTATCTCCTGGAATCCAAAGTACTTTCTACCTAGGTGCCAGAATTGCTGCTCCTGCTCCCAAATCAGTGTCTCATTCCAGTACCTATAGTCACCTCTTTAAGGAAAAAGAGGTGAGTGGACTGACCAGTACCAGCCATCTCTTTTTCCAGTTACCTACTTCGTACACCCAGACTTTTTGATTGGAAGAGTCAGGTCCAAGAGGAACAAGGGCATTTTTATAAAATGCACAGAGACCCATTATGTTCCCTGCTTTGTCCCATATGTACCACTCGAAGGGGTCTTGGTGAGCAGCATACTTGCCCAAGTGGTCATTATTCTTATGCTCTAAGACCATGTCAGTCCAACAAGAGAATCCAGGTGTCTGAAACACAATCAGGTTTGAGCCCCTAGGCCCCCTTATAGTTAGACTGCCATCTAGAAGGTGTGCCCACCAGGCTGGCCTGGGGTTGCTGCTAGGGGAAGGCAAGGAAGCAATGTGCCCAGGAAGAGTCTGATCAGAATCCCAAATTTTGAAAATAGGTCTTTGTAACCTTCCTACACCTCTTCATTCAGATACACCTTTCTAGGAAGTAGCCTTTTTAAAGAGCTGCATTTGGTAACCAAAATGTTTTAATAGGGCCAGGCGCATTGGCTCATACCTGAAATCCCAGTTCTTTGGGAGGCTGAGATGGGAGGATTACTTGAGGCCAGAAGTTTGAGACCAGCTTGGTCAACATAGCAAGACCCCATCTCTACTTAAAAAAAAGAAAAAGAAAAAGCGGAGTGCTGTAGCTCACGTCTTTAATCCCAGCAGTTTGGGAGGCCAAGGTGGATGGATCTCTTGAGGTCCGGAGTTCAAGACTAGCGTGGCCAACATGGGGAAACCCTGTCTCTACTTAAAATACAAAAATTAGCTGGATGTGGTGGCGTGTGCCTGTAATCCAAGCTACTTGGGAGGCTGAGGCAGGAGAACGGCTTGAACTCAAGAGGCAGAGCCAAGATCGCACCACTGCACTCCAGTCTGGGCGACAGAGCAAGATTCCGTCTCGAAAAACAAAAACAAAACAAAATGCTTTATGAAAGTGTGTGGACCAGGAGGGAGGGAGAAAAGTAGAGTAGAGACCTTGAGTTGAATTTTTTTTTTTTTTGAGACGGACTCTTGCACTGTCGCTCAGGCTGGAGTGCAATGGCGCGATCTGGGCTCATTGCAACCTCTGCCTCCCATATTCAAGCAATTATCCTGCCTCAGCCTCCAGAGTAGCTGGGATTACAGGTACCCGCCACCATGCCTGGCTAATGTTTGTATTTTTAGTAGAGATGGGGTTTCACCCTGTTGGTCAGGCTGGTCTCGAACTCCTAACCTTAGGTGATCTGCCTGCCTTGGCCTCCCTAGGTGCTGGGATTACAGGCATGAGCCACTGTGCCCAGCCCGATTTTTGAGGAAGCCATTCTAATACTCAGCAATGCCAGATGCTCATGATGGCAGGAGTGTGGAAGATCTCTTGAATACCACGACTATTGTTGAGTGGCTTTTGTGATAAAAGGCGCACCATTGTCACACTGCAGATGGTCTAGAGAGCCAAAACATGACACAGATTAGTTTCAAGGGTTGCAGCGGTGTGCCCAGAGTTGGCTGATAGGACTGGAACAATCCAATAACCTGAAACAGTGGTAAGGCACCATCAATAGCCCCAAGAGGTCAAAAGTCTAATGAAGTTGATCTGCTATGAGTAGGCTGGGGCCATGTCCTATGTAAGATGACCTCCTCCTTTGCAAAAGAAATGGGCCAACCTTTGGTAGGAATCACAGCCTGGTATGTGGTGGTAGCCTCTGCATCAGAAATAGTCTTTTCTGGCCGGCTGCAATGGCTCACACCTGTAATCCCAACACTTTGGGAAGCCAAAGCGGATGGATCACTTGAGGTCAGGAGTTCGAGACCAGTCTGGCCAACATAGTGAAACCCCGTCTCTACTGAAAACACAAAAATTAGCTGGGCATGGTGGTGCATGCCTGTAATCCCACCTACTTGGGAGGCTGAGGCAGGAGAATCACTTGAACCCAGGAGGCAGAGGTTGTAGTGAGCCAAGATGGTACCACTGCACTCCAGCCTGGGCGACAGAGTGAGACTGCATCTTAAAAAAACAAGCAAACCCCCCCGCCACACACACACAAATAGTCTTTTCCATTGTGCCCAGTCCGTGATGGTGGATGTGTTGCCATGTCCAGCACAATGATGGATCCCAATGGCAATATGGCTAGTGCAGGCTCCCTCAACAGCCTTATTTCAGTTGGTCTCATCAGAGAACAGGCTTCAACCACGGGCATCTACATGCGTGATGCAGACAGAGCAATCACAGCCAAAACTTATTTCCATAGTTCATGACCCCAAAGATGGATGTCTTTAATCCACCAGTTGAGGTTTTCTAAGTGTCAGACCAAACACCTAGGCCATTGGCAATGCCCCAAGAGTCAGTAAAAATATAACAAGGGTTACCAAGAGGAGTATTGGCTCAGGGCCTACTGAGCAGAGTTACTCATCCATTTTCCATTCTGCACAGCTGCTTCTGAGGGTGAACAGCCACAGCAGCCCTGTGGACACCATGAGGCTTCCACTTCATCAGCCCATCAGTGAACCAGGCCCTGGCATTTAGGAGAACCTCTGTGAATTGAGGTTCCTGTTGTTGAGCCAGTGACTTTGCTTTGGTGGAGTGGGCGATATTAGTGTCCCCCAAAGGGTTAGCTGCCAGTTTTTTCATGTAAAACTGAGATGTCAGCAGGGCTAGACTAGCTGTGTTCTTAAATACACCGTTTCCCTCTTAAGTACACCATTCCATAAAAGCCAGCCTTTTGTGGGTCAGGTATTCTGTTGTAAGAAGACCCCAGATAGTAAGCTTTTCAAAAGAGGTGTACCTGGCCACTGTGTCAGGGAGACAGGCAGTAAGTCCAAAACAGGGGCACCTCTGGGTGCAGTCTTCTTCCCTTTGCCAAAGGTTCCAATTAGCAAAATTAGTCACAGAGACCTTATATAGCTTAAAGGGATCATTAGGGTTTTGAGGACCCACAGGTAGAGAGTGGGCTTGCTAGACAGCTTCCAATACAGCCTTGCGGCCTGGGCCCTGCTCTAAAGGGTGCTGGTTGGCAAGTTAGCAGATGTAAAGGACCAAGTAGGATGCCCAAGTGAGGCACATGCTGTCTCCATTACCCAAGGAGTCTGAGAAGGTGCAGAGCCTTCTTTTTTGGTGGTGGTGGAAGGACCACCAGAAGCTTTTCCTTGACTCCTGGAAGGACTAAACATCATGAATTGGCCGAGTGCAGTGGCTCACGCATATAATCCCAGCACTTTGGGAGGCCAAGGCTGGCAGATCACTTGAGGCCGGGAGTTCGAGACCAGCCTGGCCAACGTGGTGAAACTCCGTCTCTACTCAAAATACAAAAATTAGCTGGGTGTGGTGGCATGTGCCTGTAATCCCAACTACTCAGGAGGCTGATGCAGAAGAATCACTTGAACCTGGGAGGCGGAGGTTGCAGTGAGCCGAGATCGCACCACTACTCTCCAGCCCAGGTGACAGCAAGACTCCATCTCAAAAAACAAAAAACAAAACAAAAAAACAAACAAAAAAAACCTTGTGAATCAGCAGTTGTATTCCAAGAAATGGAATTTTGTCAGGGATTGTCAGTCCCCACTGCTGGTGGAGATGTGGTAACCTATGATCAGGATCTCCAGGACTGGGACTTTTGACTTGCCATCCAAGAGGACATCATCTGTATGGTGAAAGTTTTGGACATCAGAGGGCAGAGAAACTGAGTTAAAACCTGACTCATCCATGGGGGTTAAATGGCAGGGGAGTTTATCCCACTAGCATTGACTGAGAGAACCCCCTTTGGCACTTCAGGGCTGGAAGGAGAAGCACCAGTTCCTACCACAAATTCAGGTATAGATGCAACAAAACAAGACATTGAATTGTCCCAAAGGGCCCCACAGCACTTGGCTTTTTCTCTCTGCACTGTGAAACTTGCCCAAACCCTGTCAGTTGAATTTGGAAACTCCCCTTCCCCCATGAGGCGAGGTAGGACGGTGGCTTATGCACCCATATCCAAGAGACATAAACGTTTTGAGGCACTTTAGTCCCCAGTGTTCCTTAGCTTACTCAGGTGCTCATGGCCTTTGGTCACCCTTGAAGACAGGGGGACCTCATCCCTGCCCTCATCATTTCTCCTTAGAGCAGCTGAGGTTGAGTTAGAGAGGGAGTGAGGGACTAGGGATTGTGGACAAGAGACTCTTGTGGGCAAGAGACTGGTTCTGTGCCATTAAATAAGGGCACACTTACTTCTGGGTTCAAAGAGTGTGGCAGCAATTTGTGACTCAAATGAGTTTCCAGTATTTTCAACCCATCCACAGCCCTGTATCAGGTGGCAAGGCCATCATTACTGACTCTTTATTTATTTCAGCTTTGGAGATCCCTTGACTCCACAGCCATATTGCTTTCTGGTTGAGGCCCCAGGGATTTTGTTCTTCTGATTTTTGTTCTGCTGACTCAGACTAGATGTAAGCCAGAGTGCCAGCATTTTCTTGCACTGATTCTCCAACCAGGGGGGTGGAGGCCAGGAGACACCTGCACTTGCAGAAAGCTGTAATAAGAGGGGAATCCTAAGTTTGAATAACATGAGGCCTTTTTTAAAAGTTTTTTTCTTTTTTTTTTTTTTTTTTTTTAGTGAGAAGGTCTCACTCTGTCACCTAGGCTGGAGTGCAGTGGTGCAGTCATGGCTCACTGCAGCCTCCACCTTTTGGCTCAAGCATCTTCACACCTCAGCTTCCCGAGTAGCTGGGACCACAGGTGTGCACTACCATGCCTGGGTAATTTTTTGTATTTTTGGTGGAGATGGGCTTTCATCATGTTGCCCAGACTAGTCTCAAACTCCTGAGCTCAAGTGATCTGCCTGCCTTGGCCTTCCAAGGTATTGGGATTACAGGTGTGAGTCACTGTGCCTGGCCACTTTTTGTTTGAGACAGGGTCTTGCCCTGTTGCCCAGGCTGGAGTACAGTGGCATGATCACAGCTCACTGCAGCCTCGACCTCCTGGGCTCAGGACGTCCTGTCACCTCAGCTTCCTGAAGAGCTGGGACCACAGGCACCTCCACCATGCCCGGCTAATTTTTTGTATTTTTTATAGCGACAGTTTTGCCATGCTGCCCAGGCTAGTCTCAAACTCCTGGGCTCAAGTGATCCACCTACCTCAGCCTCTCAAAGTGCTAGGGTTAGAGGCATGAGCCACTGTGCCCAGCCCCACACAAGTCTTGACCTTCTAGTCTCAAGTGATCCTCCAGCCTTTGCCTCCCAAAGTGCTAGGATTACAGGCATGAACCACCATGTCTGGGTCACCTGAAGTGACCCAGATGTACTAATGGGCAGTACGTCTTGCTCCTTCCACCATTCTTTGTAGGAGAGAATGTCTCCTGGATCCTGGGTGACATCAAAGGATTCAAATTCTGCCTCCCCTTTATTATTATCATTTTTTTGAGACAGAGTTTCGCTGTTGTTACCCAGGCTGGAGTGCAATGGTGCGATCTCGGCTCACCACAACCTCCACCTCCCGGGTTCAAGCAATTCTCCTGCCTCAGCCGCCTGAGTAGCTGGGATTACAGGCATGCGCCACCACGCCCGGTTAATTTTGTATTTTTAGTAGAGATGGGGTTTCTCCATGTTGGTCAGGCTGGTCGCGAACTCCCAACCTCAGGTGATACGCCCGCCTTGGCCTCCCAAAGTGCTGGGATTACAGGCATGAGGCACCGCGCCTGGCCTTCTGCCTCCCCCTTAATGATCACCTTTAGTTCTGAAAAGTACAGGAAAGCTGCTGAAACAGGTATCATTTCAGCCTACTATCCATTTACTCACATTTATTGAACATCTACTAGGTGTCAGATACTGGGGCTACAGCAGTGGAGACAGACAAGATGATGTGTTTGAGGGAGGATGGGAAGGAATAGAAGTGCTCCTTTAAAAGTGATGACATTGGCGAGGCACAGTGGCTCACGCCTGTAATCCCAGCACTTTGGGAGGCTGAGGCAGGCAAATCACTTGAGGCCGGGAGTTCGAGAGCAGCCTGGCCAACATGATGGTAAAACCCATGTCTACTAAGAATACAAAAATTAGCCGGGCGTGGTGGTGTGTGCCTGGAATCCCAGCTACTCAGGAGACTGAGGCAGGAGAATTGCTTCAACCCAGGAGGTGGAGGTTGGAGTGAACCGAGATAGCGTTACTGCACTCTTGGTCTGAGACCTCAACCCCAACTCTGCATGCTCTGAGCAGCCAGCTCCACCCAGCACTCACCATCCCACCCACTTTTTTTTTTTTTTTTTTTTTTTGAGACAGTCTTGCTCTGTCGCCCAGGCTGGAGGGCAGTGGTGCGATCTCGGCTCACTGCAAGCTCCGCCTTCTGGGTTCATGCCATTCTCCCGCCTTAACCTCCTGAGTAGCTGGGACTACAGGCACCTGCCACCACGCCTGGCTAATTTTTTTTTTTTTTTTTGTATTTTTAGTAGAGACGGGGTTTCACCGTGTTAGCCACGATGGTCTTGATCTCCTGACCTCGTGATCCGCCCACCTCCACCTCCCAAAGTGCTGGCATTACAGGTGTGAACCACCGTGCCCGGCCATCCCACCCACTTTTGTCTCTCCTCTTCAACATCCCCCTCATTCTGTGGTGTCTCCTGTAGTTGCATTTGTTGCAGTTCACTTGAGCTGAGCCCCGAGGCCCTTCTACCCCTAGTACTGCCTGTCCAGGACGGCCACAAGCATCCAGGCCTGAATAGGATGGATATGGCCCTAGAAAACAGAAAACAGGATTCCAGTCCCAGCTAAACTGGGTATGGCAAGACAAGGACCTGGGTTCCCATGTGCTCATGCTGAGAACTTAGGGACAGGAATTCTGCAGATCAACACAGCTTCACAAAGGCCAGCCAGGGGCTACCACCATTTTGCAGTGAGAATAATGTTTATTGAGAATGGCTCATTACAAACAAAATATATATAAAATCTCTGCGATGCAAAAGATCCCTTTCATCCCCCTGTGGCTAGAATGAACAAAGCTCACTGTCACACATGGCTTCAGGTGCTGTGCTGGTCCCCAGCACGTGGACAGGCTGGGCAGCTGTGGGTGTCATGTGCTGTGGGCAGAAGTCCCCGATGTCCAGGCTCGCTCTCTGGCCCCATTTTCATGACTTGTGCAAGAATGCAACACAGTGTGGCTTACATCCTGCCTCTGTGACCCTCCCTAGGCAGGTGGGTCTTCAGAACGGGCAGCTTTCTCATTCATCTTCCAGGCAGGTGACCTTTAACTGTGGCGTGCCCTGAGAAGCCGTCCTCTGGGACCGCAGACTGTTGCTAAACATCTTGGATGGACTGAGGTGCTGTTACCACCCTCCATGAAGGCCACTCCCTAGTGACAGCCCTAACAGCATGTGCACTGTGTCTGAATCACATCCCGCCATCCTGAAAACTTCATTTCCTTCCACTGGTTTCCTTCACACAGCTATCCTCACAATTTTACCAGAACACTCCTGAAGATGCCCACACCCTACAGCTGCTGTGCGTGGGCACTCCTGGGCCACCTGGCATTAAGGCAATGGAGATGAGACCAGTCTGGAGCCAACACCGGTCTCTGAAACCCAGAAGGGCTGCCCAGCTAACAGCACCTCCCTCTTGGCCAAAGGCTTTGTCTAGGGTTGAGGAGCAATTTGGCTAGGTGGTCTGACCGCCCTCCTAAACAGAGCCCACCTCTGCCCCCAGAGTCACCTGGTGGGGGAGGGGCCAGCTGCCCCCATGCCCTGCCTTGGGCACTGTAAGAGCAGGACCCAGGAGTGCAGGGATGGTATCACTGTTGCCCCTTTGAAAATGATCAATTTCCCTTAGTTTTTTCGGTACAGACTGGGGTTCAAGGCCCAGCTCCACCATTGTCCTGGGCAGCCTCCCCAGACTGGGCCAGCTGCCTCATCAGCTGCCTCGTCTGTGAGGTGAAGGGGCAGATACTTAAACCGCTGGCCAAGTCCCTTTCTCTGAAAAAGAACTTGAGCTGGCTAACTGCCCTGTGCAGAGGTGTTAGTGGTTCCAAAGTACCTTCACTCTTACGATTACTGTTATACTTGAAGGTGATTACCCCTCAAAAATGAAAACTTAAATCTCAAACAACCCCTGACCCCAACCAAAGAAGAAAAAAAGAGGAAGTAAAGAGCTCTATGCTACTTGCTGTGTTGTAAGATCCTAGGCAGGAACCCCTCTTTTCCGTCAAGATAAAAGAGGCCCAGTATCATGTGCAACCTCGTGTGAAGACCAGGCTGCGTGGGTAGCTGCAGGCTGCCCCTGCCCATTGCTTTGGAGCACAGGCCCTAGCAGCCAACCTTAAAGGACTAGGGGCTCCCCACACTCAGAGGGCAGACCCTGCTGTCAGGATTTAGGCTGGTGTCAGGAGGCTTCCTGGGTGTGGAGATCCCTCTGGGTCTAGGGCAGCTGTTTATTCCCAGAGCACGCACTGTGCCGCCAGCCATCAGGCCTACCAGTGGGATTTAGGCCCAGGCCACACCCCCGAGAGCCCTCCATCTGAGCTGGAGGACCTGGAGGGCTGTGGGTGGCTTAAGCGTCTCCAGGGGCCAGGGCACTGCACGGCAGGGCAGCTGTGAGGTGTGTCTATGCTGGGTGGCAGGGGCCAGACACCCTGTAACGAGCCACAGAAACTTTGGCCCATGGGTAGGCAGGAGACGGTGGTGTCGTCACCCACGGGGCATGGGGGCATATGCAGCACTTCCAGAAGAGAGGGGCCTGGAGGGGTCCTCAGTTCTGGGCGATTGGGGTCAACTATGCTGTCTCCAGACACACTCATACTGTCCTGACAAGTGGCATTAGTCAAGGGACTTCTCTCTCCAGACTCAGCCCTGCGGTCTGTGTGGAGACCCTTGCCTTGGGTCTGGCTCAAAGGCAACAAGGGCACTGTTGGGACTGGACTTCCTGTGGGCACAGCTGGAGTCAGGCTTGGGGTCTTGGGGTATGCTTCCAGCAGCCAGCAGGTGCTTGGCGTGAGCGACATGACAACACACGGCACTGGCAGACAAAGCAGCTGTGCCACAGTATCCCAGAGTTTCTGGGGCTCTGCCAGATGGGCTGAGGCTGCAGTTCCACATTCCAGCCCCAGCAGCCCCAGGCCTGGGCCAGGGCATCCTGAGTGGGCCCAGCTGGGGTGGGGATGGGGTCCAAGGGCCTGGGCACACCAGGCTCCTGCTGTCAGCTGTCCAAGTAGACAAAGAGGATGTCCTCATCTGTGCCATAGCTGGTTCTGGCCTCCTCAAAGTTACTGATGCTGGTGCTGCACATTCCTGCTGGGGGTGGAGAGGGCAAAACGGGGTCAGTGGGTTGTGAGAAAGCACCTACCCCACCGACACAGTGCCCAGGGGAGCTGGGTGAGGTCTGTGTTCCACCCGCATGGCCACTCCTCTCAGCTCAAGTCCTCCACCCTCAGGAAGCCCTCCTTGCCCATCCTGGTCTTCATGAGCTTTCTCTGACTCCTCCCCAGTTGAGCAGTTAGAGAAAGTGAGGCCCAGAGAGGGGAAGAAACATGCTCCAGGCCACATAGATGGGGTAAGTTTATGTGATCAGGGCGTCTAGGGGCTGTCTCTGTGAATCCAGTCTATGAGAGTCAGGGCGGCCCTTCCCTGTGCCTGGAGGGCAGTAGGCAGGCCAGGATGGGTCTAGAGCAGGGGCTGGCTCTGGCCGGCTTCTTTCTGAGGAATGTGCTGGCCATCCTGGGGGCTGGGGGAGGGGTGCAGCCTGTGCAGCATGAAAGGGTGAGGCAGGGACCTGGGCAGTGGCGTGGGGCCTGTGGTGTGGGAGGGAGAGGTGGCCAGGTTGTAGAGAAGGCTGGCATAGTTTGCTGCAGGTTTGCCTGCATGGCCTGAGGGGTGGCTCCAGTGACAAGAGTAAAGGAGGAGCAGGGGCTTTGGGGAAAAGGTGGTAAGGGAGGCCCTGGCCACACTAGATTGCATGGGTGGGAATCATGGGCACTGGCCATACAGAACAGTGAATGTGGCCCACTCTGCCTCACCCGCCCCACCCAGCACTCACGGTCAGCATAGGCTGGGTTGTTGTAAAAGATGCAGCCAGTGGCCCGGTTGTAGCCGCGCAGGACGATGAAGTGGCCCTGGTAGTCAGGAGTGCGGCAGAAGCAGCGGTGGCCACTGGGGGCGAAGCAGCAGTACTTGACAGGGCTGGAACACAGGTCACAGTGCAGCACCCCAGAGTTCACCAGCACGATGGCCACATGGCCCTGAGCCAGGTGCGCCTGGATGTCCTGCACACTCACTGTGCTGTGGGCAGGAGAGGGGTCAGCTGGTGCTGCTGGGCCCCCATTCCCCATCCCTCAACTGGATCCCTGCTTGTTCCTGTTTCTCTGTTACAAAGCTTGGGGATCGGCTCCTCTTCCCTTTGCCCTGAACTCCCTGCTCTGTCACTTGTGGCCCAGGCTCAGCCTAGAGCCAAGCAGGAGACTGGTATGGTGTGCGTGTCTGAGTGTGCACAAAGATGAGCTGGCCCTGTCAGGCCCTTCACGGGGAGGGCAGTTCAGCTCCAGGTGGGTCCAGTCAAGGGCCACTAGAGCAGCACACAGAAACCATCGTCCTCCTGTGCCCCAGGCTGGTTAGTGAATTCTTTTTGCCCAGCCTTGTCTCTCCTCTACCCTAAATCATAAGTAGTTTACGTTGAAAACTGCCTGCCCAATCTAATCCCCTAAATCTAAGCCACGCATGGCTCAGACACTTTCAAAACCAAATGCTTCTCTGAAAGAGTTATTTTACTTTTTTCCTAAGGCTCCTTGTGGCAGAAGGGGCTGCCCAGGAAGGGCTGGGCCACATTACTTCCAGGGGAGCTCCAATTCAGCAATGACATCTGCCTGGAGCCTCCCTCACTAACAGAAGGTGCTGCCCCATCCTGTACCTTCCACTAGGCAGCAAATCCACATGAAAATCTAGAGCAGGGCTGGGCACAGCGGCTCACGCCTGTAATCCCAGTGTTTTGGGAGGCCAAAGTGGAAGAATCGCTTGAGCCCAGGAATTAGAGACCAGCCTGGGCAACACAGCAATAACTCTGTCTCTGCAAAAACATTAAAAAATTTACCAGGCATGGGGCATGGTGGTATGAGATTGTGGTTCCAGCTACTCGGGAGACTGAGGCAAGAAGATCACTTGAGTCTTGGGCTGTAGCCGTGAGCTATATTGCAATATTGCAGCACAGCACTCCAGCCTGCATGACAGAGTAAGACCTTGTCTCTTAAAAAAAGACAAAAGAAAACACCCAGAGGGGCAGAGGGAAGATGGGGCTGTGGGCAGGGGGAGCTCTAGGCCAGGGGCTCCTGCATCTTTGCTGGAGGGGCTGCTCACCCACTTGGTGCCTTCCTTAGGAGTGGCAGCATCAGTACCACATGGCCTGGCCCAGCTTCAGCCACAGCTGAGTCACGTGGCAGTTTGGATTGCTGCCTTGGCCAAGGAAACGTGCCATTTTTCCATTTGGTCTTTGAAACAAAATAGCTGGCTGAGTTCCCAGTGGCAGTGTACAAGAGTGGAATTTCAGCTATAGGGAAAAAGCAGGAGGCTGGCTGGAAGGAAAAGCTACAGGCTTCAAGGAATAACAAGCATGGGTTCAGATCATGCCATGGTCAAGATGCTGGGGGTGACCTTGGGTGTCTCTCTCATCCTCAGTTTCCTCCCCCGAGAAACGGAGACAGCAACAGCTTTTCCACTCAAGGAGATGGCACCTGTTGACAGCCGCTAAATAAACATTTGCTGCCTTTCCTTCCAACATGTGCCCATGTGGTCATAGTATGAATGGAGATCCCACCCCACCCCCATTTTCTAAATCACCTATCATGTGATTATAGCAGGTCAATAATGAAAATATAAATCTGCAAAGAAAGGGAAAATCTGAGAAAAGCCTGTCCAGGACCTAGAGGCAGCAGGTCTGAGCCCCACTCTCACACAGTCCAGAGAAGAATGCCACTCACACTGGGGCAAACTGCACCCGGGGTCTTCCTGAATCCAGCCCCAATGCATACAAATGAGAAGGGGAGGCCCTTGTAAGGTCACAGCAGCCCCTACACACTGGGTCCTCCCTCTCCCCGTCCCTTGTCAATCACTGCACCAGCACATTCCTCTTAGGCCATCACCCTTTCATTAGGGGTCCTGTGTTGTGTCCCATGCTGTCCTTCTGCAAGCAGCCCAAGGGCTGGATGCAATCTCTCTCGCTCAGCTGTCCCTCCAGCACCTGCTCAGGATCCATCCCCAGTCAGAGCCTGGGTCATGAAGCCCCAGTGATCTCCATAAACCAAGGCTCAAGGGGGCAAGTCAGTGCCCACAGCCACCCGGTAGCCAGTTCTGCCTGGCTCCAGAGTTCCAGCCTTTCCTGAACACTATCCCGAGGCCTCCCCACTGCAGATCTGTGGGTGAGCAGGCGTGAGAGGAAGGGCGGGTAGGAAGGTCGGGGGGCTCACCATTTCTCCACCAGCACCTTGCAGGCCTTGGCTTGTGCAAACAGCTGATTCACCCGGGTCTCCTCTGTGTCAAAGTGCTTCCTGTAGAAAGACTGAACAGAGAAGAGGGAGCTGGAGCAGCCACCACCCAGGCTGCCTTCACTCCATTTGGATGAAGGAACTAAAGAGCATGTTACGGAGGCAGAGACAACAGGAGGGCAGAGGAGCCCCACCTGCCAGGGCAGATGGTACGTGCAGCAAGCCTGATCAGAAAGCTGTCTGTCCTAAGCAGGAGCAGGGATGCAGGACCACACAGAGGCATGAGGACGATGCTTGAGAGGGGTGAGCAGCTGGGCTCAGGTCAGCTCCCTGGGGAGGATCGATCACCCTTGGGCTTGTACACTCTGGCAGGCATGAGCAGGAGCCCATAGCGAATAAGCAAGGGGGATGAGGCTGAGCCACCTGGGACAGCTCAGCTACAGCTTGGCTTAGCTAGGTGTGGTCCACGGAACACATTTTGCTGGCATGGCTATGTTGGCATTATTTTTCAAAAGGCAAAAAAAAAAGAAAAGATGGTATTTTGGTTTTCTTCTAGACTACCAATTACCCAGCTTAAAAGCTGGCTCTCCTGGTGAAAAGAAAAAAAATGTGCATATGATGGCTGGATGAAGCCAGTGATATTCTCAGAGGCCCTGGGCCTGCCTTGTGGCAGTAGCAAAGAACGTAGGAAGTGGCCTCTGCATATTCTGAGGGCTGTAGAAGGCAGGCAGACAGGAGCCAGGACTTAGTACTCAGATCCTCTGGGCAGGCCAGAATGCAAAGGCACCTGCTCTGACTGGCTCCCAAATCCTGCCTATAGCCTCTCTGCTGCTGCTGCCTGGTCTCTGCACACCTGGGTATCTACCTGGGTGTCTAGCCCTTGACTGCTCCCTCTTCCAACTACTGGAACCAAGTGGCCTTATACCTCTGTGTGTCCCCACATGGGAAGGCCCAGTGGCTGGTCGCTCACCTGGTTCTTGTAGCCCTTGTCGACGCCCAGGGTCTGGGTACAGAAGCGGTGCCTCACACCAAAGTGGTGCATCAGGTAGGCCAGGTCGATGGTCCAGATGCTCCTGGTCAGCTGCAGCTCCTGCAGGGCTCTCTCAAACTCACTGTCGTCCAGCTGGCCCAGGTACCTGCAGGGAGATGCGTGGGGAGCTCAGCTTGCTCTCGAGGGTTAACTGGACCAGGTCACCCTCTACCCGCTGGCCCAAGAGCCCCTGTCACAGGTCCCATTCCCCAGAAGTCTCCCTCCTTCATCATGAGCCCCTAGGTCCTGCCCACACACTGCCCAGGCTGCCTGGGGCACCATCCTGGCTCCAGAGTTGCAGGCCTGGACTCTGCTTCTCACATCTCTTGTGTCTTGTGGGCTGTGACCTTGGGCAAGTCGTGTCTTCTCTGACCTCTTTAGCTTCATCTCTAAGATGAGGTCCCTGGATCACATCAGTGGTTTTCAAAGTTTTAGGCACAGAACCCTTTTATTGAATGTGGCTGGGATTTCCAGGATGTAAAACAGATGAAGGTACAGCTGCCCTGGGGTTCCAAGAAGCCAAATGAAAAACTCTTGTACAAGGTGACGGCTACAGTCCCTCTTGGCTCTCACTGTCCAGATTTCTGGGATATTCACACAGCTTCCGCTTAACGGCCAACACCCCAGTCTCCCAGGAGCCAGAGGCCGGGGGTGGAGGGCCTCCTGTCCCAGTCACAGAGCGGCCTTGTGGGACAGGCCTGGACACCTGGGACTTCCTGGCCACCCCAAGCCCCCAGGCATTACTATGATGGAGACCTGGAAGGCCTGGTCCACCCCTTGCTCGCTTTTGCAGATGGGACTAGGACCAGGTAGAAGCTTGGCCTCCTGCAAGTCCCAACCAAAGATAGTTACAGGGACAATGGATCCCACCCAGGTCTCTCCCAAGCCAGAGCAGGAGATGTAGATGGGGAGCCCCCAGCCCTGGCCCCACTCACCGCAGCACCATCCTGGAGCAGGCCAGGCCACAGTCCCAGTGGTAGAGCTGCTGGATGACTGGCACAGGCAGCTGCACAAAGTCCCCTGTGCAGAAACAGAGGGAAGTCACAGACCCTCAGCGCAGAGCCCACCACTGCCACCCTCATGGGAGACAGTGTCACTGCCTCCTGCCTAGACCCTGCAGGGGCTGCTCAGGGACCTTCCCACAATCCTTCAGCAACCCCCTTAAATCCAGGCTCCTAGCAGTGATCTCCCCAAAACACTGGCCAGAGAGGTCAGCCCTACTGAAAATCCTCCAGTGAGCTGGGTCCCACATTTCTTAAGACAACACCTCCATGGCTGCTGCCCTAGCACCCTCTGCACCCTTGCCTTTGCTTGTCATAATCCCTCACACCCCAGGGGCCTTTGCACACCTGGTCCCTCTGCCTGGACATACCTGGCTTCCTGGGTGCCTAACTCCTGCCCTTGGATATCACTTCTCCAGTGCTGCCCCTCTTGGGCCCAGTGACCCACATGTGCAGTCACTGCCCCCATGCCTACTCAGAGGCCTTCTTTTGGTGGGAACTCTGAGGAGGAGGGACAGGGTCGTTTTTTTTCAACGGGGTCTCACTCGGTTGCCCAGGCTAGAGTGCAATGGCATGATCTCGGCTCACTGCAACCTCTGCCTCCCAGGTGGCAAGTGATTCTCCTGCCTCAGAGTAGCCTTAGTCCACAGGCGCGCCACCACGCCCAGCTGATTATTATAATTTAGTAGAGATGGGGTTTCACCATGTTGTCCATGGCTGGTCTCGAACTCCTGACCTCAGATAATCCACCTCAGCCTCCCAAAGTGCTGGGATTACAGGTGTGAGCCACCCCGCCTGGTCAACAGGGGCTGTTTTGTTTCCTGCTTTCATTCCAGGAATGGCACATGGGAGGGACTCAGCAGATACGTATATCTGAGTTCACGAGGCCCCTGGAGGTTTGCTTGACTCCAAAGACCCCAGGACCGCCAGGGTGTGAGACCATGGCCAGGAGAAGGGAACTGTCAGGTAAGCTGTGCAGCATATGGAATATCCTTGTGAGCTCCACCCCCCACCAACCCTGGGCAACCTCTCGGTCTGTCTTTGCCAGGCTGTGAGGTGGAGCAGAAAGAGCCTGACCTAGCATTCCAGACCCAACTGTGCCGCTGCTGGCTGGCTGTGGGCTGGGCAGCTGACTTCCTCTTGCTGGAATGAGTCTGGCCATCCCTAAACGGGCAGGGGGCAGACGAGGGGGGACTTTGGTCTGATTCAGTCATTCAGTCAACAAATATTTCCCCAAAGCCTAGTAAGTGCCTGGTGTGTGTACTGGAGATACAGCAGTGAGTGATACAAAGTTAACTATCCTGATGGACAGCAAAAACAAGCAAACATAACAAAATAGAGGCCTAGGTTGGGGGAAACGGTAGGGGTGTGCCTTAGAGGGGATGGGGGAAGAGCATGTGCTAAAGCCCTGAGGTGGGACAACTGGGCATGTGGCATGCAGGACCCTCCTCCGTAGCCATCTCGTGAACCTGGACAAAGTTCAGAGTCTAAAGAGGAGGAGACTTATCTCTGCTGTTACTCACTCATGACACTCGTTCAGCACGTGAAAACCCAGCCCACATTATTTCCCCATCTGGCAGGTCTCTCCTGGACCATGTGACCAGCTCTGTGCAGAGCCACCCCAGGAGCCCTCCTGCTGTGGCAGCCCCAGTTCCCCTCACTCCCCTGTGTGTGGGGCCCTGCCTAACCTGCCCCGCCAGCCTCATCTCGGCTGGCCGCCCTCACCTGTGGTCTAGTTAACCTGTGAACTCCTTAAGGCTTCATTCTACCCCCAACGCATTGGCATGTGAGGCTCCCTCTGTCTGAAACTCTCTCCTGGCTGCTCTTCTCAAAGTTGTGTCCCTTCTAGTCATTCAAGTCCCAGCTCAAAATCTCTTCTTAGAGGTTTTTCTAACTAAGCCTTTGAGAAACGAGGGGACTCTCCTTCACAGCATCCTGTTCATTTCCTTCACGGTGCTTGGCAAAAGTAGCAATAGATCAAGCCACTCTGTCTCTAGACTGCAAGCTTCCTGAAGGCAGGTGCTATGGTATCCTCTCCAAAATTCATGTTGAAACTTAATCTCCATTGTGGTGGTATGAAAAGATGGGTGTGGAAGATATCCACAACCAAAAATAAATAAATAAATAAATATATAAGTAAGTGTGGCCTTTTGGGAAGTCAGAAAGGCTCTGCCCTCATCAGTGAATTACTGCCTATAAAAGGGCTGGAGGAAACTAGCATGGGCCATTTTTTTTTTGCCCTTCTGTTCTTCTGTCATGTAAAGGTACAGTGTTTACGGCCTTTCTGTTCCTTCCACCACTGAGGACACGCAGGTGTCACCATCTACAAGGAACAGGCCTTTACTAGACACAGAACCTGCCAGCGCCTTCATCTTGGACCTCGGAGTCTCCAGAACCGTGAAGAATTAAATTTCTAGAGCTGGGCACAGTGGCATACACCTGTAATCCTAACTACTCACGAGGCCAAGACAAGAGACAAGGAGTTTGAGACCAGTTTGAGCAAAATAGTGAGACCTCCATCTCCAAAAAAGAAAAAAAGAAATTTCTATCGTTTCTAAATTACCCAGTCCTGACTATTTTGTTATAGAAGCACAAATGAACTGAGACAGCAGGAAACCTGCCAATCTTGTTCCCTGTTATTCTCAGTCACTGGTGTTGGATGTTTAGTAGTAACTCAATAAATATTTGCTGGAAGAAATAAACTTTTTTAGGCCAGGCACGGTGGCTCACACCTGTAATCCCAGAACGTTGGGAGGCCAAGGCAGGCAGATTACTTGAGGTCAGAAGTTTGAGACCAGCCTGGCCAACATAGTGAAACCCCGTCTCTACTAAAAATACAAACATTAGCCGGGTGTGATGGCCAGAGCCTGTTATCCTAGCTACTTGGGAGGCTGAGGCAGGAGAAGTGCTTGAACCCGGGAGGTGGAGGTTGCAGTGAGCCAAGATTACGCCACTGCACTCCAGCCTGGGCAACAGCGAGACTCCATCTCATTAAAAAAAAAAAAAAAAAAAAAAAGAACTTGAAACAGGGTCTCACTCTGTCACGCAGGCTGGAGTGCAGTGGTGTGACCAGAGCTCACTGCAGCCCTGAACTCCCAGGCTCAAGGGATCCTCTGACCTCAGCCACCTGAGTAGCTGGAACTATGGGCACACACTACCACACCCAGATAATTTTTAAATTTTTTTTGTAGAGATGGGGTCCCATTATGCTGCCCAGGTTGGTCTCAAACTCCTGGGCTCAAGCAATCCTCCTGCCTTGGCCTCTCAAAGTCCTGGGATTACAGGGGTGAGCTACTACTGTGCCAGGTCAGAAGAAATGAACTTACTAAGCACTCACTGTTTGCTAGGCTCTGGGGACACAAAGGTGACTAAAAACCCACCTAAGCCCTAACCCCTAGGGACTCATAAAATGCTGAGCAGTGGGAGAGCTCTGCTTTCCTCTATCGCACAAAATGAGAATTCTTCAGTGGCAGATGGAGACGAGGTTGCATTTGCCTCCTTCCAGCCCTCAGCCCAGAGCAGGCACTTAGATATGCTTGGGGAATGGAAGGCATTTTCCAAAAAGACCTCATACCTTGAGATGCCCAGGCCTACTTGCCACTTCACTGCTCTGCACCCCTCTTCCCCCAGGCGTCCAGACTACAGCCTTCTGTGTGAGGTTCCCTCCTTACTCTGTGGCTTGAGCTGTGACACTGACTAGCTGAGCCATCTTCTGCCAGGCTGTGACTCTGTCCATGCCTTTCCGTGTCCAGCTGTAAAATGTGGCACAGGACAGCAGCTCTCTCTCAGAGACTCAGCTGCCCCTCCTCCTCTTGCCCTGCAATCGAGAACTCCTTGATCCTGAGGCCTGGCAGGCCCCATAGGGCCATCTCCAGTCTTGGCAAGGGCAGATGGGACCTAGAGATGCTCATGTTGGGGGAGATAATGTTAGGCGAGGCCTTGGCATTTGTCCCCGTAACAGCTTTAGCCTTCTGAACACAAAGTCACAGCCAGATGTTGCTGCCTGGAGCCAAGGGGCTGCCTGGAAGGCCCTGGTCTGACCTCAGTTAGTGGTTGTCACTAAGGAAGGCAGGTAGTGTGCTAGCCTTGAATACTTAACCCATCTCAGACTCAGTCTGGTCAGCTGAAAAAGTGCAAATCACAGTGGGCACCTACTTCACTGGGTCGTTATCAGGATTAATGAGGCACTGCATGTAAACAACTGCGCACAGCGCCTGCCTGCCTCATAGAAAGCTCCCTGTGAATGTAAGCCATTCCTCCTCTGAGGCTCAGGAAAGGCAAGTATCTTGTCTCAGATCACAGGGCTAGACAACTGGAGGAGGAGGGATGTAAATCCCCCCCCACTCCACACAGCAAACACAAAAGAAAACACTCCCTGGGAGTGACACCTGAAGGTCAGGGTCCCACATGTTGTTGACCTCTCCCACAGTTGGCACTTCACTTGAGAGTTTACTAGCTAGCACTCCGTTCCTCACCAACCCTGCGCCTTCAGCAGGACAGGAATCACGTCTTCCCCCTCCCCTACCTCTTGGGCAAGCAAACTAACTGCCAAGACATTGAAAACCAGTCCGAGTCTCCGCCCCAAAGGGGCTCAGGCTACCGCGTGGCAGAGGGAACCAGAGGGGGAAGAACAGGAGCAAGACAAAACGCCGACTCTGGGAGGCCAGAGCACCGGCCCTTTCATTACTCGGTGCTCTCGGCCAGTTTCCTGCCCTTCCCAGCCTCAGTCCTCCACGGTTCCCCAAGGCACGAGAGCTCCCAAGGCGGCTCCAGTAGGACTTTTCGCTTCTGGGGAAGGTGGCGCCCCTTCTACCCGGACCCTCCCACCATGCGGACAAGGGTCGCAATCCTGCCAGTGTCAGGAAACCCCCACTGACTGGAGCGAGGCGGGTGTGGGGGTGAGGCGGGAGTCGGCCCAAGGTCGCGCGGCTGGACCCTGCCCCGCGCTAGGGCGGGGTCCCCTTCGTTCCTAGGGTGAAGACTGGGCCCACAGAGAGGCACTGACCGGGCTCGAGCGGCGGCCCCGCTGCCTCCGCCTCCGTCCTCATGACCCGGGCGGCGCGGGGCGCCCATGGCCCCGGCCCAGAGCGGGCTACAGCTTCCGCTTCGGCTGGGGCGGTAGGGCGGTCGGTGCGTGTCGAGTTCCTCCTCCGCCACCGCCGCCGCTGCGGAGGGGAGAACCGGAGGCGGTGGCTGGGCCGCCCCAAGCCCCGCCCCAGCCCTTCCAGGTCTCGAATCTGGAGGCCCCGCCCTTTCTCTAAGCCCCGCCCCAAACTTTGATCCTAGAGGCCCCCAGCCTCCCGATTTAAATCTGCCCCGGCCATTCACCGCCTCAGCGTCGAGTGGCCCAGCCCTCTCGTCCAATCCTCGCGCAGCCGCGAAGCCCAACAAGACGCGGACCCGGAAGCTCCGCCCCTTTCCTTGAGCCCCGCCCCAAAGCCCGTGCATTTCGTGAACAGAGGCTCCTCCCTTCAGCAAGCCCCGCCTCTGCCGGGGCCCGCTCCTTTGCCAGTCTTAGCTGTAAACCCTGGTCCGGCCCAGTGTATTCCGGAGGCTCCAAACAACTCTCCTTAAACTGCCTTTAGGGATGACCCTGAGCCGGCCTCCTCTCTACTCTATACCTAACTTTATCCGTACGAGATACGTAGCCTCACTCAGGGCGCCCCTTACCTGGCGGTGCTGGGATCAAAAAATTAAATTGTGAGGGGAAGTCCTGGCCCTTGGCCCAACCTCCTCTCCCCGGTCTGAGGGCCCAGGCCCCGAGTCTCCGCCTTGCCGTCCAGCCTGTCCTTGGTGTGGGGTGCTTGGAAGTGCAAGCACCCTCTCTGGCTCTTTGCCGGCCCCAAGAGTCGTTGTTTGCGGCGGTCCCCGGGCCCAGTCTTCGGCCCTCTTTTCCGGTGCCGGAACTATCGTACTGGTGCCTTAGTTTCCCAGCCGGCACGCGGGGTGAGGAGGAAGCGGAGGCGACACCGCTCTCACCACTGGGGAAAGGAAGGAGGCGGGCCCTGCGCGCAGCATTTTGGGAACGAGTGGAATTCTGGGAGCTGGGCCCGCCATTCTCTTGATTCACGCCTTCGCCGTAGCGGCTTTCGCCGTGCACCGAAGAGAAGGAAAAGTAGGCCAGAACCGGTGAGGCTGGGGACGGGCGAGGGGAGGTCGAGGTGCCTGTGAGGGGCCGGGGGCTGGAGAAAGACTCAATGCATGAACTCTGCGGGATTCGGGGAGGGAAGAAAGCGGGAAGTTTGGACCACCCAAACATCAGCGTCGCCTCACTAGCGCCTGGAAGTAAGTTCATTAGCTGCCCCCTCAATGTGCATGCTTCTTACATTCTGTATCTCTCCAGGTGAGTGTTTTTCAAAGTTTCCAGGCAGTAATCTTGAAGTCATTTCCTATGAGTTTTTTGAATCTTGAAGTCAAATCCTATGAGGGTTTTTTTTTTTTTTTTTTTTTTTAAAGTAGAGACGGTTTCACCATGTTACCCTGGCTGGTCTCGAACTCCTGGGCTCAAGGGATCCACCGGCTTCGTCCTTCAAAAGTGTTGGGACTACGGGCGTGAGCCATCGCGCCCAGCCGGTCATTTTTTAAAAAGTTCTTTGCATCTCTGCCCCCAGCTCCCTTTCAGGCAGTGGTCCCGTCATGCTTTCCACACTGTTGCAGCAGTTTTAACTGTTGCAGAAATTTTAACAAGTTTCTCTGCTTCTAAACCTTACGTTAGATCCATTTTGTAAATAAATGCTGCTACCTTTTCATTGTGTCATTCTTTACCTATAATTTTGCAGTGGTTCCCCACTATCTTCAGCATAAAATCTAGGCTCCTAAGGCTGAAAGCCAGGGATCCTCACCAAAGGAGCCTGTCTTTTCAACCTCATGTTCTCCTGTCTTAGGTGCACTTAGGTTCCAACTTTGAGTCGTCGCTCATGTCAATAAAAAGTTCACTACTTGATGCTTTTAATTAGGTCAAGTCAGGTGCTTTCCCTTATTTTCCTCCATGACGGGCATTTCCTGCATATAGCACGTTGTCACTTTGATATTTTCTCAATATCCTTGATGGTAAAGTAAGGGAAGGGTTAAAGAGCTGCATTAAAAGTACAGTCTCCTCTCCTAGATATGCATGGTCCTTAGGTCTGTATCTGCTCCTTCCGTAGGGTAGCCACCAGCTACATGTAGCTGTTGAGCACTTGGAATATGGCCACTGGGATTGAGGGACTGGGTTTTTTATTTTAATTCTATTGTGTTTTAGTTAAGTTTAATTTAAATAGCTACATGTGGACATGAGCTACTGTATTGGACAGCTCAGGCCTGTGTTATGATTGTCAAAATGTAATAATCTACAATTAAGGGTTGACAAATAACAGTGCAACAGATTAACATTCCAATCCCCCTCCCCTACACACACAGTATTCGCTAATGGTCCTTTAGCTGAAGATTAAGGGACATAGGGTAGCAGGGACACATGGTCGATGGGAGATGCTCTCTTTTCATTCCTGTTTTTACTTCTGTCCACCCCACCATTCCTCCTCACCCGACATCTTGCACATATTTGCCAGATAGTTTCCTCCAAGCCAGGAGCTGAGCTTTCTTTTTTCTTTTTCTTTGATAGAAAATGCAGCTTTGGCGTTTTTGCTAAGTTTTATGGAGTGCCAGGCCTTGAAGGAGGCATGACGTGTGCCGCATGCCTTCTCAGACTCTGAAAGATGAACTGACTGTTGTCTCTTTCACTGTAGAGCTCTCTTCCTGCCAAGATGTCTATTGGTGTGCCAATTAAAGTGCTGCACGAGGCCGAGGGCCACATTGTGACATGTGAGACGAACACCGGTGAGGTATATCGGGGGAAGCTCATTGAAGCAGAGGACAACATGAACTGCCAGGTATTCTGCTTTGCATGTGAGGCTGTGTGGGAGGAATGGCCCTGTGTCTTGAAGGACAGAAAGGTGTGGGTTGGGGGTCTTCTGTAAATTGTTCTCATTCAGCAGTGATTTCCTGAGTGCCTAACACATACCAGTCAGGTGCTGTTATAGGCTCTGGGGATGTGGGCATGAACAAAACACATAGTCTTGAGGCAGAAAAGCCATTTGGAGATTTGGAATATTTTACTTCGCCTTTTTTGTTTTTTCCATCCCCAAATTTGGGGACCTGTTTGGGAGAAGTTCCTTCAGTAGAATCCTTCAGGTTCAGAGCCATTATCCATTTGCCTCCACTTGCTTTGCAGTTAGGAGAATCTTCTCACATACTGTGTTTGTTTCCCTTTTCTCTTGGAGGAGGAGTCTCATTTGATTATTGCAACTACCTTGTGAGGTAAGCAGGTTTGGTGGTAGTCTTGTCATCCATAAAATAGGGAGAATGAGATTAAAGGACTCATCACTCTGATAGTAAATAATGGAGTAGTTTCTTGATACGGTGTCCTTCTCATGGCGCAGCTTTGCCTTTTGCATAGTCATCTGAATTTTTATAGCATTGTTTTTCAGTTGTATCTTCACACTTTCTTTGTTCTTTAAACCATTGGTTAAGAACTTGGACTTGGGAGTCAGAGAGAGATGTGGGTTTGATTCCTAATTATATGACCTTAGATGTATTAATCACTCAGTTTTCTCATCTGTAAAACGGGAGTGTTATTATTTTGGGTTCTTTGATGTAGATGCCAAGACAGAATTATGCAAGGTATTTATTGGGGGAAATGACAATAAAGGATAAAGGAACAAGGAAACAGTAGTAGGCAGGGAAATTTTCAGTCCGTGATGCTGGTCTGACTGGTGAAACGAGAGGGGAAAGAAGGAGGATTGAGCAGGAAGAACCTTAGACTACAGTGTAGTTTTGAGGAAGTCTCAGCAAGGCAGTGATTGCTCATTAGAAGAATCTAACATGGGGCAGAAATGGGCAGACTGGCACCCCTGGTGTGTTCATTCCATTGGCTGGCAGCCTGGGGAGACAGTCTCTCTCCCCAAGTTGAATGCCATGGTGGACTGCAAAGATGGAGATTGTCGGCTGCCTTCACTCCTCATAGCCTGTTTTCTTTTGGAGGGAGATCTGAGCAGCACACCCTTAAGACTGCCACAGGGATAATATCCACACCCCCAGGACTTTTACAAAGATCAGATGAGCTATATGTGTGCAATAGCTGCTCGGTGCCTCACATACTGTAAGTGTTCAACGTATGGTGTTTACTGCTTTTTTCCAGATGAGAAGGTCAGAGAGGTAAAGCGTCTTACACCACGGTCAGGTATCCTGACCATCTATTGGTTTGCGCCATTCATTTATTTGTGATTTTTCTGTAGCTTTGAGCGTCTATCATCTTCCTGCGAGGTTGACAAGCTTGGTCAGTTCCCTGGATGCAGAGAAGTAGACCTCTGGTGACTCAGGTTTATTGCATCATTGTCAATAGATCAGTTTATCTATTGACAGTAGATAGGTTTATCATCTCTCTTTCATATATCCAGACCTCTGGCTTAAGGCATGCTCATCCACTTTAAGGTACTTTAATTTGGTGAGGAGAATGCAGGACTTGGGTTAGTGAATCTTAATGGGTTTGTCATCTAGCTATATGTATTTGGACAACCTGCTGGGTTTCCAGGGCCTTTGTCATCCCATCCATAACATGAAGGTGTCTAACCAGATAACCTCGGTGGCCATTCAGAGATGCAGTCCACGTGACACAAAGTGCACAGAACTTGGAGTCAGACAGACCTGGAATCAGCTTGCAGCCTGCCACCTAGGGTGACTTGGGGTGAGCTTTGGACCTCCTTCGTCCTCTGGTCCCTCTTCTAAGTCAGGGATAAAAATAGCTCCTTGGCTTCAGAAGGAACCATAGTGCAGAAGAAATGAGTAGATGCATGTCACATGCCTGACCAATGGTGGGGGGGCAGCCACCTGCCTCCCTGCTTGTATTTGTATGCTAGTGCTGCCAATAACAAAGTTTCACAGATTGGGCAGCTTAGACAACACAAATTTGTTTTCTCCTAGATCTGAAGGCTGGAAGTCTGAGATCAAGGTGTTGGCAAGGCTGATTTCTTCTGAGGGATGTGAAGGAAGGATCTGTTCCAGGCCTCTCTCCTTACTTATAGATGACTCTCTTCTCCCTGTGTCTTCACTTGGTCTTCACTCTGTAGTGTTTCTGTCTAGATCTCTTCTTATAAGGATACCAGGCATGTAGAAATAGGGCCCACTCTAATGACTTTTCTTAACATAAAGTTTTTTTTTTAATAAAGTTTTTTTTTTTTTTTTTTGAGATGGAGCCTTGCTCTGTCGCCCAGGCTGGAGTGCAGTGGCGCGATCTTGGCTCACTGCAACCTCCGCCTTCCAGGTTCAAGCGATTCTCCTGCCTCAGCCTCCCAAGTAGCTGAGACTACAGGCACCTGCCACCATGTCAGCTAATTTTTGTATTTTTAGTAGAGACGGGTTTCACCATATTGGCCAGGCTGGTCTCGAACTCCTGACCTTGTGGTCCACTTGTCTCAGCCTCCCAAAGTGCTGGGACTACAGATGTGAGCCACCATGCCCGGCTTGCCTTTTTTTTTTTTTTTTTTTTTTTTGTGAGACAGAGTCTCACTCTGTTGTCCAGGCTGGAGTGCAGTGGCACAATCTCAACTCACTGCAACCTCTGCCTCCCGGGTTCAAGCAGTTCTCATGCCTCAGCCTCCCAAGTAGCTGCGACTATGCCCGGCTAATTTTTTGTATTTTTAGTAGAGATAGGGTTTCTCTGTGTTGCCCAAGCTGGTCTCGAACTCCTGAGCTCAGGCAATCCACCCGCCTCAACCTCCCAAGTGCTAGGATTACAGGCGTGAGCCACTGCGCCCAGCCCTTTTTTTTTTTTTCTTTTCTTTTGAGACAGAATCTTGCTCTGTCGTCCAGGCAGGAGTGCAGTGGCACGATCTCAGTGCACTACAACCTCCACCTTCCTGGGTTCAAGCAATTCTCTTGCCTCAGCCTCCCGAGTAGCTGGGATTACAGGCATGGGCTGCCATACCCCACTAATTTTAATATTTTTTTGTATTTTTAATACAGACGGAGTCTCATCATGTTGCCCAGGCTGGTCTCTAACTCCTGAGCTCAGGCAGTCTGCCCACCTTGGCCTCCCAAAGTGCTAGGATTACAGGCGTGAGCCACTGCACCCAGCCTTTTTTCTTTTCTTTTCTTTTCTTTTTTCTTTTCTTTTCTTTTCTTTTCTTCTTTTTCTTTTTCTTCTTTGGAGATTAAGCCTTGGCTCTGTTGACCAGGCTGGGGTGCAGTGGTTTGATCATAACTCATGGCAGCCTTGCACTTCTGGGCTCAAGAGATCTATTCACTTCAGCCTTCTAAGTATCCAGGACTACCAATGTGCACCACCACACCTAGCTAATTTTTAAATTTCTTTGTAGAGATGGAGTCTTGATATGTTTTTCAGGCCGGTTTCAAACTCCTGGCCACAAGTGATCCTCCTGCCTTGGTCTCTCACACTGCTGGAATTACAGGCATGAGCCACCACATCTGGCCTGTAAAGATTTTTTGTCTCTAAATATGATCACATTCTGAGGTGCTGGGTATTAGGACTTCAACAATGGATTTTTTTAGCCCATAACAGGATGTAGAGGCTTCACTGGATCTACCAAAACCTAGGCACATTGAATAAGAGCCAGCAGACTGTGGTGTAGCTAAAGCTGGCAGTGGATGAACACTGAGCACAGTTTAGTTTGTTCAGTATATCTCAGGCTGTGAGACTTATGGCTCCTGCAGTGCCCCGTACTGTCTGTCCTTCCCAGATCCAATCATTCTGCCTTTTGGGAATGAGAACATCCTCTTAGCACTTTCCCTTGCTTCTTCAATAACATTTTCTGTTATAAAAGTGGAGTGGGACCAAATGTGGTGGCTACTCCTATAATCCCAATACTTTGAGAAGCTGAGGCAGGAGGATCACTTGAGCCCAGGAGTTCAAGATCAACCTGGGCAACATGACAAGACCTTGTCTCTAACATAACATAACATAACATAACATAACATTACATAAATAACATACATAACATAACATGACATATAAAATAAAAAATAAAATAAAATAAGGGTGTGGTGGCACACGCCTATAGTCCGAGCCATTCAGGTGGAGGCTGAGGTGGGAGGATTACTTGAGCCCAGGATGTCAAGGCTGCAGTGAGCTATGATGGTGCCACTGTACTCCAGCCTGGGCGACGGAGTGAGACCTGGTCTCACACACACACACACACACACACAAACGCACACCACAAAGATTTGGAAAAGATAAATAGAGGATCTCACTTTGTTGCTCAGGCTAGTCTTGCACTCCTGGACTTAAGCCATCCTCCCACCTTGGCCTCCTAAAGTATTGGAATTACAGGCCTGAGCCACACCTGCCCTGTTTTGGGGTTTTAGTATTTACTTTTTATTCTATCCCCTTTCAGAAATAGTTAGACCCTGTCTCTTCCAAAAAGCAAAAAAGGTTTAAAAATTATCTGGATGTGGGGCCGGGCGCGGTGGCTCACGCCTGTAATCCCAGCACTTTGGGAGGCCAAGGCGGGCGGATCACAAGGTCAGGAGATCGAGACCATCCTGGCTAACACAGTGAAACCTCGTCTCTATTAAAAAAAAATACAAAAAAAGGAGCCAGGTGTGGTGGTGGGCACCTGTAGTCCCAACTAATCGTGCCACTGCACTCCAGCCTGGGTGACAGAGTGAGACTCTGTCTCCAAAAATAATAAATAAACAAATAAATAATCTGGATGTGATGGCTTATGCCTATAGTCCAGCTAGTCCATAGACTGAGGCAAAAAGGATCACTTGAGTCCACCCAGCAGTTCAGGCTGCAGTAAGCTCTGGTTGCACCACTGCACTCCAGCCTGGGTGACAGAGCAAGACCCTATCTCTAAAAAAATTTATGTCAGGATAAAAGTAGATATTTAGATCATGGTGCAGGTAAGCTGGGGTAGAACATAAAATGAAGCCAAGCAGTCAGTATCCAGAAATGTAAACCTGAATCCCTGTACATTGAATCAAGTTACATTCCAGTGTAAGCTTAAGCAGGGAAGATCATCAGTTCCAAAAAGCGTAGCGTTCTTTTTTGTTTTTGTTTTTGAGATGGACTGTTGCCCAGGCTGGAGTGCAGTGGTGCAATCTCAGCTGACTGCAAGCTCTGCCTCCCAGGTTGATGCCATTGTCCTGCCTCTGCCCCCTGAGTAGCTGGGACTACAGGTGCCCGCCACCACGTCCGGCTAATTTTTTTTTTTTTGATTTTTTTAGTAGAGACAGGGTTTCACTGTGTTAGCCAGGATGGTCTCAATCTCCTGACCTCGTGATCCACCCGCCTCGGCATCCCAAAGTGCTGGGATTACAGGTGTGAGCCACCGTGCCCGGCCAGTGTTCTTAAGTTAAAATAGCAATCGAGGCCGGGCGCGGTGGCTCACGCCTGTAATCCCAGCACTTTGGGAGGCCGAGGCGGGCGGATCACAAGGTTAGGAGATCGAGACCACGGTGAAACCCCGTCTCTACTAAAAATACAAAAAAAATTAGCCGGGCGCGGTTGTGGGCGCCTGTAGTCCCAGCTACTCGGGAGGCTGAGGCAGGAGAATGGCGTGAACCCGGGAGGCGGAGCTTGCAGTGAGCCGAGATCGCGCCACTGCACTCCAGCCTGGGCGACAGAGCGAGACTCCGTCTCAAAAAAAAAAAAAAATAAAATAAAATAAAATAGCAATCGTGTGGATTTCCCTGGCAGTCAGATACAGGAGACACTATTACATGATATCCTCGACAACATCCCTGTACAAAATACACTGTCGTTTATGGTCCCTCAAGTAGTTTTAAGGTATCCTGTTATCTTAGCACTGTTTTTGACATTTGAAAATGTAAAATATGGCCAGGCGTATTGGCTCATGCCTGTAACCCCAGCACTTTGGGAGGCTGGGCCAGGAGGATCACTTGAGCCCAAGAGTTCGGGACCAGCCTGGGCAACATAGTGAGACCCTGTCTCATATATATAATTTTTTTTTTTTTTTTTAAGGAAGAAAAGGAAATATGTAATATGAAACTCAGGATGAGGTCCCTGAAATGGTCATAGGGTGTGCATCTGAGGTTAAGCTGGGAAGGCAGGGAGCTTTTGTTCTCCTCGTTCCAACAAGCTGCAAGCCAAGCACTGGTCACCAGTGCTGCAGGATATGGCATGTCTGTCAAAATACTGTTGGCGTAAGTGAGAAAAATAACAAGACTCCAAAATATGTCCCCAATTTTATAAAAATGGAACCAAATTATAAATGATACAAGCAAATACAGAGAGTAATGGTCAAACCCATTTCACTACATTCAATGTGACTTAATTCTTAGAAGTTTTTTTTTTTTTTTTTTTTTTGAGACGGAGTCTCGCTCTGTCGCCCGGGCTGGAGTGCAGTGGCCAGATCTCAGCTCACTGCAAGCTCCGCCTCCCGGGTTTACGCCATTCTCCTGCCTCAGCCTCCCGAATAGCTGGGACTACAGGCGCCCGCCACCTCGCCCGGCTAGTTTTTTTTTGTATTTTTTTTTTTTTAGTAGAGACGGGGTTTCACCGTGTTAGCCAGGATGGTCTCGATCTCCTGACCTCGTGATCCGCCCGCCTCGGCCTCCCAGAGTGCTGGGATTACAGGCTTGAGCCACCGCGCCCGGCCAATTCTTAGAAGTTTTGATGGGCGAATGTGGTGCAGAACTCTGCACAGGCAGACGTTGTGCTTTTGGGGCTTTGACATGACCACCCAATCGCTGATGGGACTGTTTGAAATCTGTTTTCTTGGCTGTGGCATAATAGCCGTCTTTGGAAAAATGGTCTCTGTATGGAATATAGTATTGTGTCACTGTATAAAAATGAGAACCCGAAAGAAGCTCTCACATGATTGGATCAGAAAATTGCCCATAACTATTGCTAGGAAAGTTTTTGAAATCTCTGAATTCAATGTGGTTGAATTTCTTTAGACACCTAGCCCTCTAGGTTGAAGGAAAACCAGTTTTTTAAACTTATCATATACTTTTCTCCCTGTACTGTTTGTGAGTGGATTGCATTCATCATACTCCTCTACCCCATAATACTTTTGTATTTCCTAAGAACAAAGATAGGTAGATGGCATCAGTTGGTATTCCTATTATAGCAGTGGCAACCAAGTGCCTCTGCCTTTGTTTATGTGTGAAATTGTCCTAAAGAATGCATTTCTGGTGTATTGACATGCCTGAGACACCCCAACGCACCTTCACAGTCCTGGAGCTAACTTTCTCCATCTTGGCCCTGGGTATCTAAGAAAGTCCCATCGCTTTGTGCTACAAAAATTATTTCTCTCTCTCCCACTCAGGATGTCATTTCAGTTGAGTACCTGGCTTATACCATCTGTGTTTCATTGTGGCTGTTGAGGAAAGTTGATTAAACTGGGTTTTCCTGCCTGGATTTGATTAAGATCTGGTTCATTCAAAAGTTGCTGCCTTTGGCTTCTCATACAAACACAGCTCAGGCTTATTAGCAAGCTCTAGCAGGCGTGTGTGTCGTTAGACTGTGGGGTTTTTTTTTTTTTTTGAGACGGAGTCTCGCTCTGTCGCCCAGGCTGGAGTGCAGTGGCGCGATCTCGGCTCACTGCAAGCTCCGCCTCCCGGGTTCACGCCATTCTCCTGCCTCAGCCTCCCGAGTAGCTGGGACTACAGGCGCCCACAACCGCGCCCGGCTTATTTTTTGTAATTTTTAGTAGAGACGGGGTTTCACCGTGGTCTTGATCTCCTGACCTTGTGATCCGCCCGCCTCGGCCTCCCAAAGTGCTGGGATTACAGGCGTGAGCCACCGCGCCTGGCCGACTGTGGGGTTTTGTCCACAGCAAGCTGTTCTCAGCCATTGCTGCAGGGAAAGCGAGAGCAGTAGTGAGCCTGATTGTTAGGGTTAAAATAGGAGTCAGATGACACTGGACTCTCCTGCTTCAGCCAGGACATAGTTCATTTATGGAAATGCCTAGATTAAGTCTTGTTGGACTTATGCAACGGCTTCTGTCAGGAAAGGAGTGAGATGTGCCCCTATGTGCTGGAGGGAGTATGGCTTAGCAGTGGCACAACTCCCAAAACACATTTTAACTGTCAATCAGATTTAGCATTTACTGAGTCTCTATTGTGTGTTAGGCAATAGAGACAGCATTTAGACATACTTTAGCTTGTTTACTTTGGTTTGTTTGTTTGTTTGTTTTTTTGACAGGGTCTTACTCTGTTGCCCAGGCTGGAATGCAGTATTGTAATCATAGCTCACTGTACCCTTGAACTCCTGGGCTCCAGCCATCCTCCCACCTCAGCCTCCCAAGTAGCTGGGACTGCAGGCATGCACCACCACACCTGGCTAATTGTTAAAAATTTTTGTAGAGATGGGTTCTTGCTATGTTTCCCAGGCTGGTCTCAAACTCCTGACCTCAAGCAGTCCTCCCACCTTGGCCTCCGAAAGTGCTGGGATTACAGGCATGAACCATTGCGCCTGGCCTAGTTTACTTTTTAACAATTTCAGGAGGTGTGATCAGATGCAGTGGTTAAGAGTGTGAGTTAGACAGAACTGGGTTCAAACTCCAGCCAGGCCATGTAAGCATGGTGTGACCTCAAGCAGGAGAATAGGGGGAAAGGGCATGGATTTCTGGGGACAGATCTGCCTCTGAATGGCTATGTCACTTCATCTCTTTACCTTGTAGGATTTTGTGGGGTGACATGAGCTGCTGTGGGGAAATCACCTGGGCCAGCACTTGATGTCTAATAAGTGTTCAGTAAATGTTGGCTTTGTCGTCTTGTATTTTCCTCAGCTTTGTAGGTGAGGGAACGGAGGCTCAGAGAAGCCTGGAGATGTATCTGGGGTTACACTTCTGACAAATGGCAGAGCTGGATCTCACCTATAGGTCTTTAGGTCTATTTTACAGAGTCATGAGTGTGGCACAGTCTCCAAAACACCTGTTTTTTTTTTTTTTTTTTTGAGACGGAGTCTCGCTCTGTTGCCCAGGCTGGAATACAGTGGTGTGATCTTAGCTCACTGCAACCTGTACCTCCTGGGTTCAAGTGATTTTCTCCTGCCTCAGCCTCCCAAGTAGGTGTTTGCCACCATACCGAGCTAATTTTTGTATTTTTAGTAGAGATGGGGTTTCACCATGTTTGCCAGACTGGTCTCAAACTCCTGACCTCAGGTGATCCACCCACCTTGGCCTCCCAAAGTGCTGGGATTATAGGCATGAACCCCCGCACCCAGCCCCAAAACACATTTCAATTGTCAGCAGATTCAGGTGAGCCTGAGTTGTATCCAGTTTCTCTCTTGGGTAGTCTAACCATACCTGGTGTTCATTTGTGGCACTAGAGGTTATGGTATTCTTCAGGGGAAGAAAAGGATTGGTAAGGACTTGGGAACTGGATGAAAATTTGATAACAGGCTGGGAGTGAGGAGCCTAGAGCAGAAGATTTATGGGAAACTGGAGCCCTGGTGCCTCTGAAGGTAGAACAGGGATAGTGGGTGGAAGCTCTAGAAACCATTCCTCTAGAAACTGCTCATATACCACAGGGGTGGCCCCAGAGCATAGTTATGTTTGTTTGCTTTTTGAGAGAATCTTGCTCTGTGGCCCAGGCTGGGGTGCAGTGGCTCCATCACAGTTCCCTGCAGCCTCAACCTCCCAGAACCAAGTGATCCTTTCACCTCAGCTTCCCGAGTAGCTGGACTACAGGCACGTGCCACCACACCCAGCTAATTTTTGTACAGATGAGGTCTCACTGTGTTGCCCAGGCTGGTCTCAAAACTCCTGGGCTCAAGTGATCCTCCCACCTTGACCTCCCAAAGTGTTGATATTACAGACATGAGCCACCACACCCGGCCCATAGTTGTTCTTTTCTCGCTGAGTGTTCAAGCAGAGGCTGGGTGGCCTGTTAGCACTTGAGGAAAAGAATGAATGAGTATAAGATGGCATCTAGCTAGACAGAAATCTGGGAGACAGCCCATCTCTCTACAACATGGGCTGACCCATTCTGAATAAATTATAGTCCTCTCCCTTTAGAAGGTTTATACAGTGAGCTGCTTTTTCTGTAAACGTGGTACTTGTTGAGGTTGATGCTGGCAGATTGGTATCACCCTCCCATGCCAAGCTGGTCTCACCTTCAGGCTCCTCATTTGTCCATCCTACCGTCTATCCTTGTTGACACATTTATCTTTCCTAAGTGCTGCCTTAACCCTATTGATCTTTCCTCTATTGATAAACTTGACTCTTATCTGAAGTAATGACCCTGTCCAGTGCCTGCTCTTTTCCTTGTGCAAGCTGTTGCCTCATACCCCTCCAGTAATTTCAGGCCCTTTGTGTAGGCCCTGTGGTACCACCTCCATTTCTCAGTCCCTAGTCACCCAAGCTATAGGGTTCTGTCTCACATTCTAGAGTATGCACTCTGGAGGGTCAGAACCACATCTGGTATATACTCGTGACCTTCATGATGCCTTTGAAATCTGAGTGCCAGGCAATGCAGGGGAAGACAGTTTGGACCAGCAGTTTGAAGCTGTTTTAGTTAGAGTTTAGCACCTTCAAGAGCTCTTCACATCTTTGCTGCACAGCCAGGGCTCTGAAGCTAGGCCAACTGGTTCGAATCTGGAGTTCCCTGCATTTCTGCTGTTTGACCTTGGATAACTGCTTTGGTTTTTTTAACCTGTAAAAATGGGAGCACTCGGCTGGGCACAGTGGCTCACGCCTGTAATCCTAACACTTTGGGAGGCCGAGGCGGGCAGATCACCTGAGGTCAGGAGTTCGAGACGAGCCTGACCAACCTGTTGAAACCCGCCTCTACTAAAAATACAAAATTAGCCGGACATGGTGACGCATGCCTGTAATCCCAGCTACTCGGGAGGCTGAAGCAAGAGAATCGCTTGAACCTGGGAGGCAGAGGTTGTAGTGAGCCGAGACCGCGTCATTGCACTCCAACCTGGGCAACAAGAGCGAAACTCCGTCTCAAAAAAAATGGGAGCGCTCATACCCACGCTGGAGGTGTTGTGAGAACTGTTTAGGTAAAGTGCTCAGTGCAGTCCCTAGTGTACATAGTTAGTACTGATGATTGCTGTGTAATTCACCAGCTTTCTCACAATGTCAGTCTGCTTTTCTGGACTTCCGCCTCCCACCAGTCAAGGCCCTCCCCACCACTGGTGCTGTTGACTGTTAATTGATTAGCCACTGATTTCCTTCTAGATGTCCAACATCACAGTCACATACAGAGATGGCCGAGTGGCACAGCTGGAGCAGGTATACATCCGTGGCAGCAAAATCCGCTTTCTGATTTTGCCTGACATGCTGAAGAATGCACCAATGTTAAAGAGCATGAAAAATAAAAACCAAGGCTCAGGGGCTGGCCGAGGAAAAGCTGCTATTCTCAAGGCCCAAGGTAGGTGCTCTTCATGCACAGGTTTTAAAATACAGGTTTGTCTTGTGTCTTGTAGAAAGGGGCCCTCTTACTGCCTGGGAACAGAGAGGGCTTGACCTCTGCTCTCTCCACATCCACTGCCACCCCTTCCCCTTGCAGCATGGAGAGATCCTGTGGGGCCATGAGGCTTTGCCTGGCCTTCTCTGTCTTGCTGCATCTGGAATACTGTCTTAAGTGAAAGGGTTGATGAATCTCCTATAATAAATTTCTAGGAGGACCTTTTTTTATTTTATTTTTTTGAGACAGAGTCTTGCTTTATCACCCAGGCTGGAGTGTGGTGGCGTGATCTCAGCTCACTGCAGCTTCTGCCTCCCAGGTTCAAGCAGTTCTCCTGCCTCCGCCTTTGAAGTAGCTGAGATTACAGGTGTGCACTGCCATGCCCAGCTAATTATTTTTAATTTATTTTATTTATTTATTTTTGTATTTTTAGTAGAGATGGGATTTCACCATGTTGGTCAGGCTGGTCTCGAACTCCTGACCTCACATGATCTACCTGCGTCAGCCTCCTAAAGGGCTGGGATTACCAGTGTGAACCACCACACCCAGAGAGGCCCTTCTTTCTAGAAGTTCTGTGTGAGAGGTGTGGGACAGCTTGCCCTCGTCTAGTTTGCCGAGCACACAATCCGGAGCACATGAGCTGACTCGTGGAGTGTGACAGCCGCATTTCCTAGCAAAACTGGGTCTTATGGATGGACACCCTGCATGTAGTTAGGGAGATCTGATAGTGGAGCTCCGTTTTCAGAAATAAAGCCGCCTTTTAGTACATTCCAAAAGTGGGACTGTCCTTTTCCCATTCCGCTAGTCTGGCCTTGCTTCTTGGTTAGCCTAATTTGGTTTTATATTAGGTTCATGAAAAGTTCTGTCATGTTGATTAGATTAGGCCACAAAGTAATTGCGGCCCTTGGAAACTGTCTTAGTGTTGATAAAAAAGGTTTGCAGCCAGGGAAGGCATTGGTATCTGTAGCTGCTATACATGTTTTATGTATGTGGGAGGAAAAAAGTCAAACTGTGTTTTTCCTCTCCTCTCACAACACAACCATCAACAAAGAAGACTTCTGTGACCAAGCAAGCAGTCAGTTCCACAGTAGACACCAGCTGGGTGTCCTTCAGTTCTGACACTGTCTACCTGGAGATAGCCTGAAAAACCACAGGTTGAGGGCTCAGTCCCACAAGACTGCGCCTGCACCCCCCACTATTATTCATAAGCACAGGCCTCCAGAACATCTGAATAGCTTCAGTCAGGGTTCTCACTTCTCCCTCCTTGGGTTCGATTAATTGCTGGAGTAGCTCACACAATTCGGGAATCACATACTTAAGTTTACTGGTGTATAACAAAGGATATTTTATGGGCTACAAGTAAACAGCCGCATGAAGAGATGCGTAGGGTGAGATCTGGAAGGGTCCCAAGCACAAGAGCTTCTATCCCCATGGAGTTTCTTCCCGGCACATGGATGAGTTCTTGTTCACCTTCCTGTCAGGCTGCGCGTGGTCAGCTGTCCCGAAGCTCCCCTAACCCTGTCCTCTTGGGCCTTTTATGGAGACTTCATTGGATTGACATGGTTAAAGGATGGACAACCATGTGGAAATGCCATTAGACAAAAAGGGTGTGATCTAATACGAAGAGACGGGGTGGGGAGACCCCGCAAGGCCTGTCCAGACTCTTTTTGGCCTCTCTGTGCAGCATCTGTTCCTCCAGGGTATAGGGCAGGAGCTTTCTCTGGGGTGAGCTCTTATGACCCACACTCAGATTAGGGTCTGGCCTTGGGCAGGTGAAAGGGGGGCAGGAGAAATTTCAAGAGAGAGATTCTGTCACCCGAGTCCTGCTTCTGAGGCCTAAAGTGCCCCAACGTTGTAACAAAAGACTATCACGAGGACTATAGGAGTTATGAGCCGGGAACCATGGATGAGAGCTCGAGTTTAAAGATAAAATAGTGTGAGGGGCCGGGCACAGTGGCTCATGCCTGTAATCCCAGCATTTGGGAGGCTGAGGTGGGCAGATCATGAAGTCAGAAGTTTGAGACCAGCCTGGCCAACACAGTGAAACCCTGTCTTTACTAAAAATACAAAAATTAGCCGGGCGTGGTGGTGGGTCCCAGTAGTCCCAGCTACTCGGGAGGCTGAGGCAGGAGAATCGCTTGAACCCGGGAGGTGGAGGTGGCAGTGAGGCAAGATTATGCTAGTGCACTCCAGCCTGAGTGACAGAGCTAGACTCCATCTCAAAAAAAAAAAAAAAAAAATTTTATCTGTCCTTCAAACCCTGGCTTCTCCTAGAACCCCTGGGTTACAGAGGAGAACAACAGTCTTATCATGCTGTTGATATGGAGAGTGTTTTCTTTTTGCTACTGTGAATTTTTTTTTTTTTTTTTGAGACTCAGTCTCCATCGCCCAGGCTGCAGTGCGGTGGCTCGATCTCAGCTCACTGAGACCTCTTCCGACTCCTAGGTTCAAGTGATTCTCTTGCCTCAGCCTCCCAGGTAACTGGGATTACAGGCGCATACCACCACGTGCAGCTAATTTTTGTGTGTTCAGTAGAGATGGGGTTTTGCCAAGTTGGCCAGTCTGGTCTCGAACTTCTGACCTCAAGTGATCTGCCTGCCTTGGCCTCGCAAAGGCCTGGGGTTACAGACATGAGCCACTGTACCTAGCCTGAAATAATTCTTTTCTCAGAAAAAAATACAAAAAATAACCCTTCTCCCAGATCTAACACATGTTAACACTTAAGTATATTTGTTTCAGAATTGAAAAAATGAATTCAGTACATCTATGTTTTTTAGCTCAGCCAAGGCCAGCCCCAGGGATTTCTCTTCTGTAGCTCTCAGACCACCTTCTTTGCCCTCAGCATGCTACCTCCCAGCCTCTTGGAGAGAGCAGTGTGGGACTGGAAGGCAAGAGTGTGGTACTACCTCCTGCTCTGATGCCAGTCCCCAGCCCCTGCCCCTCTGCCTCCATCCCCGCTCTGAAATGCAGTGGCTGTCAGCCGGGTGTGGTGGCTCACGTCTGTAATCCTGACACTTTGGGAGGCCGAGGTGGGCGTATCACCTGAGGTCAGGAGTTCGATAGCAGCCTGGCCAACATGGTGAAACCCTGTCTCTACTAAAAATACAGGAAATTAGCTAGGTGTTGTGGCTCACGCCTGTAGTCCCCAGCTACTCAGGAGGCTGAGACACAAGAATCACCTGATCCTGGGAGGTAGAGGTTTCAGTGAGCCAAGATCATGCTACTGCACTCCAGCCTGGGCGACAGAGTGGGAGTCTGTCTCAAAAAGGCGGGGGGTGTCGGAAATGCCATGGCCAGGGTGATGTTGGACCAGGTAACCCTTCAGAACCCTTCTAACTGGTGTCCTAGGCCCTGGCTACTCTGTGCTATGAGCATTCACTGACCACGCTGACCTGGCCTCCTGTTTTCTCTTCTTCCCTTTCAGTGGCTGCAAGAGGAAGAGGACGTGGAATGGGACGTGGAAACATCTTTCAAAAACGAAGATAATTTTCTCCGCTGAACAGACCTTTGCCCTTTTTTCTTTCAGGTTATCTGAGTTCACTGGAGGGTGGGTGCTTGTGTATATGTCCTAGGTATCTTTTGACATTTTTCTCTTTAGATCAGGGGAAATGTTGAAGCTAAATAAATCTGGGGGGTTTTTTGTTCTGTTTTGTTTTGTTTTTTTCCTTTGAGAAAATAAGGACTTTGTATTCATTTGGAGTTTGCTTTGGCTAAATTTTGACACCCTGGGGGGTGTCCTGGGAGAATGCCAGTACTTTGAAATAGCACAGCTATTGATGAGAGTTTAAGCTGCTGTTCCTGGCCAGTTGCAGGTTAAGCCCCAGAAGAGTTCACCTTGGAGAAGCTCCGAGAACACACAGATTGTGTCTCTTTCATCTTCAGACACGGGCACTTAGTGTGGCACTTTGTTCAGTTAACATTTGTGGAATTGTTATCAGCTCAGCTTTAAGAATGCAGGTGACCCTGTCCCTTGATAAAGTCATAGGTAATTCAGGGGCCGGGCTCGGTGGCTCACGCATGTAATCCCAGCACTTTGGGAGGCCAGGGCGGGCAAGTCACTAAGTCGGGAGTTTGGCCGATATGGTGAAACCCCATGTCTACAAAAAATACAAAAATTAGCCGGGCGTGGTGGCGTGTACCTGTAGTCCCAGATACTCGGGAGGCTGAGGCAGAAGAATCACTTGAACCCAGAAGGTGGACGTTGCAGTGAGCAGAGATTGCACCACTGCACTCCAGCCTGGGCAACAGCGAGACTGCATCTCAAAAAAAAAAAAAAGTAATTCAGGGGATCCTAGTGGCCAACTTCCTTGGCTCCTATACTGGCTACACAAGCAGTTTTGTGGTGATTTGGGGAAACAGATTCTTGGGAGCTTATCAGAGCATCTCAGCATTGATTGACACATCCATAGTTTTTAGTGTAGAAAGGGTGACCAGCAGCTGGGCACAGTGGCTTGCTTCCAGCACTCTGGGAGGCTGAGGTAGAGGATTGAGAGGAGTTCAAAACCAGCCTGCGAGACATAGTGAGACCCTGTCTCTACAAAAAAATTTAAAAATTAATTCAGCATGGTGGTGCACACCTGTAGTCCTCACTACTTGGGAGGCTGAGGAGGGAGGATCACTTGAGCCTGGGAGTGTGAGGCTGCAGTGAGCTATGACCTTGCCACTGTACTCCAGCCTGGGCAAAAGAGCAAGACTTTGTCTTTAAAGAAACATAAGTAGTAGTAAAGAGTGTGAGATACACAGGGTGAATAATTGTGACAGAAACACAGAAATTGGAAAAGCAGCCTAAAAAGATCAAATAACCAAAAAGAGGTCTTGCCAGGGATTCAGTACGGTATGAGCTACAGTATAAGCATCAAGAGGAAAAGTGATCAATTATTGGCTTTAGAATATTGCTCGTTGAACAGATTGTTCAAGTAATGGAAGAGGAGGAAAAAAAAAATCCAGCACATTAGTTAACCTGGCGTCACTGAGTTTCTAATAAGCTTTGTCTTATGATACTGCTTGGAGGTTACAGAACTGGTATTCTTCTGAGGAATAAGCATCAGTGAGTTGGTCAGATACAATAGGCATTTAAAGTAGGGCTTCAGGCCAAACATGGTGCCCCACGCCTATAATGCCAGCACTGTGGGAGGTCAAGACGGGAGGATCACTTGAACCTAGGAGTTTGGGACTAACTTGGGCAACAAAGCAAGACCCCATCTCTATAAAAAATTGAAAAGTAGCCTAGTACAGCTGACGCCTGCAGTCCCAGCTACCCCGGAGGTTGAGGCAGGAGGACCACGTGAGGCCAGGAGATTAAGGCTGTAGTAAGCTGTAATTGCACCACTGCACTCCAGCCTGGATGACAGCGAGACCCTGTCTCTTAAAAAAACAAAACAAATGAAAGCAGTAGTTTTCAACAGCAGCTAAGGATCTTGTTAGAAATGAAGACTGCAAGCCCCATGCCTGGAGTGGGGCCCAGGAATCTGCATTTTAAACAATTCCCTTGTCCCCAGCAATTCTTAAGTATTCTATCTAAGGAGACCTGGAGCCATATTTTGACTCTGTACTTAAATATGTTATTTTAGTATAACCATTACTGAATTCATCATACTTTCACAGTAAACAGTACTTTGAATAATAATACATCACACTTAATAATAGTGAACTGCATCCTCGATCCCAAAAACTACTTTTGATGTAGTTCACCCTGGACCCATACAGGATCTCCAGCCTTGCAGATTCTCCACATAGTGGAAACTGGCTATAACCCTACCTAGATCCTGAAAAGTGAAGGGGGATCAATCTAAAATATGTAGCTTTGTAAACAGTTTTATATCCTGCATCTTAGGGGGAAAAATCAGTTAACGCATACTGAAAACAAGTTGTTCCGTAAGGTTTATTATGAAAGACAGTAGCCCTCCTACCCTGCCTTTACCCCACTTTCCTTGTCTCACGATAGTCTTTCCAACTCTTGGCTGATTTGTTTGTATTTACCTCCATGTCTTAATATGAACATGTTTTCATGCTTTTCCTTGACGGTTTTTTGTTTGCTTGTTTTAAGACGGTCTCACTCTCCCTCAGGCGGGAGTGCAATGGCACAATCATGGCTTACTGAAACCTCGACCTCCCCGGGCTCAGGTGATTCTCCCACATCAGACCCCCGAGTAGCTAGAAATACTGGTGTGCATCACCATGACCAGCTAATTTTTGTATTTTTTTGTAGAGACAGGGTTTTGCCATGTTGCCTAGGCTGGTCTTGAACTCGTGGGCTCAAGCGATCCGCCGGCCTCAGCCTGCTAGGATTATAGGTGTGAGCCACTGCACCAGGCCACCATTATCTTTTGAATCCTCTCTTCCTCCTGCCCACCATAAATATATTTCCTCTCACCCATCTCCCTGATATTGTAATCTGGTTAAATCATATTCAGTGTTAAATTATTAAGATGTGATTAAACTTTTTAAAAATATGGCAGTGTCATAATAATCACAGCTGAGTCATATCATAGACTAGATTACTATGGAACTTTTCCCTGAAAGTAATCCTCTTGCATTTTTATTTGCTTAGTTTTCTATTTGTCACTAATTCATCCCCAGTCATATCTAAAGATCATGACACATCATTTATCAGTTATTATTCTTGACCCACCCCAATCTGGACTGGTTTCCCCCTGTGCTTGGTGTGTCGCTGTCACCCGGGGCACTCCCCACACTGCTCCTCTGTTGGATCTGTTTTCTGTGTAACCTTTTCTTTTATCACCTTATTTTGGGGGAGTACCTGCATGTCTAAAAATGTGCTCACACTTGATTTGATTGGGTATGAAATTCTATGTTAGAATCAATATCCTTCAGAATTTTGAAGGTGTGGTTACTTTGTCATCTAACATTGCTATAGAGAAGTCTGAAGTGATTTTGAGTCTGGATCCTTTTTATATGACTTTTTTTTTCCCCTTCTGTCACCAGTGTTCCAAAATTTCACAATGATGTATTAATACTACTGCCTTGGTGAAGGTCTGTTTCCATGCCAGTCCCCTTTCCAAGTGGACTCTTGTCCTTAATGTCTGGGAAACTTTCTTGAATTCTTTGTCAGTGATTTTCTTCCTTAGGTTGTCTGTGGTTTTTCTTTTTTATTTTTTTAAGACTGAGTTTCACTCCTGTTACTCAGGCTGGAATGCAATGGCGCCATCTAAGCTCACTGCAACCTTTGCCTTCCGTGTTCAAGCAATTCTCCTGCCTCAGCGGTTCTCCTGCCTCAGCCTCCCAAGTAACTGGGATTACAGGCACCTGCCCCCACACCCGGCTAATTTTTTGTATTTTTAGTAGAGGTAGGGTTTCACCATGTTGGTCAGGCTGGTCTCGAACTTGTGACCTCAGGTGATCCACTCGCCTTGGCCTCCCAAAGTGCTGGGATTACAGGTGTGAGCTACCATGCCTCACTGTCTGTGGTTTTTCTTTCTGGAATTTCTGCTACTCAGATGGTGGACCCAGAATTACCTCTTCTTGTGTACCCCAACCCCAATTGTCTTATCTTTTGATCATAATTTATGGAGGATTACTCCAAGCTGGTTCTCTGATTGTTCCTTTGTTTATGTAGATATATACAGACAGTACCTTGTTCCTTGTTGGAACATCTTTGAGGATATTAATATGCTCTGTAGAAGCTTTCGTCTCCCTGCATATGTCTTTCCGCTTTCTGTTTCTTCGGTTTAATCTTTCATGTTACAGACTTTCTTTAACTGCCTGGCAATCATTGGTAATCTTGCTTATATTTAAGAGTGTGGAGTATTAAAAAGAATTTGTGTTTGTAAGGTAATCTCATTGAGCTTCTTTGGGGAAATCCCCAGTGTCTTTATTTCTAGAACTTTGCTCTGGGCTGGACAGGATCTCTTGGAGAAACTTTTGGTCTCACATCAGGAGGGTTTACTCTGAGCTGATGGATTGAGAGCTCTGTTGGGGAGGAGAGCTGAGAGTTTCAGCATTCTAGTATGTCCACATTCAGTTCATTCATCCTCTAGGTTTCTGAGAGGGCTCCTAGTCCAGAAACTTTCTAACCCCCTCTGGAGAATAAGCTTCCAACTTTTTTGCCAAGATTGGGGAAGTCAAGTCATGTGGAAATATGAATATTTAAGCATGTTTTTGCGTTTTTTCTTTGAAAATATGTTACTTTAAAATGAAGAATAAGGCCGGGGGTGGTGGCTTATGCCTGTAATCCCAGCACTTTGGAAGGCTGAGGTGGGCAGATCACCTGAAGTCAGGCGTTCAAGACCAGCATGGCCGACATGACAAAACGCCATCTCTACTAAAAATACAGAAATTAGCCGGGTGCGGTGGCACATGCCTGTAATCTCAGTTACTGGGGAGGCTGAGGCAGGAGAATTGCTTAAACCCAGGAGGTGGAGGTTGCAGTGAGCCGAGATCGCACCACTGCACTCCAGCCTGGGCAACAGAGCAGGACTCTGTCTCAGAAAGAAAAAAAAAGAACTCGAATTTAAAGAAGGTATAGACTAAAGGATAGTCATAAAGGTAATTAGACCTGTATTTAACATGAATTCTGGGCAGGGCACAGTGGCTCACGCCTGTAATCCCAGCACTTTGGGAAGCCGAGGCAGGTGGATCACGAGGTTAGGAGTTCAAGACCAGCCTGGCCAAGATGATGTAACCCTGTCTCTACTAAAAATACAAAAGTTAGCCAGGTGTGGGGGCAGGTGCCTGTAATCCCAGCTACTCAGGAGGCTGAGGCAGAGAATTGCTTTAACCCAGGAGGCGGAGCTTGCAGTGAGCTGAGATTGTGCCACTGCACTCCAACCTGGGTGACAGAGCAAGACTCCATCTCAAAAAGAAAAAGATAAAACAAAGACATGAATTCCGGTTCTGAGTGCCACCGTGACCACCTCTCCCAGCCTCTGGTTGGTTATCTGTACAAGGGTGGATGTGGACTCACTTAACTGATACTATCCCAGCTTCTACACTGGTAGAACCATAACTTTAAAAAACTATCAAAATAAAGCATACAGGAGTTTTTCTGCCACTAGCCAAGATGAAAGTAATTGATTTATCATTGTGCCTGAAAAAAACACACACAAAATAATATGAAACAATGGTTTTGGCCGGGCACAGTGGCTCAAGCCTGTAATCCCAGCACTTTGGGAGGCCGAGGCGGGTGGATCACGAGGTCAGGAGATCGAGACCATCCTGGCTAACATGGTGAAACCCTGTCTCTACTAAAAATACAAAAAACTAGCCGGGTGTGGTGGCGGGCGCCTATAGTCCCAGCTGCTCGGAGGCTGAGGCGGGAGAATGGCGTGAACCCAGGTGGTGGAGCTTGCAGTGAGCCGAGATCGCGCCACTGCACTCCAGCCTGGGCGACACAGCGAGACTCTGTCTCAAAAAAAAAAAAGACACAATGGTTTTCAAGACATCAGACGTTGAAGGAGAATAATCCCTGGGAAAGGAGAAATAAATAAGTGGAGTTGTACAATTGTCCCAGCTCACTGCCTTACAAGAGTCTCCAAGCTGTAGCACAGGGAAGGGGACTGAAGCTGACCTACCAGCCTGCCTGCATTGAGAAATGAGAGCTAAGAGTTCAGAGAAGCCACCCAGCAGCTAGAATTATAGGACAGAATACCAGAGAAGAAAGTCGCATGGAGAACCCAAGAGATCTGCAGCGGGTCCCTTTTGAATATTCAGCAGAATACTGATCAGCACACCAATGTGAGGAAGTTAACAGGCTGGGGAAGACCCATAAAGAATAGGAACAGTGCTTGGCATCATGCTGGGCTGAGAAGAAACCTTTTCCTACCAGACAAAAAATTCACAGGATATGGAGTACAGTGTTATTTTAAGATGTACCATATCTGATTTTGTTTTAATCAAGTATAGTAAGACCCGGAGACAGCTTCCTTGAAAGAATGTATTACAGTTCTCAAAGAAGGGGGCAAACCACGTTACATGGGCCATATTGGGAAACACTAGCCTGAGTCAGGAGGCTGAAAGAGCAATGGTAGAGCAATATCCAGAGCCTTTATTGTAGTTTTCTCAAGAAGGAATGAGTGAGGCAGAGTAGGCAAGTTTGAGCAAGTTTAGGATTGGATAGTCTGAATAATTTTCAACTGGTTTATAAGTGGTCTCTTGTCAAGTACCTCACCCTGAGGTGATTGAGGGCAAAGGAAATACTGGCTTAGTGTATGAGAATTAGATAAAGGAGGCAGTTGGGGGTATGGATTTTGGATTAGTTTGTGTATGAAAGACGCTGCCAGCAAGTTGTTATCTCTAGGAATTAGCTAACCCTAGGAGGAGCAGCCTCCAGGATTAGCAAGGCCCAAGAATACCAAAGCAACATAAAACAGAAAACAAAAGGCATGATTAATACAAATATCCAGGAAGGTCTTGCCTGGTAAATGAGGAATAATTAGCCCAAGACAGCACCGGACCTGCCTAACAAGTCATAAAAACAACACATTAAAACATCAAACTGTTTTTTCGAACCAATTAAATATATCTGAGAACAAGACTCAAAAAGATTTATAGGAATATAAAAATGTCCAGTACTCTACACAGTAAAATTCATTATGTCTGGCATCCAGTCAGAGATTAGGAGGCATACAAAGATGCAGGAAAGCACAGCACATAATGAGATTAATCAAGAGATCCAAAACTACACAGATGTTAGCATTAGCAAAGAAGGACATTAAAAGTTATAACTATATTTTAAAAGGTGAGCAGATTTTAAAAGAAGACTCCCTGATTTCAAGAATTATTATAGAGCTGTACTCATCAAAACAGCATGGTATTTCATCAAGTTAAGCAAATAGATCAAAGGAACAGAGAAAGAGTCTGAAAACAAATCCACACATGTCTACAAAATGAGTTTTTTCAAAGGCACAAAGGTAATGTACTAGAGAAAGGATAGCATTTTCAACAAATGGTGCCAGAACAATTGAATATCCATATGCAAAAATCCCCCAAAACGTGGGTCTATACCTCATACCATACAAAAAAATTAATTCCAAATGGATCATCAACCTTAAAACTAAAACTATAAAACTTCTAGAAAAAATATAACCCTAAACCTTGGGTTAAGCAAAAATGTAGATATAATACCAAAGTACCATCCATGAAAGACGAAATATATTAGACCACCAAAATAAAAAACTGCTTTCCAAAGACACTGTTAAGACAAAAGACCAGTAACCACGAAATTTTGGCAAAGCTAAGTCTGATAAAAAACGTGTATCCAGAATATAGAATTTGTGGCTGGGCACCATGGCTCACGCCTGTAATCCCAGCATTTTGGGAGGCCGAGGTGGCCAGATCACCTGAGGTCAGGAGTTCGAGACCAGCAACATGAAATCCTGTCTCTACTAAAAATACAAAATTAGTCCGGCGTGGTGGCTCATGCCTGTAACCCCAGCTACTCAGAAAGGCTGAGGCAGGAGAATCACTTGAAGCCAGGAGGCGGAGGTTTGGTGAGCCGAGATTGCTTCATTGCACTCCAGCCTGGGCAACAAGAGCGAAACTCTGTCTTAAAAAATAAAGAATTCACAAAGCTCAATAATAAAACATGGGGAAAAAATGTGAACAGAGTTGAGAAGATACAGATGGCAAACATGCACATGAAAAGATGTTCAACATCATTAGTCATTAGGGAAATGCCAAATTAAAGCCAGAGAGATACTGCTAGACACCCAGAAGAATGGCTAATGTTTAAAAAACTCACCATGCTATGTGCTGTTGAAGATGTAAAGCAATAAGAACTCCCAAACACTGCTGATGGGGATGTAAAACTGCACCACCACTTTGGAAGACAGTTTGATGGTTTCTTAAAACATTAAAAAGACATCTACCTTATGATCCCGTATTCCACTCCCAGGTATTTACCCAAGAGAAAAGGAAATATGTGTCCATGTAAAAATTTATGCATGAATTTTCATAGCAGCTTTATTTGTAATAGCCAAAAACTGGAAACAACTCAAACGTCCATCAGCAGATGAATGGATAAATTGTGACACACCGTCCAGCGGAATACTCGGCAATAAAAAGGAACTACTGGTACACGTGAATGAGTCTCAAAATAATTATGCTAAGTGAAAAGCCATATAGAAAAGAGTACATCTGGCTGGGTGCAATGGCTCACGCCTGTAATCCCAGCACTTTGGGAGGCTGAGGCGGGCAGATCACTTGAGGTCAGGAGTTCAAGACCAACGTGGCCAACATGGTGAAACCCCGTATCTACTAAAAATACAAAAATTAGCTGGGCTTGGTGGTATGCGTCTGTAGTCTCAGATACCTGGGAGGCCGAGGCAGGATAACCGCTTGAATCTCAGAGGGGGAGGTTGCAGTGAGCTGAGACTGCACTCCCGTGTGTGGGTGACAAAGTGAGACTTCACCTCAAAAAAAAAAAAAAAAAGTATATCCTATATGATTGCATATATCCCAAAATCTAGAAAATGCAAACGTAAAAACAGAAAGCAGATCAATGGTTGCTTTTGGATGGCGGTGGACATGGAGAGGCGGGAGGGAGGGATTACCAAGAGTCATGAGGAAACTTTTGGGGTTGACAGGTACATTTACTATCATGATTGTGTTAGTGGTTTTATAGATGCATACATGTGCAAAATCTATCATATTGCACATTGTAATCTTGTGTAATGCTTGGAGTGTCTACTTTCTGTGTTTCAATTATACCTCAAGGGTTATTTTAAAAAATAAAATATTTTTAAAAAACAAGCTGAGGCTGGGCGCGGTGGCTCACACCTGTAATCCCAGCACTTTGGGAGGCTGAGGCCGGTGGATCACGAGGTCGGGAGATCAAGACCATCCTGGCTAACACAGTGAAACACTGTCTCTACTAAAAATACAAAAAATTAGCCGGGCGTGGTGGCGGGCACCTGTAGTCCCAGCTACTTGGGAGGCTGAAGCAGGAGAATGGCATTAACCCAGGAGGTGCAGTTTGCAGTGAGCCAAGATCGTGCCACTGCATTCCAGCTTGAGTGACAGAGGGAGACTCCCATCTCAAAAAAAAAAAAAAAAACCCGAGCACAAAGGCTCACGCCTATAATCCCAGCACTCTGGGAAGCCAAGGTGGGCAGATCACAAGGTCAGGAGTTCAAGACCAGCCTGGCCAATATGGTGAAACCCCGTCTCTACCAAAAATACAAAAATTAGCCAGGCATGGTGGCGGGCTTCTGTAGTCCCAGCTACTCAGGCGCCTAAGACAGGAGAATGCCTTGAACCTGGCGGGGCGGAGGTTGCAGTGAGCGGAGATCATGCCAGCCTGGGCAACAGAGTAAGAGTGTCAAAAAAAAAAAATTATATATATATGTGTGTATGTGTATAGTGCATAGTTGGAAAAGAAAATACTGGTTTTCACGGGTGATTGGCAGCTAGCTGTAAGTGGAAGAAGTGCATTTTCCTTTCTTTCCAGGTCCCAGAGAAAAACCTCCATGCTGGGTTGATAGCAGCAGCTAGGATCAGTTGCCCAATACTCTGGATTCTCGAGATGAAGACCGTCTGCAGAGGCTGACCTTTCCTGCAGGCTCATGTCCTAAAGCAAATTATTTGCACTCAAATATCCTCCCTTGTAGGACAGAAAAGAAGTTCCCAAGTCTTGGTCACATTGGGCCTGTGGAGTACAGTATCTTTTCTACATATTTGCTTTTGATGTTCTCAGCATCCCTGCAAGGCAGGTTGAGGTGTGAGGAGTCTCAGTCCCAGGGAGCTGAAGGCAGACTGCAAGAGCTGGGTATGGATGCCGCACTCCTGGGCCTGGGCCGCCTGGGTTTTCTTCAGCCTGGGAAGTACTTCCAAACCCACTCCTCGCTAGTCTCTTACAATCCTGTGGGAGGGCAAAGCCTAAATCATCATGGCTCCTTCCACCAACTAGCTGCAGATCAGGAAAGTGAGGTCCAGGGAGGTCCTGACTGGCTTTGCTCCAGGGACAATGAGGCTAGAGGTCTGTTCCCCACAGGAGGACCATGATGGTTCTCCTGCTTCAAATGGCCTCTTTGGAAGGGGCTTGCTCATGTAGGTGAATCCTGGGGCTGAGCAGCCTCAGTGACAGTCCCTGAAATGGCTGCAGGTGAGGGAGCAGCATGCAGGCATTAACGTCACAGACTGACATCAGGCCACCTAGACTTACATCCTGGCTCCTCTGGTTTCTGGCTCTTTGAAGTTGGACAAGAAATCCCCTTTTTTTTCTTTTGAGAGACAGAGTCTTGCTCCATCACCCAGGCTGTGGTGCAATGGCGCGATCTCAGCTCACTGCCACTTCTACCCTCCAGGTTCAAGCAATTCTCCTGCCTCAGCCTCCCAAGTAGCTGGGATTACAGGCGCTCACCAACATGCCTGGTTAATTTTTTTTTCCTTCTATTTTTAGTAGAGTGGGGTTTCACCATGTTGGCCAGCCTGGTCTTGAACTTCTGACCTCAGGTGATCCAGCGCCTTGGCCTCCCAAAGTGCTGGTATTACAGGCGTGAGCCATGCCACCCGACTGACAAGTCCCCTTTCTTAACCTCCTTCTGCCTCAGTCGACTTACCTGGAAAACAGAGCACCTACCTTCTTCAAATGAGAAGAGAATTAAAGGAGTATAAGGCCATCAGAACAGTACCTAGCCCAAGGGAGGCTATGGAAGTGCTTGTTGAATTAAAAAATGGCTTAATCTCTGGCCTAGTCCCAAAGGTTTGGGTTCCTGCCATTGCCACCCAGAGAGCCCTGGGTGGAGGCCCTGCTGACATTGAAGAGTGCCTGCCCTCCTCCCCTCAATGCGGTAGACACTTTCCAAAACTTACGTCATCTTCACTCCAGTGAGATAATGGGAGGCTTGGTGTACCTCGTTCCTAAGATGAGGGAACAGGCTGTGAGAGGACCACATCACCAGCAAGTGACAGGCTGGGACCAAGGCCAGGCCTGTCTGCCTCCTAGACTAGGCCTGTGTGAGGACCGGCCTTACTACAGCCCACCTGCTTCCTCCTCTGTTTAGAGCTTCGGCTGGAGCTGTCCTGGCCAGAGCTCTCTGCCTCACCAGGCTGCATGAGCCACAAGCTGCCACTTCCTGGAACTTGGTGGCCCTGCCCTGGACGGCCTTGCTGGTGGTCATGAAGGCTCCGTGAAAGCTGTGAACACCTGCATGGCAGTGAGGCCAGCCTTCCCCACTTGATCCGTTTCAGGCTCTGGCTCCGCTACTACGTCGTGTGCTTCTGTCCAAGAGGCAGAGACTGAAACCATCTGCCGCCGCCTGGATTCCTGCAGAGCTTGCCTAGGACACCAGCTCAGGTCCTTGTGCACCATCCTGGTAGGAATCTCTCAGTGACGGTGGAGGGTTTGTGGGCTGGCTTAGGGCCAGGGGTGGGCAGAAAGCAGGGCACAAGGGACCGGAGAGCTTGGCATTTCTCCAGCAGGAGTTTCAGGGAGAGCTCAGATGTCTGCTTATGTGACAGGTTTATCAGCCTGCCTGGCCCAGGGTGGGCTCTCATAGTTTTGATTTAAATAATAGCTTGCTCACAGAATAAGTGCATGTTGGTTTGAGCTTTCATTTTCTCATAATCCTCTCTGCTGGCCCCTCCCACCATCTACCCCATTTTGCCTCACTCTGGGGAGCCTGAACCCCCTGTTCCAGAGTAGGGGCATAGGGAAATGCCTCTATGGCTTCTGAGCTGCTGGGCAGGGCCAGTCCCTAAAACAAGGAGAGCTGGGAGGGGGCTGGACCCCGATGGAGTGCTGAGAGCTGAAAGTCCTATTTAACAATGGGGAGGGAGCAGAAACCCCGAAAAGGGAAAGGCCTGGCCAGGTCCCACGCAAGTCAGGAGCAGAGCAGGGCTGAAGCGTGACATCTCCAGTCTCTCCAAAGCCTTTGGGTGAAAAGTCCACCTAAAGCAGTGAGATCAGTGGGGCCTAAGGAAGATCCTTTTCCTCACTGCCTCCATCCCAGTCCTGGGACCCAACACCGTCCTGCCCTCACCCTCCTTGACCATCTCCTTCTGCCCTGAGAGGCTGTTATGCATCCAGCCAGCCTGGGAATGTGCTGGAATCTGTGCACCACGGCGGATGGATATGCCGCTCACAGTCCTCTGTGGGCCGTGGCTGTGAGGAAAAGTCAGAGCTGGTGGGTTGGGGTGTGTAGGCCCAGGAGGACCCCTGCCTCCTCCTTAGCCTTGGAGCCTCCCTCTGCTGCTGAGTTTCTCCTCCTCTAGCAGGGGCCCACTGCCCCCAGACCTTACCTCCTGGCTCAGCACATGATTTCCCTACTCTGGGCCTCAGTATCCCCCCGGACATCTCTAAATTCCTTTCCCGCCTGCCCTGCCTGTCTCCTGGTTGGGCTGAACTGTAACTCCTCACACAGGGCTGAGGGTGACTGTGGCATCAGGCTTCTGGTTGGGAGCCCACCCTGATGGTGCTTGGGGAGGAATGGACATGGTTCCCCCTGCCAGGGACAGCCCTAGGACTAAGGCCCCCTGCTGCTGGCTATGCCCACCTCCACCCCCCGCATGCTCTCCCACATGGGGGACCCCCAAGGCCTAGAGGGAACACACAGGCACTTTGTGGCCTGCTGTGTCTCCTAACCCCACAGAGCTGCCCTTCGCCAAGTACAGGAGGCCTGGGACTGGGTACTGGGGGTGGCAGGCAGCACTGTACCCTGTGGGAGGCAGGCACCAAATCCTCCCACTTAGTCACTGTGGCCCCTGCCTCTGGTCTGTGCAGCCTTGTCCCCCGCCCAGAGGGCTCTGGTGGCAAGGCTGGCAGCCCGGGCTCGACGTGAGCTTGCTGTGGGGCTCCATGTAAAGCTTTGCTCCTCCTGGGGCTCCCAACCTGCTCCTTCGCAGCTCCCCTTCTCAAGGAGCCCAAGCGCTGCCCAGCTGTGAGGGCCTGCTCCCTGGAGGCCTCCTTTAACTCCCCAGCCCACAGGGATGGACCCAGGACCCCCATATCTTAGACTCCATGGGGGATTTCCCCAAGGAACACCTGGGGGAAGGTCAGTGTGACCTTTGTCCCTCCCTTTTGGATAGACACGCCACCCTTTCTCCCCACCCCAGCAGCAGGGCTGTTGCTCAGTGACCCTGAGATCGGTGATGCAGAAAAGCAGAGGCGGGTGTCACTCTTTATTGCGGGGTCCACACTATGGGTGTTAGGGCTCCTCCCACTGAGGGAAGCCTGAGCCTCTAGCCGGGGCTGGCCTCCTGGCCTCCTATGAGTCCATTCTCCTTCTGTCCCCTTAATCTCAGGCTGAGCATTTGCACTGGATCTCTGGGGGCCTGTGAGTCCTCCTCGACCTTCATGGCCCACTACCATGTGCTTGAGGGCATCACAAGTCAGTAGCAATGAGCCAGGTGGGTGGTGGGTCACCTGGTGCAGCAGGCCCGGGGCTCCGGTCCCAGCCCAGCACCTGTGGAGTCCCAGGTGGAGGCAGGGGTGGTGGTTCCGGCTGCACCACCCTCAGGCTCAAGGTCCAGGCCCTCGTAGATGGTGGGGAGTGAGGTGCGCTGGCTCAGCCGCCGGCGCAGGCCAACCAGCAGGGGCTGGGGCAGGGAAGCCACATCCACGTTGTTGCCCAGGTCTACCCAGGCCAGTACAGGGAACTTGGTGGTGTCCTTGATGGCGTCAGTGAGCTTGCGGGCAGCAGCCCGCGTCAGCCGGTTGCCGTTGAGCAGGAGCTGGGTGAGGCGGGGCAGCGCCCACAGGCTGGGCAGCAGCAGGTGCAGCAGCTCATCACTCAGCCCTGTGAAGCTCAGGTCCAGCACCGCCAGCACAGCACCGTGGCTGCTCAGATAGTGTGTGATGTGCTGCACGTCCCGTACCGACAGTGGGATGCCTGAGAGGTCCACAGTCTCCTCTGCCAGTGGAGTCTTCTGGAGGCTGCCCTTGAGGCTGTGGGAGGGTGGCAGGCGGGGATGGACTAGGCAACCAGGCAGTCCCCCCACTGACCAGAGACAGTAACCTGTCAGGAAAAGCCCAGGCCTATGGTCTGGCAAAGCCAGGTTCAAACTGTCACTTTCTTTCTTTTACTTTTTTTTTTTTTTTTTTTTTGAGACAGTTTTACTCTTGTTGCCCAGGCTGAAGCGCAATGGCACGATCTCGGTTCACTGCAACCTCTGCCTCCTGGGTTGAAACGATTCTCCTGCCTCAGCCTCCTGAGTAGCTGGGATTACAGGTGTGCACCACCATGCCCGGCTAATTTTATATTTTTAGTAGAGACAGGGTTTCTCCATGTTTGTCAGGCTGGTCTCGAACTCCTCACCTCAGGTGATCCGACCGCCTCAGCCTCCCAAAGTGGTGGGATTACAGGCGTGAGACACCAAGCCTGGCCCAAACTGTCACTTTCTAAGTGGGTGGCCATGGGCAATGCTCAGAGCCTCTGTTTCCCCTTTAGTGAAAATGGGACGTGGTTGTTGTGAGAATTGAATACACACACAGTAAGGCTCTATCTTCATGAACTATTATTTGAAATCTCACTGTGTGCCCAGCATCTCCACACTTGTTACATTGACATCTCACTTATTTTTCAGATAGGTGAGATAACTCTTCCATGGCCACACACCACTAAGCGGGGAACCAGATCCCCAAACTGAGATGCTCTGACTCTTGAGCCCACATGTTTTTTTCCCTGTGCCACTTCTGAGGTCGATTCTTTTAGAGTAGGGAGAAATTCTTCTACAAAGGGATGGCTATTAGGCTGTACAGGGCACCAGGGCTAGAGAGGGACAGGCCCAGGGTAGTGGGAGGGGAGGTCCTGGGTGTGCAGGCTGGGGACCTGCCCTGGGGGAGGGCTTCCTGTGTTTTCTCGGAAGGGAAGTTCAGAGACTGAGAAAGGACCCCCCTCTCTGGCCCCACCAACCCTCTAGGTCTCTCCCCAGTTACCTGAACAGAGCCAACTAGGCAGACAGGCCTTTTGGGGGATTGACAGCAGTGAGCACACCCTCAGGACCCCCACCTGCCATGGCAGGGAACAACCTTGTGCGGTCCAAGCTCAGCGTGGCCTGTTAGGCCCAAGGTGGGAGGGCAGACAGGGGAGGCCTGCTAAGGTAAGCTCCCGGCAGCAGTTCAGGCCCCTGGGCCTGGGTGCCTGTGGCCAGCTCTGGGCTGAGCCTGTGTGTGAAGCTCCATGGATAGAGTCACTCCAGGATGGAGTGTCTGAGAGGGACCCATGGCAGAGGGAGGTACTGGGCAGCCACGGAGGCCTCAGCTTTAGGCAGCCTGGCAGTGGCAAAGAATTCCCAACAAGGTACAGGAAAATCAGGGTAGAGTGTGGCCTTAGGTATGCCACTTCTCCGAACCTCAGTTTCCTTCCCTCTAAAATGAGAATCACTATCCAGAATCTGCCTCCCCCACAACCTGTTGGGAAGTCTTAGCTGAAAATGCCTTCTGAGGTCACCTCAGCTGTTGGGTGGAGGGCTGGGGTGTCCAGGTCTTGTAAGAGGCCAGGGATTGAGGGACGTGTGAATGGCAGGAGGCAGGACCGTCCCATGGGAAATGGCAAACGGGTCACTCAGAGGGCTCAGCTTGGCTTGGGAAGCATCTGCTGCCACAGGTCAGGCTGACTTCCAGGGTAGGGCCCTCATGTGGACCAGGTAAGGGCCTCACCAGGTGGGATTTCAGCACCAGCCTCTTGGTGAGAGTGCAGCCTGAGAAGGGACCTTGGAACAGCAGTGAGGAGGGGCAGTGGCTAGGCTCCCCTTACCAGCTCTGGGTCTTCCTCTGGCACAGGCTGGACCCTTGCTGCTGCTTCGAGTGAGGGGTGAGGTGGTAGATGAGCTGTCGGCAGATCTTCTCCGAGGACTTCCAGAGCTCGTAGTCCTGTGGGAGGGTAGCGTCACCATGGTGAACCTGAGCCCCTCCTGCCCACCTCAGGGCCTTGGGGAGAGGGGCCCGGGCAGCCAAGTGTGTGTGTCAGCACAGCCGTGCACCATGCATCACTGAGCTGCCCACCAGGGCCTCCCCCTCCCACCCCCCAACCCGGCTGTAGCCTGGCACAGAGCCAGGGGAGGCTGCCCTCTGGGAGCTGGACAGGCTGGTCCAGTCCCGCAGTGCCCAGTGGGAGGACGCCCAGACAATGGGCCCTTGTTCCTTGTCCTCAGGCCCAGGGCCAGCGTCTTGGGCTATCAGCCGGCTGCCTGCCCACCCTCAGCACCCCTCGGGGACTTGCCACAGGGGGAGGAGGCCAGACCAGGCCCCTCGAGGGAGCCCTGTTCCATTGACGCCAATCCCAGGGAGTAGGAACAAGCCAGGTCAGCATGTTCTTCTTCCTTTCACTCTCCAAGCGAGACTGCCCCGTGGGGTCTGGGTCTGGGCTGACAGGGCTGGGGGATGTAATGTTCTACAGCACCACCGCCTGGCTCTCTCTTAGTCCTAACTGGGCTCCTGCAGAGGCCCAGCTCAGGGCAGAATCCAGGGTGCGCGGCCCACAAAGCTGGCACTGAGCATGCTCCACTGCATCCTTTCTCCAGTCCCTCTGTGAACAGCCCCAGGAGCAGGCGGCACACACAGCAGCTGCAAGCCCTGGCCATTCCTCTGATGGCTGTGGGGTAGGCTCAGAGTCCTAGGGGTTGACTATGCAGAGACCTGGGCATTCAGAGCTGGCAGGGCCCATAGCGGATACCCTTGTTTTGGTGCGGGACTCACTGTGACTAGGAGTCGGGGGACAGTGGCTGGTCACATGGCAGCCTCATGGCGGCTCGATGCTCATGGCAGGACATCTGCAGGTGCTGTCAGAGTGGGGCAGCCGTGGGGTAGAGGCTGCAGGTGGCAAACTCCACCCCAGCAATGAGGAGGGCCTTGCTTATGACCCCAGCTGTTGTGGGTGGAAGCAGTGAGCACCTGTCCCCAAGGGTGTCTGTACAGGATGGAGACTGCTGGACAGAAGGGAGCTCTAGCCAAGGGCGGCTCTCTTCTGGCCCAGGAACTCAGAGGCTGGGGGTCTGGTTCCGTTAGTGGATTTCTCAGAACAGTTTGTGTCCCTCAGGGTCCCCATATGACTTCTGCCCAGCTAGTCTCCCCTGCCTGGGTCCCCAGGCCTGGTGCACAGTGCTGCCACACAGAAAACGGGTCTGCCCAGGACTCTGAGGGTCCGCTCACACTTGCTGTAGCTGGTGGCCAGCCTAATATACTGATGCTGGCAGCAGGTCTCAGACAGGGACTGTGACTTGCCTAAGGCCATACAGCAAGCCACAGAAGGACCTAGCTTCCCAGACCTCAGCCCTGGGCTCTGCTGGCCCCTGTCCACCACAGTGCCCAGCCCAGCGCCCATGCCTGCCAGCCTCACCTTCTTGGGGCACTGCAGTTCCCGGGCCAGGTTCATAAGCAGGTCATGGGAGATGGGGTCGACCAGGTTGAGGAAGGCCACATCTCTGTAGAGGATGTCAGTAAGGAGGGACCCCTCAAGGCCCAGGTCCTGTGAGTGAGTGGTGAAGAGAAAGTTGAGTGAGCCAGTCGGGTCTCCCATCTCCAGGTCCCACCCCAGCCAGCCAGATGCTGGTTATGCCCCTTCCTGTCTCCATCTCCTCCCTAAGGCTGGCTGTATTCTCCCCACAGGCGACCATGGGCCAACTGTCCAGTGGTGGGCAAACCCTTTCTTTTCTTTTTCCTTATTTTTTGAGACAGGGTCTTGCTCTGTCACCCAGGCTAGAGTCCAGTGGTGTGATCTCGGCTCATTGTAACCTCTGCCTCCTCAAGGGATCCTCCCACCTCAGCCTCCTGAGGAGCTGGGGCTACAGATAGGCACTACTATGCTTAGCTAATTAAAAAAAATTTTTTGTAGAGATGGGGTCTCACTATGTTGCCCAGGCTGGTCTCAAACTCCTGGGCTCAAGCGATCCTCCCAACGTGCTGGGATTACAGGTGTAAGCCACTTGGCCTTCGTGGACCCTTTGGATAAGTAGAGGGGAGGGACATGGGAGCCATCAGGGAAGTGATAAGTGAATTCCAGAACCCTTAGACCAGTTACCTCGAGGTAAAGTGTTAGGCTATGACACTGCCTTCTCTGGGCTTAGGGCTTATCAGTGGGATTCTTTGGGGTCTCTCCTCTTATGGACGGGGGTTTGCTCTTCTTATGACCCCTCAAATTCCCCTGGCCCCAGCATTCCCTTCAGACCCTTTGCCTTCCCACCTATCCCTTGGTTTTCCTGAGCTGCTGCCAGCATCTGTTTGCGGACAGGTCTGGATCCTTCCCTTGGGGGCGGACCTCTCTCTCAGATGTCTCAAAGGCATGCTACCCTGAAGCCGGCCTCACCACCCATGCCCCATGCCCCAGTTCAGTGTAGGGCGCCTCCATGCCCATCTTCCCAGGCACTGGGGCCAGAAGCCCTGGAACCCCCCAACACTCTGCCCTCCTCCTCTCTCCCCCAGCTCACCTAGTCATCCCTTCTCTCCCCACCACTCCTGCCAGGATTCAGGCCTCCAGCCTCTTCTCCTACCCATCCCTCACCCCACCGCCTGCACAGACCTGCCCTGGCCTTCCTGCCTCACTCCTCCACTTTCTCCTCCTGTCTACTCCCACAGGACTGGTGTGGGGCTGAACACTTTCAGAGGGTCTCTCTCTCTCTCTTTTTTTTTGAGACCGAGTTTTGCTCCTGTTGCCCAAGCTGGAGTGCAATGGTGTGATGTCAGCTCACTGCAACCTCTGTCTCCCAGGTTCAAGCAACTCTCCTGCCTCAGCCTCCCGAGTAGGTGGGATTACAGGCATGCGCCACCTTGCCCAGCTAATTTTGTATTTTTAGTAGAGATGCGGTTTCTCCATGTTGATCAGGCTGGTCTCGAACTCCCGACTTCAGGTGATCTGCCCACCTTGGCCTCCCAAAGTGTTGGGATTACAGGTGTGAGCCACTGCGTCTGGCCCAGAGGGTCTCTTTAGAAGAGAGATTGAGAGCTGATATGGCAGCCACAGCCAGGAGGGGCCTCTAGACCCCATGTGGGCCTTCTCCAATCCATAGGTGATATGCTGTGTGCGTGGGTCCCAAGCACAGGAAGTTGGGCCAGGCAGGGAAGTCCGTGGGTCACAGCTGCAGGGTCCTTGCAGGTTATGGAGCAGGATAGGCCCCTGGCTGGACCTCAAATCCCAACCTCTGAGACAGAAAGAGGTGACCTAGCTGGTCTCTGAGGACCCTTCTTTCCTCCAGTTTCCCAACTAAAATGCCCAACTGGTGTCTTGGGCTCCAGACGGCATCCCAGACTGAGATCCCTGCCTCTGGGTGCCTGGCTGATTCAGTGCTGCTCTGCTGTTTGCCACAGATGCCAGCTAGGGAAGATCCAGAAGGAAGGCTGGCTGATGAGCCTGGCAGACCCAAACAGGGCCCCAGATCGCAACCTGCCAGCCTGCCTTCCGATGGTCTAGACAGCTCCTCTTAAAGGGACAGCTCCATTTTTCCAGCCTGCTGAACCCAGAGTTGGAGGAGGTGGAGAAGGGTAGAGAGGAAGAAGGGCTCTGGCCCTGGCTTGCCCCAGTTTTTCTCTGTGGACCCTGGGATGACCACGTCTCCCCATGCCTCAGTTTCCCCATTTCTAGTATACTTCTGCAGGCCAAACACCTGCATGGCTGACTTCCTGCTTACAGGATGGGGCAGGAGTGGTGGCAGCTGCTGCAGGGGATGGGGACGGGGTGGTGAGGAAAGTGACTTGCCCAGGTGATGGTGGGACCAGCATCCTGGGACGACCCAGGGCTTGGGATCTGGGTTTAGTGTACCTGGTGTGTGTAGGAGCAGGGCCACCACTGGACCAAGTGTTGTGATGCACAGATACTAGGGGTGTGTACTCTAAGGGCATGAGCTGCCTGCTGGAGAACTGGTGATGCATGCGGTGGCTCTGTGTGGGCTGCCATGGTGTCTTGGGATGAGGCTGCACCGGCAGACCAGCCCTGGGTCCTCTCTCCAGGGTCCAGTGCCTCCCCAATCCTGGAGGAAGGGGAAGCTACCTTCTTCCATTGTCTCTCAATACAAGATGATTCGACCTCACTTGCCACTCTTCCCGGGGCCCTTCCCATCTTGCCAGGGCCTGAATCTGAGCTTTTAGCTCCAGGCTGGGGCCACCCTGAACACACACAACCCCTCTAAAACCGCAGAGACCCGGACACACTCAGCGGCCCCCTTCTCCACACACGGTCCGCCGGCCTCACCCAGCCCTCGCTCCAGCCGGCCGCCCTCTAGACCACTCAAGACCCCGCGCCCAGCAGCCCGTCGCGCCCTCGGAACCCGTCCGTGCGCGCCCAAGACCAGCTCCGCCTCGCCTCCCGACCCATACATGCCCACAACCCATAACCTCGCGCCTCCTAGACCCCCAGACCCTCCCTGGCCGCCAGCCCCGGGGCGGCCGGCTCCTTCTCTCGCCTGGCGCAGGAGGCGCAGCAGCTGCCGGGCGCGCTCCGGCCGCCGCTCGCGGAGCGTGGACTGGATCTCGCGAAGCCACCGCACCCGGCGCTCGTAGGGCGCGGGCCTGCAGCCGGCCACCGCCCCGGCCTCGGAGCCTGCCTCAGGCCCGGCCCGCCGGCCCAGCCGCGCCCCCATGGCCACCGCGCGGCGGGCGCCGAACTCACAGAAGGCTGGACGGTCTGCACCCCGCCTCCGGGGCCGCCCATAGTCGCCCCGCCCCCACCCACCCCGGCCCCGCCCCGTGCGGGTATGAAGGCTGAGCGCCCGCCCCACCCCGCGCCGGAGCGAGGCCAGTGGGTTCCTCGATTTGGCCTGGTCTTACTGGAGGAGGCCCTGCCTGTGTCAGTCTTGGCGCTAGAGTCCAAGGACCTACAGTTGCCAGGGGAGACGCGGAGCTCGGCCCAGATGAGGTGGCTTTTGGCACCTCTCTACCTTCTGGCCCAAGTGCTGACTGGGGAATAGTCGCTTTGACGGTGCAGAGCATTCCAGGCGGGTGTGGGGGTTCCACTGCGTGTGCCAGCATTAGGTATTGCCCCCACCTGCTTTTAGAAATCTGCCCTGCATGGTGAATCTCCGTCTCTACTAAAATACAAAAATTAGGCCGGGCGCGATGGCTCATTCCTGTAATCCCAGCACTTTGGGAGGCCGAGGCAGACGGAATCTGAGGCCCGGAGTTCGAGACCAGCCTGGCTAATATGGTGAAACCCCATTTTTACTGAAAATACAAAAAATTAGCCCGGCGTGGTGGTGGGCGCCTGTAATCCCAGCTACTTGGGAGGCTGAGGTAGGAGAATCAATTGAACCGGGGAGGCGGAGGTTGCAGTGAGCCGAGATAGATGGTGCCACTGCACTCCACCCTGGGTGACAGCAAAACTATGTCTCAGAAAAGAAAAGAAAAGAAGAAAAGGAAAAAAAAGAAAAGAGAAAAGAAAAGGAATCTTTCCTGCAGCTGGCAGTTGCGGTGTAGGACCTGCTCACACTGCATGGACACTCCTGCACTGGCAAATATTTACTGCCTCCTGCTTTTTGGTTTGGGGCAGGCCCCCACCTCTGACTCCAGCCTGGGGAATAAACCGGATGAAGAGTGAGGTTAACCGTTAAGCCCAGCTCTAGGCAGGCTGGCAGCAGGCGGGCTGTTATCTGCCACTTCAGTCTTCCTCCCTGATAAGGGGTTGGGGGGGTTGGGGCAGGCAGGGTGAGATGGGGGCCCTGGCTCTTCTGAGGACCAGGGTGAAGTACGGACCCACCCTGCTCAAGGAGTATCCCACTTCCCAGGGCCCCCTTCACAGAAGTCTAGGTCTCTGTTGGAGGCCTGCTGGGCCCCTGCAGCCCCAATCCCAGCTCTGGGACCCTCACATCTGGGTGGGGGATGTTTGAGGCACTTATCTGCAGTCCCCACTTCCCCAAGCAAGGAGCATGTGTCTAGCCTGTGAGGATGGGTACCTGTTGTGCAGGAAGGACTGAGCACCGTCCGAGGGCATATAGTGAGGGACAACAGCCAATCACCCGTGTGTGTGTGTGTGTGTGTGTGTGTGTGTGTGTGTCTTTTAATTACCCTATGAAGATTCAAGGTTCCTTCCTTTGGGTTAAGCACTGCCTGCCCAGAGATGGTAGTAGGGAGAGGGCGGGGTGCTAGGCTCTGTCTTCCTGTGGGGCTGGGTCCCTGAGACAAGACAGAGGACAGCAGGATGTCTTAGCCCCTTGACCATCCACAGACCCCCAACCCCTGCTGGAGTGGTACTTGCATCCCCTTCTCCCCTGGTACCTGCCAGCTGGACCCAACAACCTCTCCTCCCGCTACAGTGCATCCAGTATTGTCCTGAGGCCACCTTGGCACCATAGGTTTCCTCCCTGGCAAACCTGCATTACGGCCTTGCGTGCCTTCCCCCAGAGCCAAGGCGCTGTTGCTGAACTGAAGTGGCGACAGACCGGGTCAGAGCTTTAAGCAGCAGCCCCAGTGCCCTAGGGACCTCTCAGACCCCCTGCCCAGAGCAGGCAGCAGGTAAGCCCTCCTCCCCTTCCCCTGCAGCCTCAGGGCTGGAGCCAGAGCTGGGAGGGCTCCCAGATCCTGACCATGTCCTCCCAGAGGCTGAGCCAGGCCTGGACACTGTCCCCTCGAATGTGAGAAGACTGGGCAGGGGGAGGGGAGGGAGGAGGGGATGGAGGGCTGAGCCTTGAGGCATGAAAGAGGCAACCTAGGCAGTGGTATGGGGGAGTGCCCAGAGTTTAGAGTCCTGTGGAAGGCAGAGAACTGCCCCAGCCCCTGCCTCTCATCCTCCACCCTCTGTGTCCCTGGCTGAGAGGTTCCTAGAGGACGTTTTTCCAGCAAAAGAGGGAGGGTGGTGGCTGGGCCTAGATCCTTGAATGGGCTTTTCTCTGCCTGCTTGCAGGGCGCCTAGGGTAAATGGGCTCTTGGAGACAATTTCTGACCTAACCTGACTTGAACAGGAACCCCCAGAGGCAGAGCTATCCCCTCAGGCGTGGTGGCGTGATTCCACCTCGCCAGCCCATGTGTTCCACATGGAAGGCTGCTGGCCCCTCTCCCTGGGGTTACCCTGAGCAGCAGAGCTGTGCTTGTTGAGACCCAGGGGGTGGAGGGATTGCGATATTGTCCTCTCAGCTCCCAGGGCTGATGTGGGAGCTCAAGGGCTTACCCTGGATCCTTTTGGGTAGCCCTGCCATCCCTAGGGAGTCAGTGAGGTCAGAGGTTGGGAGCTGGAGAATCAGGTAGGGAGGACACAGCTAGACCTCAGGCTCTAATGGGAACATACTAGGCTCCAAGTGGGACCTGCCAGGAGACAGGAATTGATGACAGCCACACCTTTGGCGTCTCGAGCCCTCTGCCATCCATGCAGTGGCCCAGTTCAAATGACAGGAACACAAGGTCCAGATGGCTCAGTGGGCTGGTAGAGGGCTGTAGCCAGGGCTGGAACTGGCCTTGCACTGCCTCTGGGCCCTTCTCTACCCACCTGGTGGTATTCTTCAAGCCTAGGAGGAAAAAAGGCCAGCTCAGGGTTAATGTAACCTCAGCATGTAGCTGGGTGGCACTGAACCTCCTGGTAGCCACTGCAAAGAAGGATACAGAATGATTTGGGGGCATTCACTAGGAGGAAGGAAGCAGATGGATACTCTGTGGAGACAGGATGTCCCCTGCGCTTGCTCTACAGTTACGGGTTGTCAACCTTCTGCAGGGCCAGGAATTGTCATGAGGCTGTAGTAGGCAGAAGAACTTGGCGGTGGGGAGGGTGAGATCACAGGTATAGGCTCAGGGCCTGGATTCAAATCCCCTGGGCTGCCACTTGTTGGATGTGTAACCACAGACAGAGTAAGGACCTGCCATAGCAAATTACACAACCCACTTCCGTGGCTTAAAGCAACAGAATAGTTCTGGAGGCTAGTAGTCTGAAATCCAAGTATAGGACAAGGCACGCTCCCTCTGAGGACTCCAGGGGAAGATCCTTCCGTGCTTCTTCAGCTTCTCATGGCTCCTGGCAATCCTTGGCCTTCCTTGGCTGCAACTGCATCATTCCAGTCTCTGAAACCATCTACCTGTGTGTCTGTGTGGCCTTCACATAGCCTTCCTTATTTCTGCAATGGGGTCTCACTATGTTGCCCAGGCTGGTCTTGAACTCCTGGGTCCAAGCAGTCCTCCTGCCTCAGCCTCCCAAGTAGCTGGGATTATGGGTGAGTGCCACCATGCCCAGCTCACATGGCCTCCTTGTAAGAACTCTAGTGGCTGGGTGCTAGATCACACCTGTAATCCAGCACTTTTGGAGGCTGATGCAGACAGATCATGAGGTCAGGAGATTGAGACCATCCTGGCCAACATGGTGAAACCCTGTCTCTACTAAAATACGGAAAAAAAAAAAAAAATTAGCCAGGTGCGGTGATGCGTGCTTGCAGTCCTAGCTACTTGGGAGGCTGAGGCAGGGGAATCGCTTGAACCCGGGAGGCATAAGTTGCAGTGAGCTGAGATTGTGCGACTCTACTCCAGCCTGGCGACAGAGCAAGGCTCTGTCAAAAAAACAAAACAAAACAAAACAAAAAAACTCAAGCTACTGGATTTAGGACTCATTCATTCTTTTATTAATTTTTACTTTTTTTTTTTGAGACAGGGTCTTACTCTGTTGCCCAGGCTGGAGTGCAATGGCACGATCTTGACTCACTGAAGCCTCCACTTCCCAGGTTCAAGCAATTCTCCTGCCTCAGCCTTCTAAGTAGCTGGGCTTACAGGCGCCCGGCACCACACCTAGATAATTTTTGTATTTTTAGTAGAGACAGGATTTCACCATATTGGTCAGGCTGGTCTTGAACTCCTGACCTCAGGTGATCCACCCCCATTGACCTCCCAAAGTCCTGGGATTACAGGCGTGAGCCACTGTGCCCTGCAGGGCTCATTCATTCTAATCCCGTATGGTCTCATCTTAACTAATTACTTATGTAGAGACCCTATTTCCAAATAAGGTCATGTGAGGAAAAACCAACTCAAACCGTGTTTTTTGGCTGAATACGGTGGCTCACGCCTATCATCTTAGCACTTTGGGAGGCCAAGGTGGGCGGATCACTTGAGGCTGGGAGTTTGAGACCAGCCTGGCCAACATAGCAAAACCCCGTCTTTACTAAAAAATACAAAAAAATACAAAAATTAGCCTGAGTAGCAGGCGCCTGTAGTCCCAGCTACTCAGGAGGCTGAGGGAGGAGAATCGCTTGAACCCAGGAGGTGGAGGTTTCAGTGAGCTGAGATAGCACAACCACATTCCAGCCTGGGTGACAGAGTGAGACTCCATCTCAAAACACACACACACACACACACACACACACACACACACACACACACACACACACACAACTACTGTGTTTTCCTTCTGTTGTCACAAGACAACAATCATCACAGAAGACTTCTGTGACCAAATGTGTGGATTCTCCCCACACACCCAGCAAGAATCAATTCTGCAGCCGACGCCAGCTGGTGTCTTCCAATTCAACTCAATTCTCATGCTGTCTACCTGGAGATGGCCTCAGAAACCACAGGTTGAGGGCTTGGTCCCACAAGACCACCCCTCATCCCACCAGTCACAAGTCTGGGCTTTGGGAACATCTGACTAATCGGCTTCTAGTTGGGGTTCCTACAGCACCCTCTTTGGGTTCAATTAATTTGCTAGAGTAGCTCACACAACTCAGGGAGACCTGTTTGTCGGTTTATTTCAAAGGATGTTTTATTTTATTTTCTCCTCAGACATACTTTATCATCACTTAAAGTCAGTAGCTCAGAGGAAACTTTAAAAGCTACAAACAGGCGGGGCACAGTGGCTCATGCCTGTAATCCCAGCACTTTGGGCGGTCGAGGCAGGTGGATCACTTGAGGTCAGGAGCTGGAGACCAGTCTGGCCAACATGGTGAAATCCCGTCTCTACTAAAAATACAAAATTAGCTGGCTGTGGTGGCAGGAGCCTGTAATCCCAGCTACTTAGGATGCTGAGGCAGGATAATCATCAGCTGAACCCGAGAGGCAGAAGTTGCAGTGAGCTGAGATCATGCCTCTGCACTCCAGCCTGGGCAACAGAGAGAGAGACTGTCTCAAAAAAAAAAAAAAAAAAAAGATAAAGGCTACAAATAGACAGTCAGATGAAGAGATACATAGGGTAGGACTGGAAGACTCCCAAGTACAGAAGTTTCTGTCCTGGTGGAGTTGGACACGTGGATGAGTGGGGTTTTTTATTGTTGCCCAGGCTGGAGTACAGTGGCACTAACTCGGCTCACTACAACCTCTGCCTCCTGTGCTCAAGTGATCCAGCCCCCTCAGCCTCCCAAGTAGCTGGGACCACAGGCATGTGCCACCATGTCCAGCTAATTTTTTTTTTTTTTTAGTTTTGGTAGAGATGGGGTCTGTCTATATTGCTCAGGCTGACTCCTGGGCTCAAGCCATCCACCCACCTCGCCCTCCCAAAGTGCTCTGATTATAGGCGTGAGCCACTGCACCTGGCCGTGGATGAGTTCTTATTCACCTTCCTGTCAGCCTCCACATGAAGTTCCCCAAACCCCGTCCTCTTGGGCCTTTTTAAAAATAAATTAATTAAAAAATTAAGGACAGGGTCTCACTATGTTGCCCAGGCTGGTCTTGAACTCCTGGTCTCAAGTGATCCACCCACCTTGTCCTCCCGTAGTGCTGGGATTACAAGATTAGAGATGCCAGCTGTCAGGTGGCTAGGTGGAGTCAGTGTAAAGTCCTAGAAGATGCATTTTAGTAAAAACAGCCACCTGACAGCTGGCATCCATCCATTCAGTGAAGATTGTTGGGCACTGTGGATACTGTGGAGGAGGCAGCAGTAGCAGCTGGCCCTGCAGAGTGAGGTGCAGTGCTGGAGGGCTTCAGGAGGAGGTGGCATTGTGATCGGTGTCTGAAGAATGCCTCAGGCCATGACAATGGAGCCAGTGTAAAGTCCCAAAGATCAGGAAGGAGCAAGAGGAAAGGATAGTTCATATCCAGGCACACCCCTCCAGAAAAAAAAAAAAGAGGAAAGGATGGGCGCCAGCAAGGTAGGACAACAGGGGCCTCTAGAGTGTTTTCTTCCCAGGAGGGGAGGGGTGTGCTCAGATTTACATGCTGAGTGCCTGGACTGCAATAGGGAAATAGCAGAGGGGCTGGGGCCTGTGACTGGGAGTCTCCAGGTGAGAGGATTGGCCCGTGGGGACTGGCGGTCAGGTGAGGCTGGGAGTGAGGTGTAGAGGTGGGAGCAGCTGGAGAGGACTAGTGAGGATGCAGGGGCGGCTGCCCCGGGCTAGACTCTGGCTGCTCTGGCCGTTGGAGGTCTGGGGAGGCAGCTGCTTAGCTCAGGCTTGGGCATGTCCACCCGGCACGTCTGAAACATTAGCTAGTGGGGATGCAGACTCGTCAGCGAGAGCATTCCTGAGCCCAGCATCCAAGAGGCAAAGGAAGTTGGGAAGGTGCTGCTAAGAGGTGGGGGAGGTCCCCAAAAGTCCAGGTGAGAGCATGGCGTGTGTGGAAAGTGCTGGGCAGTTTTGGCATCAGTGAAGACACGGGGGGCTGTGTGTGAACAGGTGGGGTTGGGCGTCACCAGGGAGTCTTTAGACAGGAGCGGGTTGGCTCTCCTGGAGATCAGGCCATGGCTTGGTGTCGGGACTGGGGCATGGACAGTCTTCCTCCACCCCCAACCTCTCCTTGGAGCTTTGAGACACTGCAGATAATTAGCAGGTGATGTGATAAATACTACCTGTGGAGGGTGCCTTGGGCAGGGAAGACAGCTCTGCTCTGTCCTGCTCTGAGGTGCTCATCAGGAAAGGAGAGAAACTACTACAGACCCAGTGTTGGAGCCTGGCCAGACCCTGTGAGGCCTCGAAAGTAGCCTACCAAGGGAAGGGAAAGCCTACCAAGATACCCACACTTTCAGTGGCTGGGGTTGTTTGAACCCAGGGACTCTAGGGCCCATGCCTCTGCCATCCTGCCTCTGAGTTTGGGAGTTGGACTTGGTCCATCAAGGGCCGGGCCAGCCCTGCTGCTGAGTGCTCCCAGGCATGCACAAGCTGACAGTTCTGAAGGGCCCACGCACTTGGCCATGCTCCAGCCTATGTCCTCACATCAAAGGTAGGTGCTGGAATAGCAAATGCTGCAGATGGCACAGGGGGTGTTGGCCAGGCTCTGGGGGCACAGGAGCTCTGCCCATGCCCACAGTTGGCCTGTGCTGACCTCCCTCCATCACAACTGAGTGGCACCCGCCCTTTCATTGAGCTGAAGTCTTCCTTCCAAAATCCCTTCAGTGTGGTCTTTGTGGCTCAGAGAGGCTGTGGCCAGGTACAAGATCTGGGGTGGCCCCTGCTTCTCTGCTCTGTGGCCTTTGACAGTGGGCAGGATCTGAGGTCAGGCCCACTTGCAGCAGGTGTTACAAAGAGGCAAATTGGGGCTTAATGTTGGAAAGAACCTGCCAACCAACTATAGTCCCGTTGTCTTTGGAGGTAGTGAGCTCCCCATTGGGGAAGGTATGTAAGCCAACCTTTCTGGGATGTTGGAAGATCAGAGACCAAACACTTGAGATTCTGTGATCCTAGTATTAACTCAAATGCTATGATGCTTGGATTTGAAGTCAGTTCTATTTAGCCAGTTTACCAAGTGTCTCCTTGGTGCAGGACACCAGGGAACACAAAATGTCCTGGATAATACTGCGTTTCTGGCTCCCAGGGTTCCCTCAGATGTTGTTCCAGTGGTTCTAGAATATAGGCCAGGCATGGCTTGCATCTGGACCCATCAGCATTGCTCGCTCAATGTGAGCTTCATGACTGCAGTTCTCACGCCCCCACGTGCCCCCCTACCCCGCCCCGCCATGACCCTTACCATGGCCCACTCAGGGCACAAGGCTTTCTGGATGATTCCTGATACTCAGTGTGGTCAGCTTCCTGGACCTGGCAGTGGGGTGGGGCTGCAATGAGACGCCAGTCGCAGGTAGTGGTTTGCACAGCCTTCCTGGTGTCGTGGGTCACTGTCTTGCCAAGTGGCTTTGGGCAGGTCCCTTCCCCTCTCAGGCCGCAAGTTCCTATGCCAGGAGCTTGTTTTCTCAGATACAGAGCTGGGGCAGATCCCAGCCCGCTGAAACAGACAGGGCTTTGGAGGCCATGGTGGGCCCATTTCTCAGAGGGGCCGTGTGGCTGGATGCTGAGCCGGGCACTGGACTGGCCCCTTGCGCCTCCTGTCAGGCTGAGGCCCCCGAGGCAGTGTGGGCTGCTGGTGCCAGCACACAGGGGTGATAAGGAGATGAAAGTCACTAGAATGGTGGGGCGGCACCCGCCCCGGGCTGTGTTGGCAGCTGTCCCTGGCTGGAGGCCAGCTTGGCCCTGGAACACTCCTCAAGGAACAAGGACACAGAGAGCCAGCTCAGCCAGCCTCCACCTAGCGCCCCAATCAGCACTCCCTTCTTCCCATGACCCCTGCCCTTTGCCCGGCTCCTGGAACTGGTCAAGGAGCTAATGGACACCCACCAGGGTCTTAATGAGTGAGCCAGGGTTAATGGTTATTGGGCCTGGTGACACATTCACCAGCCTCCCAGGGATCTCAAAGTTCAGACTGGCCTGGCCTTGAAGGTCTTAGCTCGGCCACCTCCTTTTCCAGCCTTGACACCTCGGGGCTCAGGAAGGGCCTAGGGTGGTCAAGAGGTCCCCTGCAGCCCTCACTTCCTGGAAAAGGCTCCATTTCCTGGCCTTCAGGGTTAGGTGGTTCCTTCTGCCTGGCAGGTCCTCCCCAAATCCAATCCCAGCTTGGGCTGGATTCCCAAGGCCCCTATTCTGGTTGGTGTCTGCCCCTTCCCTAGGGCTCTTCCCCCTGGGGTGACCATACTGTCTCATGCCCAGCCAGGTTGGGGCATGAGACCTGGAGAGAAGAATCTGGAGGGGCCAAGATTTGATGGGAGAATGAATGATGGAATGAAAGAAGGAATTTAAGCATGTGCCTTGCTAAGAGTGACAATTCTGGCAAGCTGCAGACCATGTGTGGACCTCGATCTGAGGGCTGAGAGGCTTGGGCCTGCCAGCCCTGTGGGGGCACCCACCCCATCTCATCTCATTGAATAGTGCAGAGCAGGTGAGGGCATGATGGACAAATGGGCCTCATGCCCCTGCTTCAACTGCCTGGGGTCCTCCATCAGCCTGTCTGCTCAGAACCCTGAAATTGGGGGTTGAGGAAGGACCTTCCTGGATCATGTGACTCCCTTCAGCCCAGGTGACCAGGGTCCTTGGAGTGACAGTTCCTAGAGCCCTGCCTGTAGCCCTGTAAGTTGGGGAAAGGGCCTGTTAGGAGAGGCATCCCTGCCCTGGGGTTGTAGAGGTGATCTAGGCTCCTCAGACCTTGTGGGGCCTCAGATGCTTACATCTCCAGCTCCTCCTGGTGTGGGCATCTGGCTGCACCCCAGCTCTGTGGCCTCATCTCCCAGGGAACCTTTGGTCTAATCTGCCTCCCACTGAAACCTGGCCACATTCAGCTCCACCAAGGCCTTCAGAGCTCAGGTCTCTCATTCAGGGTTTGAGGCCCCGCCAGACTCAGACCTGCAGCCGTCCCAGATCACACAGCCCCAGGGATGGGACCAGGAGCCAGCAAGTGTCCCACCTGGAGCAGTTCCTGTGCCTTTAAAGCCTTCCCTCCCCCCACCCCGCCCCACCCACCCCCGGGCCACTAGGGGAGGGAAGGAGGAGCTGGGTCACAGCAGGGAATCTTACCTTGGTTTGCTGGATGACCGGACCAGGAGTCGGGTGAGCCAGGAAGTGAGGGTAGCTGGCTGTGCCCCAGTGCTGTGTGACCCAGAGGCGCCACTCACCCTCTCTGAGCTGGTGAACATCATAGGTGGGGAGGCTCAGGCCAGGGCACTCCCAGGAGTGTCTGGAGGCCTGAGTTTCATTCTCAGCTCTGCCATATGCTTGCTGCACTCTAGAGGAGCTCCTCTTCCTCTCCGAGCCTCGGTTTATGCGCCTGTGTGGTGGGAGTGAGTTGCACTTCAGGGTGAAGGGGGTGAGACTGGTGTGGGCGCACCCTGCAGAAGGATCCCACAGGTGGGCAGAGCCCTGGGTTTTTTATCCGACTGAGTCTGGGCTGGGGGGTGGCCTCCGTTTCTTGACTGATGAGTGGGTTTGAGTGAGGTATGCGGGTGGGTGAAGGAGGGCTGGGGGGAGTCACCTGACTTACGTGAAGAAACCCTTGAGACAGCTGTGGCTTCTTGGAATTAAGAGGGAAGAGTGCAGCATGGAGAAACTGAGGCCCGGGAGGATTTGGCAGCCCTGAGTGGGGGTGGGGGGATCAGCTCTGGAATAGAGCCAGAGCTGTGATGGGGTTGGGGGACCCTGTGTCCTTGGGCCGTGCTTGTCCCACTCCTGGGCTCTGTGTGTGGCTGTGGATTGGGGTGGGACAGGGCTGGTTGTGCGAGGGGTCATTGCCCAACTCCAGAGGGCGCCTGCCACCTCTCAGCTCTCTGTAGGGATACATATAGTTCCTTCAACAGGTTTCCAGCAGGTAGAGGTTATTAAATCTTACTGAAGGGGTGTTTTTTCTAATTGTCAACTCTGCGCCGCAAGGGTGGAAACTGTGAGAGACTGATTCCAACTCCAGGTCTGGGTGGTAAGCATCCAGTCCAGGGGTGTAGACAGGCCTGGGGAAGCCTCAGACATCTGTGCGTTCTCATACCCAGGGATAGTGACTCCATGCTGGGGGCTGTCAGCGTAAGGGGTGGGTGGGTCCTGGGCTTACCTGCAGGTCTGAGACCTCCTGGGGCCAGCTGACCTCGGTAAATCCCTTTTGTCTAAGCTTCAGTTTCCTGCCTGTGAATGGGGTTGCGGCTGTGCTCCAGTTTCACCCTTGTGGCTCTGGGGTTGTGGTGACAAAGCCATCAAGCTGGGTTGGAGACTGGCTGCCGTGTCTACCTCTTCCTCATACTCCTCTCTCTGCTGCATCCTGGGAAGCTGCTCAGCTCAGCCTAGATTAGGCTCAGTTGTGTCTGTGTGTGCACGTGATTGCACGTGTTGGAAGTGTGTGGTACTGACACCAGAGTCAGTGTCTCTGGATGAGTGAGGCTTGCACATTTCTGGGGACAGGGAACTCACTACCTTATGTGCCCAGAACAAGAGCTTTGGGGTCTGGAGAAGACTTCTAGGCCAACCCCTGCAGTCTTTCCTCAGGTGACATGGCTTCCCCAGACCCACTTCCCTGGAGGTGCCCTGTCTGCATTCAAGGGGTAGAAGGCTGACTGGGACAGAACGCGACACACTCAGCATGTGAGGAAAAGCCTCCTTCATTCTGTAGGCCCTACCTCTGTTGACATGACCTTTGATAAAGTGCCTCCCTTCCTGTCTCCCCTCTCTGGAACCCTCAGCTGCTTCCACGCTTCAGCTGTGCCCCATCGCAGGCAGCTCTCTGTCTCCCTACTTTCCCCAGCCCAGGGTTTTCCTTTTGGGGTCAGCTGCAGGGGTCTGGCCCATCCTTTGCCCACTCAGACATTCTTCCTGCCCACCTGCTGCTGAGAATCCTGCATGTCTCATATGCTCTCAGGCAGAGAGGAAACTGCTGAGCAGGCCAGGGCAGGGGACGGAGCCCTGTGACTCTCCACTTTAGACCCCTCCCAGCTGACTGCTGTGGAATGCAGCCACTTAGCAGAGCCAAATCCCCTGAGGTTCCTGTCTGCTGTCTAGCCTTCAGGGACAGGTCATGGGGCCTTGGTTCCTGCCCCGTCATTTTCCCAGTCACCCTGATCTTCAGGGGGAGGAACAGCCAGGGAAAGGGTTTGGTCATAGCACCTCCACCCTAGGGCTATTGAGGATCTCACAGTTGTGTGTCTGGTGGGTTCTGTCAAGAGCCCATTTGAGAACAGTGGGTGACAGGACAGGCCTATGTGACCCAGGCAGGCAGCAATATTGGGTCAGCCTTCGTGTCCCCTTCTGTCAGCTGGGGCAGCCTGGAAGGATGATTGTGGGGTAGGTGTTATGGGAATAGACCTCAGGTGGAGGCTGCAGGGGCTCTCCGGCACTGTAGGCACAGCAGGCCCAGGAGCAGGGGAGGCAGCCATGACTCGTGGAGCCTCTGGCCCATATCCTTGGCAGATGAGGGCCACAGGGGAATGGGCAGCAGTGTCCAAGGTCCCCTGGGCTGGGCCCACGGCTGTTCCTGGCTCAGACTTCTTGGTGGGCTGGTCAGGAACATGCAGTAACTTGGGGCAGTTACCAAGTGGCCAAGGCTGCGCTATTGGGCTGTGTGAGCTTGGGCCAGCTCAGGCCCTCTCTGGGCCCTGCCTTTCTGGGCTGTTCAGGTGGTTCCTTGGGCCTGGAGTGCTAATGTTTCTGGATGGGCAGCAGAACCGGTCTGCACTCAGGGCCCCAGGCCATGTTCCCGGAACACACCTTTAGCATTGACATCAGGGTGTGGTGAGGCCCCTTAGGCTGGGTTCTGGTCTGGTGCCAGGGGCACCACTACTCCACTGCCTCCAGAGCCATCTCTGGGACACTGGCTGTGAGTTCAGATGTTCTGAACAGGGACAGGGAAAGCCAGAGGAGGACGCAGCCTGGGGCTAGCTGGAGGGGCTCGTGGGCAGACAGCGCCCTTTGGAGGGAACTGAGTCTGGAAGGAAACCCTTTCCCCGGGTCACAGCACCTGGCACCCAGGGCCCTCCCAGGGCTGCGTGAACTTTAGTCACATGGTGACAGGCCGAGTCACCGTGCCAAGTCGCTGTGCGCCTCCTTGCTGCTGTGACGTCAGCCTCCCCTTCCTCCCAGCCAGGCTGGACCTCTGTGAGAGGCCTGCCTGTCCTGCACCCTGTGCAGATGCCTCCCACTGTCTGCTGGGGCTGATGGGCACCTCCTGGCTGGTCTCTTGTACTAGGTAAGCTCATGGGTCCTCCGGCTGCTCCTGCTCCTTCCCTGCCTCTGCTCCTCCTCGGAGGTGGCCACCCCCAGATCCCAGTCCCAATTCAGAGGCCCCCTGAGGAGCACTGCAGGGGGCCGCAGGCGTGGCTCTGAGCCACTCTGGAGAGTGGGGGAGCCCAGCCAGTTCTGTGGCCGGGACTTTCCCAGGCAGACAAGTCTGTCTCTTCCTCCCCAGCGGGTGCAGCCCAGAACTGTCTTCTGAGGAAGAGGTGCTCTCCTGGGCCCCCACTGTCCCCAAGCCTCAGGTAAGCCCATCAGGGTCACAAGGAAGGGGATCTGGGTTTGAGGCCAACCATGGCAACTGACTTACTTTCTAGCCTCAGTTTCCCCTAGGGTGTGCAGCTCTCACACTGTTTGGGTGACAGCCAGCCCTCTGGGCTTAGACATTCTTTCAGTGAGTCTTGAGGGTGGAGGGATGGGAAATGGAAGCCCAGGGCCTCAGCAGGGTGTCTTCCTCCGAGCTGGGGACATCTGCCTGTGGGAGGCTGGGCCCAACCTCCCTTGCTAACCTGCCCTGGGAGGAAGTGACAGGGCCCAGCACTGCCTACTCCCCTCCCCATGCTTCCTGGCAGTCTGAGCCTGGCTGGGTGTCCCCTGCTCCTCCAGGAGCCTACTTGGGCCTTTGGGTAGACAGATTAACAGACAGGGGAGGCTGGGTCATGGTTGGGCCACCCCAGGACCCTGATGGGGGGGCTCAGCTCATGACCCTGAGCCTGGGAGAGATGAGGCCGTGCCTTCCAGGGCACTCAGCATGACCCGGCCCAGTGGACGGGACTGGGTAGCTTCCTTGGTGCAGGGGGTTGTCATGCTAGGATGGGGGCACCGACCAGGCCAGGCCCCCGCCCCATGACATGTGGTGGAAATGTCCGTTTGTTTTGTTTTGTTTTTTGCTTTTTTTTTTGAGATGGAGTTTCACTGTTGTTGCCCAAGCTGGAGTGCAGTGGTGCAATCTTGCCTCACTGCAACTTCTGCCCCCCAGGTTCAAGCAATTATCCTGCCTCAGCTCCCGAATAGCTGGTATTACAGGCACCTGCCACCATACCCAGCTAATTTTTTGTATTTTTAGTGGAGACGGGGGTTTCACCATGTTGGCCAGGCTGGTCTCAAACTCTTCACCTCAGGTGATCCACCTGCTTCTGCCTCCCAAAGTGCTGGGATTATAGGCACAAGCCCCTGCATCTGGCCATGTGATAGGAATGTTCTGTGTCCATAATGGATACTGCACTTTGCTGGTCCAGCTCCTGAGTCTCCTTGGACCTCCAGGAATCGGTGTTTCTATCAGGAACCCTTAACCCTGTCCCAGACTCCCTGCTGGGACCCAGGGTGTTGGAGTGGCAAGAGGGCTGTCAGGCCTGGTGAAGGGTGTGAGCTGTCCCATGGGGCAGGGAGGAGGCAGGACCTGTTCTGTAGCTGGACAGACAGAGCCCTCTAGCTGCTTTCTGGAAGACTGAAGGGCAGGTGATGTTGGAGGGAGGGAGTGCAGGCAGGGGCTCTGAGGGAGTTCAGGTCAGAAACAAGTGGCACCTGGATTCAGGCTGTGGTGGTCACGGTGGGGATGAGGGGCTGCTTCGGATTCTGCTGGGGATGTGGGGTGGTGCGCTGCTGCTTGACTACTCCCAGTCCCCTCTGCTCTTGGTGTCTGCATCCAGGGCTGGGAGGCGGTCAAATGTTTCACACTATTGGCCCCAGGCCTGCCAAGTCTGGGGAGGTGGCCACCCTTCCACGATGGCATTTGGATGTTCCCTGTATGTGGGGAGGGCACAGGGGCTCCATTCCTAGACCACCTCTGGGACAGTGTGTCTGGCTCTGAGGTCAGATGCTCTGCCCTGGGACAGGGTGGAGTGGAGGGGAACCCAGCTTGGGGCTCATTGGAGGGGCTTGCTGGCAGACACTGCACTTTGTGGGAAACTGAGTGTGGGAGGGGGAACCCCCTACCTCTGTCACCACATCCCTCTTCGCTGTTGGGGTCATACCTGTCACCTACTGCCATAGCCATGAGACTTCCCAAGGGTCACTGCTGCACCTCACTGCACAGCCCGGAAGGGAGTCCACAGGGGACATACAGTGAGCAAGAGACCTGTGCCCCTCAGGCCTCCTGGGGGTGTCCCCAATGCAGCCATGATAATAATCACAGCCACCATTCATCAAGCCCTTCCCACAGTCTAACCTACTCTATTCACAACACTCTCAGCAGCAAGGCAAGTGAGGTGCTGCCGTCATCCAGACTGGATGGTTCGTTGATTTGCCTGAGGCCCCACGGCAGGTGAGTGGCAAGTCCAGCCTCAGAGCAGGGCAGGCTAGCTATGCTCCCTGAGCCCCCTTTGCCATGCTTACCACATGCACATCCTGGGCTTGTGCAGGAATGCCCTGTCTCCTGCGTGCCCTGCTCTGTGCAAAACCCTCTTTGAGCTGTGCCTGGGAGATATGCTGAGAGAATTCATGGAAACAAATGTGTTACTGACAGCCTCTTTGCCTCCAGAGTTCAACTGGAGACCAGAGAAATCAGCTAGAGGCAGAGGGAGGTCACACGGAGTCCCCCAGAAAGGACTGGGCTACGCGCGCTTCAGGTAACCTTCTTGACCTTTAGGAGAATGAGAAGGCTGCCTGACCAGAGAGTCTCTGAAGAAGATTCTGTGGCTACATGCTCCTGCAGAGTGTGAGGGAGACCCTGGTTATTTCCTCAGCTGTTTCCACCAAATCCTCCCATCTTTCGCGGCCAACACCCCAGGCAAGGCTTGGTGCCCCCGTCTGCTGCTGGACAGTAAGTCCTGGCTCCGTGGCAGTGAATCTGTGGGGTACTCTGATTGTGGGTACTATGGAAGCTAAACCCCATGCTCCAGGTGGGGTGGAGGGTCCTCAGGAGACTCCTGGACAGTGCCAGACTCTGGGCTGAGGTGGGGGACACAAGAGAAACCAGGCCAGGCCCGTCCCTACCAGAGCTTCTCCCTAAGCAGTGGAGGCTCAGCCACTGTGAGAAGGTAGGCAAGGCCCTACAGAAAGAGGGGTGTGGAAATATGGGGGCTCTCAGGAAGGGCCCCTGCTGGAGATGGGGTTCTTACCAGGATGGACTCTGAAGATAAGCAGGGAGGATTTGGGAGGGCAGAGATGAGGCCCAGAGCTTCTGACAGAGGGCATGGCCTGGGCAAAGGTCTAGGGGCCGGACAGCCTGCACGAGTTCTGGGAAGTGGGAAGGAGACACTGGGCCTGTGTTTCTGAGGCCTGACTTTCGACTGTGCCCTGTTGGGGAGGGACCAGGGAATGTATGAGGCTGGACCTGACCCTGCTCCTTACCCTGTGGGTGCAGCAGAGCCATGAAGAAGAGGTTAGTGGTGCTGGGCCTGCTGGCCGTGGTCCTGGTGCTGGTCATTGTTGGCCTCTGTCTCTGGCTGCCCTCGGCCTCCAAGGAACCTGACAACCACGTGTACACTAGGGCTGCCGTGGCTGCAGATGCCAAGCAGTGCTCGGAGATTGGGAGGTGAGTGGGGCAGGGCATGGGGGCATGGGCCATGAAAACTGGGCAAGTGGACCTGAGCAATACCTTCACCCCTCTGAGACTTAGTTTCCCCACATGTAAGCTTTGCTTGGACTCTCTCAGTAGCCTCTGGGAAGGGGACGGTGACTCCGAGAGCAGGGTTTGGGTGTCCTAGAGCCAAACAGCGCCCCTTTTCTCAGTTCTAAGAGTCTCTTTCTCTTTGGATAAACTCTACTGTTGTATTGTTTGGTTGTTATTTTTACTTATTTCTTCATATATCAATTTATTTAGAGATGGACAGTCTCGCTCTGTCACCAGGCTGGAGTGCAGTGGTGCAATCTCAGTTAACTGCAACCTCTGCCTCCCAAGTTCAAGTGATTCTCATGTCTAAGCCTCCCAAGTAGCTGGGATTACAGGCATGTGCCACCACACCTAGCTAATGTGTGTGTGTGTGTGTGTGTGTGTGTGTGTGTTTCTTTTTCTGAGACAGAGTCTCACTCTGTCACCCAGGCTGGAGGGCAGTGGTGCGATCTTGGCTTACTGCAACCTCCACCTCCCGGGTTCAAGTGATTCTCCTGCCTCAGCCTCCACAGTAGCTGGGACTACAGGCTTATGCCACCATGCCCGGCTAATTTTTGTATTTTTAGTAGAGACAGGATTTCACTATGTTGGCCAGGCTGGTCTTGAACTCCTGACCTCATGATCCACCTGCCTCTGCCTCTCAAAGTGCTGGGATTACAGGCATGAGCCACCACACCTGGCTTAATTATGGTGTTTTTAGTAGAGACAGGGTTTCACCATGTTGGTCAGGCTGGTCTCGAACTCCTGACCTCAGGGGATCCACCCACTTGGGCCTCCCAAAGTGTTGGGATTACAGGTGTGAGCCACCACGCCTGGCTTATTTTTTTTTTTTAAGGTGGAGTCTTACTCTGTCACCCAGGCTGGAGTGTAGGGGAGCGATCATTGCCCACTGCAGTTCAAACTCTTGGGTTTAAGTGATCCCCCTGCCTCAGATTCCTAAAGTACTGGGATTATAGCTGTGAGCCATGGTGCCTGGCCTCTACTGTTTTATTCTATTTTAGACTCCTATCTCATGTTATATACAAAGACTTAAACAGAAAATATCTTATGTTTTTGATATTTTGAGATAGGGTCTTGTTCTGTCACCCAGACTGGAGTGCAGCGGCATGATCATAGCTCACTGCAGCCTTGAGCTCTTGGGCTTAAGCCATCTTTCCACCTCAGCCTCCTGAGTCACTAGGACTACAGGTGTGCATCACACCTGACTAATTAAAAAAGACTGTTTTGTAGAGATGAGGTCTCACTATATTGCCCAGGCTGGTCTTGAACTCCTGGCCTCAAGTGATCCTCCACCTTGGCCTCCCAAAGTGTTGAGATTATAGGTGTAAGCCACCATCTCTAGCCGGAAAAAAAAAAAAAAAAAAAAAAGTTATTAATAAAATATAGCAATTTCCCTTTTTGTACCAATTATAAAAGTCATGTACATTTGTTTGCTTGAAAAAGAGGAAACTATCTGGGCGAGGTGGTTCACACCTGTAACCCCAGCATTTTGGGATGCTGAGGCGGGCAGACCACCCAAAGTCACGAGTTCGAGACCAGCCTGGCCAACATGGTGAAACTCCGTCCCTATTAAAATTACAAAATAGTTAGCTGGGCGTGGTGGAATGCACCTGTAATCCCAGCTACGCAGGAGGCTGAGGCAGGAGAATTGCTTGAACCCAGAAGGCGGAGGTTGCAGTGAGCTAAGATCACGCCACTGCACTCCAGCCTGGGTGACTGAGTGAAACTCTATCTTAGAAAAAAAAAGAAAAAAGAAAAAGAGGAAACTGTAATCCCAGCACTTCGGGAGGTTGAGGCGATAGGATTGCTTTAGACCATGAGTTCAAGACCAGCCTGGGCAACATAGAAAGACCCTATCTCTACAAAAAGACAAAAAATTGCCAGCCATGGTGGTTCTTACCTGTAGTCCCAGCTACTCAGGAGACTGAAGTGGGAGGATTACTTGAGCCCAGGAGGTCAAGTCTGCACTGAGCCATGACAATGCCACTGCACTTCATCCTGGTGACAAAGTGAGACTCTGTCTTATAAAACAAAGGCCAGGCACAGTGGCTCACACCTGTAATACCAGCACTTTGGGAGGCCAAGGTGGGTGGATTACTTGAACCCAGGAGTTCTTGACCAGCCTGGGCAACATGGCAAAATCCAATCTTTACAAAACACACAAACAAACAAAATTGGCTGGGCATGGTGGCATGTGCCTATAGTCCCAGCTACTTGGGAGGCTGAGGTGGGAGGGTCAATTGAGCCCAGGAGATTGAGGCTGCTGTGATCTGAGATCACACCACTGCACTCCAGCCTGAGCAACAAAGAGAGACAAAAAAAAAAAAAAAAAAAGGCGACAAGGTGGGTGGATCATGAGCTCAAGAGATGGAGACCATCCTGGCCAACATAGTGAAACCCCATCTCTCCTAAAAATATAAAAATTAGCCAGGGGTGGTGGCGTGTGCCTGTAGTCCCAGCTACTCGGGAGGCTGAGGCAGGAGAATGGCTTGAACCCAGGAGGCAGAGGTTGCAGTGAGCTGAGATAGTGCCACTGCACTCAGGCCTGGCAACAGAGCAAGATTCTGCCTCAAAAAAAAAAAAAAGAAAAAGAAAAAGAAAGAAACTAAAAACAAAAACCCCAAAACTCGAATGGACTTCTCTTCCATCCTCCGTTAGGCAGGTGGGCAGCAGGGTGTGAATGTGGGGCCAGGATGGAAGCCTGCAGGTTCTCACGTCTTTATGTGCCACATGGCAGGGACGCACTGCGGGACGGTGGCTCTGCGGTGGATGCAGCCATTGCAGCCCTGTTGTGTATGGGGCTCATGAATGCCCACAGCATGGGCATCGGGGGCGGCCTGTTCCTCACCATCTACAACAGCACCACGCGTGAGTGCCTTGGGAGAGGCGAGGGAGAGGGGCAGGGGGTGTGGGTTGGGCCGCGGCACAGCTGGGTGGTCCCTGGGCTCACGCAGCATAAAGGGTTTGGGTGGGTCTGCCTGCCTACCTGCTTCTCCTTCTAGGAAAAGCTGAGGTCATCAACGCCCGCGAGGTGGCCCCCAGGCTGGCCTTTGCCAGCATGTTCAACAGCTCACAGCAGTCCCAGAATGGTAAGCTGTCCTGCAAGCTTGGGGCGTGGGTGCAGAGCCAGCTGGGCCACTGGGAAGGGGCCTTGCCCACAGGATCCTGGCCCTGTCAGGGTCCAGGGGCAGTTCTAGCACCTCCATCCCTTCCTGGCCCCATAGCATCCTCCCACAATGAGTGGTCAGGACCATCATCACCAGGGTAAAGGGCTGGGAGCTTCTGTTATTTCTGCTAAGGCCTCCGGGGCCACCCTGTGCAGCACACAGAGAATAATTATTACACTAGCAGACCTTATGGACCAGGGCTCACTGGGGCCCACGCTCTGCTCTGTGCTTTTCATCCATGAGTCCCTCACACCCCTCCCTGCTCCTTTGGGGTAGGGGATGCTATGTGGGTTCCCATTTTACAGGGTGCAGATGCTGAGGCCCAGAGAGGTCATGAAAATCAGCTGAAGTCATACAGCTGGGAGGTGGTGAAGTTAAAATTGAACCCAAGCTGTCTATACCCTGCCTTTTCAACAGGCATCCCATTCACTTATTTGTTCATTTGTGGGGATGGGGCTCTAGAGTGTGAGGTGGAGTCTCTCTTTTCTAATCTGGTCTTCAGTGGAGAGGAGGCCCCCAAATTCCCCAGGTACCTGAGGGGAAGCCACTGTCCATCCAGGAAGCCACTGTCCATCCTCAAAGGAGGCACAATAGATTATGAGATTAAAAATTGGAAGATTGGGTGGGTCTCAACAGCTCACGCCTATAATCCTAGTACTTAAGGAGGCCAAGTCAGGAGGACTGCATCAGCCCAGGAGTTTGAGACCAGCCTGGGCAACGTAGCAAGACTCCGTCTCTACAAAAAATGAAAAAAAAAAAAATTAGCCAGGTGTGGTGGTATGTGTCTATGGTCCCAGCTCCTTGGGAGGCTGAGGTGGGAGGATCACTTGAGCCCATGAGGTTGAGGCTGCAGTGAGCCATGATTGTACCACTGCACTCTAGCTTGGGCAACAAAGCAAGACCCTGTCAAAAAAAAAAAAAAAAAAAAATGCTGGATGTGGTGGCTCACGCTTGTAATCCCAGCACTCTGGGAGCCTGAGGCGGGTGGATCACCTGGGTCAGGAGTTCAAGACCATCCTGGCCAACATAGTGAAACCCTGTCTCTACTAAAAGCATAATAATTAGCCAGGCATGTTGGCATGGGCCTGTAATCCCAGCTACTCAGGAGTCTAAGGCAGGAGAATCGCTTGAACCTGGGAGGTGGAGGTTACAGTGAGCCGAGATCATGCCACTGTACTCCAGCCTGGGCAACAAGAGCGAAGCTCGGTCTCAAAAAAAAAAAAAAAGTTGGAGGATGGAGGGGCAGGGCACACTCACCATAGCAAGTCTTAGACCTCAGGTGAGGATCCTGGGTGGTGCCCTTTGGAGTCTTCTACAACATACTCAATCTTTGATTTTTTTTTTTTTTTTGAGATGGAGTCTCACTCCTGTTGCCCAGACTAGAGTGCAGTGGTGCAATCTCTGCTCACTGCAACCTCCGCCTCCCAGTTTCAAGTGATTCTCCTGCCTCAGCCTCCCATAGCTGGGATTACAGGTTCCCGCCACCATGCCCGGCCAATTTTTTCTATTTTTAGTAGAGAGGGGGTTTCACTATGTTGCCCAGGTTGGTCTCGAACTCCTGACCTCATGATCTGCCCGCCCTCGGCCTTCCAAAGTGCTGGAATTACAGGTGTGAGCTACTGCACCGACCAATCTTTCATTTTTTTAATACTCATTAAGAAACTCAGCATCTGTAGACATGAAGTTGCTCAGGGTAAGAGAATGCAGGAATCATAGGCTTGGTACCTTGTGGATGCTTGGAATCATTTCTTTTTTTTTTTTTTTTTTTTTTTTTTTTTGAGACGGAGTCTCGCTCTGTCGCCCAGGCTGGAGTGCAGTGGCCGGATCTCAGCTCACTGCAAGCTCCGCCCCCCGGGTTTACGCCATTCTCCTGCCTCAGCCTCCCGAGTAGCTGGGACTACAGGCGCCCGCCACCTTGCCCGGCTAGTTTTTTGTATTTTTTAGTAGAGGCGGGGTTTCACTGTGTTAGCCAGGATGGTCTCGATCTCCTGACCTTGTGATCCGCCCGTCTCGGCCTCCCAAAGTGCTGGGATTACAGGCTTGAGCCACCGCGCCCGGCCTTTTTTTTTTTTTTTTTTTTTTTGAGACGGAGTCTGGCTCTGTGGCCCAGGCTGGAGTGCAGTGGCCGGATCTCAGCTCACTGCAAGCTCCGCCTCCCGGGTTTACGCCATTCTCCTGCCTCAGCCTCCCGAGTAGCTGGGACTACAGGCGCCCACCATCTCGCCCGGCTAGTTTTTTGTATTTTTTTAGTAGAGACGAGGTTTCACCGGGTTAGCCATAATGGTCTCGATCTCCTGACCTCGTGATCCGCCCGTCTCGGCCTCCTAAAGTGCTGGGATTACAGGCTTGAGCCACCGCGCCCGGCCTGAAATCGTTTCTTTAACTAGAATGTATTGAGCATCTCTTAAAGAATCAGGTGTTAGGCCGGGCGCGGTGGCTCACGCCTGTAATCCCAGCACTTTGGGAGGCCGAGGCGGGCGGATCACAAGGTCAGGAGATCGAGACCACGGTGAAACCCCGTCTCTACTAAAAATACAAAAAATTAGCCGGGCGCGGTGGCGGGCGCCTGTAGTCCCAGCTACTCAGGAGGCTGAGGCAGGAGAATGGCGTGAACCCGGGAGGCGGAGCTTGCAGTGAGCCGAGATCGCGCCACTGCACTCCAACCTGGGCGACAGAGCGAGACTCCGTCTCAAAAAAAAAAAAAAAAAAAAAAAGAATCAGGTGTTGTTCCTGAAGCTGGGGTGAAAAACAAAGATGGCAGATGAAATCTGTGACATTCCAGGTGGGAAGGAGAAACTAGGCAGGTGTGGGTGTGTTATGGGCTGTGGAAAAACAGACCTGGGGGGCCTCAAAATCTGGGATTCTGTGGAGGGTGACCTAGTCAGGGAGGGGATATTTGAGCAAAGACCCAGAGGCAGGGGTGGGGTCAGGGGAGCTTTGTGGTGTCTGGGGGAAGACCAAGTGATCCAGGTGTGATGGGCAGGGACAGAGCCCTGTGGGGAGCTGGGGAGGCTGCAGCAATTGACCCGAGGGGAACGGCCCAGGTTGTGTGGGATCTCTTAGGTCATGGTGAAGCCTCTGCCTCTTGTCTCAAAGAAGTGGGGGCCTGTGGAGTGTGTGAGTGGAGGGGGATGCATCTGACCTGTGGACCCCTTGGGTTGCTGTGTAAGGGACAGGGAGCCTGTGGGGACCTGTCCGGAGGTCACTGCAGTAATTCATGGAGAGGGTGGTGGGAAGTGGCTGACACTGGACAGACACACTTGGAAGTGGAGCCTGTGGATTTGAGGATGGGTTGGGTGTGATGCTGGTGTAGGGAGTCCCCGAGGACCCCAGATCCTTTGTCTGTACCTGGAAGGATGGGGTGACCCTAACGGAGACAGGCAGGGCTCTCAGGAAGCAGGTCTGCGTGGACGCTCAGGAGCTCGGTTTTGGGCACGTTTAAGTTTGAGATGCTTTCTTCAAGCAGGCAGGTAGATACTTGCGTCTGGCGATTTGAGGAGCAGTCCAGGCCAGCAGGTCAATTTGGCAGTTGTCAGTGCTTAAATGGAGGCTGAAGCTCAGATGTCAGGCAGACCACCAGGAGAGAGAGCAAAGACAGAGGGCAGAGCAGGAGCTAGGATGGCAGGCGGGGGACACACGGGTGGAGCCAGGTGCTGGGATGCAGGGGTGGCTCTCAGGGAGAGTGATGAGCCTAGTAAAGCTGAGAGGGGGCACTGGGTCTGGCAGTGTGGGGGTCGCCGGAGAGCTTGGCAAGCGTAGTGGCATGACAGCCTGATTGGAGTGAGGTCAGGAGAAGATTTTTTTCTGATATTGATACATGATATTTTCTATACTTATGGGTACATGTGAGTGCTTGTTACATGCATAGTGTATGGTGATCAAGGCAGGGTATTTGGGGTCTCCATCACCTTGAGTATTTTTCATTCCTGTTTGTTAGCACCATAGTCTTCTCTTCCAGTTACTTTGAAATATACAAAATACTGTTGCTAAGCATTGTCACCCCGCTCTGCTGTCAAACATTAGAACTGCTGTCTTGACTGGGCCTGTGGTGCGGTGGCTCATGCCTGTCATCCCAACACCTTGGAAAGCTGAGGTGGGTGGATTACCTGAGGTCAGGAGTTTGAAACCAGCCTTGCCAACATGGCGAAACCCCATCTCTACTAAAAATACAAAAATTAGCCCGGCGTTCTGGCATGTGCCTGTAATCCCAGCTACTTGGGAGGCTGAGGCAGGAGAGTTACTTGAACCGAGGAGGCGGAGGTTGCAGTGAGCTGAGATCATGCCACTGAACTCCAGTCTGGGACACACAGCAAGACTGTCTCAAGAAGAAAAAAAAAAAAAAAAGAAAGAAAAAAGAAAAAAAAAAGAAGTTCTGTCTAACTGCAAGGGGGAAGGAATCATGTGCTGGGTGTCAGACCTTCCAGGATGTATGTGTGCAGCTTCTAAGAATTGAAACCACTGGCTCTTGGAAACTTGTGCCAGGCTTCAGGGTGGGAGAGGTAGTTCTAGAGCCACAGCCACCAAGCCTGGGAGTAGCCAAATGGCCCCCATCATCTCTGGCGAGAGCAGGAAAATACCTGGGCGCAGAGGCCACGGTTGTATCTTTCTGGGCAAAGGGTCAGTGTCTATAGTGTACATATGGTCAGTGAGGCTCGGGGGGAAGCAGGCCCAGGGGTCTGTTTCCAGTGACCTCCTCGAAAGTCAGAACTGGAAGGCAAAACCCCTTATAGGCTGGGTGCACCTGTAGTCCCAGTATGTCGGGATGCTGAGGTGGGAGGATCACTTGAGGCCAGGAGTTTGAGACCAGTCTTGGCAACATAGCAAGACCCCTGTCTCTACAAAAAAATAAACAATAAAAAATTAGGCTCGGTGTGGTGGCTCACGCCTGTAATCACAGAACTTTGAGAGGCTGAGCGGGGTGGATCACCTGATGTTAGGAATTCAGGACCAGCCTGACGAACCTGGTGAAACCTGTCTCTACTAAAATTACAAAAATTAGCAAGGCATGGTGGTGCATGCCTGTAATCCCAGCTACTTGGGAGGCTGAGGCAGGAGAATTATTTGAACTCGGGAGGTGGAGGTTGGAGTGAGCCAAGATTGTGCCATTGCACTCCAGCCTGGGCAACAAGAGTGAAACTCTATCTCCCCCCCAAAAAAAGCCACATGTGGTGGGGTGTGTCTATAGTCTCAGGTACTTCTGAGGCTGAGGTGGGAGGATCGCTTGAGCCTGGAAAACCAAGGCTGCAGTGAGCCGTGATTGCACCACTCCACTCCAGCTGGGGCAACAGAGTGAGACTCTGTCTCAAAACAAACAAAAAACCCTTATAGTTGGATGGGAAAACTGAGGCTGGGAGAGGGGACAGGACGGAGGTTAAGGCTCAGGTCTTGCCTCTGGAGCAGTTGAAAAGAGGAAGAGAGCCCTTTCTTGGGGCTGGCTGATTCTTGAGGGTGGCCTGTGCTTGACCTGGGTTGGGCAGGACCTGCTCTTGCTTTGGCACATTCTGGTGGAGCCCATGAGTGTTACAGGATAAGGGCTTGTGGTCAGTGAGATGGGAGGGGATCTGGCCTGGCAGAGGATTTTAGACATGCAAGCACCTGCACAGACACCTCATCCTGGGACAGCAAAACCCAGTTGCATGCTACTGCTTCCCCTCCTGTGCCCTCCTCAGACATCCCTGGTCCATGTACACTCCTGCCTGCCGAGCCCAGATATGACCTTAAACATCCCCTTCTGCTGGGTGTGGTGGTTCACTCCTGGAATCTCAGCTGCTTGGGAGGCTGAGGTGGGAGAATTACTTGAGTCCAGGAGTTTGAGACCAGGCTGGGAAAGATGGCAAGACCCCATCTCAAAAAAGAAAAAAAAAAAATCTTTCGTCCTAAGCCTCATTGACCCATCTGTAAAATGAGTCAGGGAATGTGCCTGGGATGCTGCCTGTGAGAGATTCTGATGTCCCCTACTCAGGGCCACTAACTGTAGCTCTCTCTCCCCAGGGGGGCTGTCAGTGGCGGTGCCCGGGGAGATCCGAGGCTATGAGCTGGCGCACCAGCGGCATGGGCGGCTGCCCTGGGCTCGCCTCTTCCGGCCCAGCATCCAGCTGGCCCGCCAGGGCTTCCCCGTGGGCAAGGGCTTGGCAGCAGCCCTGGAAAACAAGCGGACCGTCATCGAGCAGCAGCCTGTCTTGTGGTATGTCTGTGGGTGCGGCCCCCTGACACAGGCAGTGCAGGCACAGCCCAAGGACCCTGCAGGCCCCTAGCAGCAGTGGAGCGGCCCTCTGCCTTCAGGACCCCGCACTGATAATGGGCTGAGGAGATGCAGACCCTTCCCACCACGTGTGGGGACACATTCTGAGGTGGGGTCCCAGTGGCCACTGTGGCTGGCCGTGTGTCCTGAGTGGCAAGGGACACTAGGAGGCTCCCGGAAGGGACATTGGGAGGACGAGCGCTGAGTGACGGGGCCACCCACCTGTGACAGGTGCTGCCCCAGCTTTGCTCCGTTCTCCTGTGTGGGCAGGTGTGGGGGGTGGTCTAGCTGAGTCCATCCCACCTGCTTCCTCACGTGAGCCCCCTCTGCCCCAGTGAGGTGTTCTGCCGGGATGGAAAGGTGCTTCGGGAGGGGGAGAGACTGACCCTGCCGCGGCTGGCTGACACCTACGAGACGCTGGCCATCGAGGGTGCCCAGGCCTTCTACAACGGCAGCCTCACGGCCCAGATTGTGAAGGACATCCAGGCAGCCGGTGAGTGGGTAACCTCAGGGGCCTGGGTGAGGAACCCTGCAGTGGAAACCCTGAGCTGTGGCCCAGAGCCCTGGGGTCTTCCTGTCCTGCCTGAGCCTGCAGGAAGTTCCTGGTGGAGGAGGGTCAGTGGCCGGCCATGTGGGTTCACAGCTCCTGGGTATGTCAAAGCCAAGAGAGGCCTTGCGGTCCAGGAGAGCAAGCCCCTGGTGGGGTAAATGCAGGTGTAGGCAAGAGCCAGGGCTAGGGAAGCACTAGAATACGGCCTGAAGATCCAGGAGGACTTGGAGGAGGTGGTGGCTGGGCTGCAGATAACTTTGTTAGGCAGAGAAAGGAAGGGATTCCTAGCAGAGGAGCAGCTGGGCTAAGGCCCAGGGAGAGGGGGCTTTGATTCACCAAGAGGGTTACAAGGGATGAGGGTCACCTTGAGAGAGGCGTGGGGAAGGGGCTTTGTGGGGCAGGGGCCTGGAGCTTGGCTGTGACTTTCTTCAGGTAATTTTTGTCACTGTTTCATGGAGAAGGATGACTAGTGTGTCGACCTTTACCGCTGAGGCTGGAAATTAGCCAATACCCTGTCTGTCTGGAGCTGACTCCTGGAGAATTAAGAGCCTCCCTCCCTCTATCCATTCATCGTGAGGAGAAGAGGCCAAGCAGCAGGGACACCGGCAGGAATTCTCCACTTAGAAAAGGCCCTCTGAGCTGGGCGCGGTGGCTCACGTCTGTAATCCCAGCACTTTGGGAGGCTGAGGCAGGTGGATCACCTGATGTCAGGAGTTCAAGACCAGTCTGGCCAACATGGTGAAACCCTGTCTCTACTAAAAATACAAAATTAGTCGGGCAGGGTGGGTTGTGCCTTTAATCCCAGCTACTTGGGAGGCCACGGCAGGAGAATTGCTAGAACCCGGGAGGCTGAGGTTGCAGTGAGCCAAGATTGCACCACTGCACTCCACAGATACTCCGTCTCAAAAAAAAAAAAAAAAAAAAAAAAAGAAAGAAAAGGCCCTCTGAGGCCAAGCTTGGTGTCTCACACCTGTAATCCCAACACTTTGGGAGGCTGAGGTAGAAGTTGAGGCCAGAAGTCCATGACAAGCCTGGGCAACATAGTGAGACTACAAAAAACATATTGACACTCTACATAAATATAGTGGGGGTGGGGCTGGGGAACCAGAAAACAAAAAATTCAAAGCATACTGAAAAGAAATACAGCAAGACCCTACAACAAAATTAAAATTTGCTGAGTGTGGTGGTGCCACCTTTAGCCTCAGCTACTGGGGAGGATCTGCTGGAGGATCACTTGAGCCCAGGAGTTCAAGGCTGTGATTAAGCCACTGCACTCCAGCCTGGGTGACAGAGCAAGATCCTATCTCTAAAAAAGAAAAAGGAAAACACTGTTTGGCCATAGAGGAGAGAAGGCAGACAAGAAGCCAGTAAGCGCAGAGGGCAGGTGGCCCCAGCCCAGCTGTGGGATGGTGAGCAGTGTCAGGGAGACAGGAGTTCAAGAGCGAGTGAGGTTCCCAAGGGGGCAAGGTTGCCTGTGGCCCCCTCCCAGGGCACAGTCCCACGCCTCCAGTAGTGCACTCTGTCCTCCCTGGTAGGTTCAGGCTTTTCCCCACCACTATGGTGCAGCCATGCCTGCCCCCAACACCACTGGTGCAGCTCCATCCTCCACACAAGGGTGCAGCCCCTTCCCAGCGCCCATTCGAGCTGCTGTCCCATTGCAGGGGGCATTGTGACAGCCGAGGACCTGAACAACTACCGCGCTGAGCTGATTGAGCATCCACTGAACATCAGCCTGGGAGATGCGGTGCTGTACATGCCTAGCGCGCCGCTCAGCGGGCCCGTGCTGGCCCTCATCCTCAACATCCTTAAAGGTGAGTGGTCGCACCACAGCCCTGTGGTAGGACCCATGACACGCCCCACCCCTGCTGCAGCTCTGCTGGCCCCCATGCCACGTCTTTGCATCACTGAGCTCCCAGGGAGTGCTCCTGTGTCACAGCTCACCATGTCCTGAAGGAGGCAGTGCAGAGCCACAGGGCTGAAGTGGGCAATGCTCGAGGGTTGGAGGAGGAACAGGAGTCATCAGGACGGAGAGAGGTACAGGAGCTCAGGGCTGCAGGGCTTGGTCCAGAGGGCATCCCTGGTCCAGTGGGTGGCCCTGCCACTTGGTCATTGCATGACCAGAGCTGATGCGTGACGTGAGATCCAGGTTGGGGAGCCTTCACCTTACTTCACTCTCACCACAGCCTTCTGAAGCAGCTGCTGCTATTGGTTATTAAATGCTCCTTGAGGTGGGCAAAGTGGCTGAGGAAGGTGTTCACCCTCTGAGTCCCTCAGATCCTCTGGGGCTCAGCAACGTGCACCTGGTTCTGATCAACTAGGGTACAACTTCTCCCGGGCGAGCGTGGAGACCCCGGAGCAGAAGGGCCTAACGTACCACCGCATCGTAGAGGCTTTCCGGTTTGCCTATGCCAAGAGGACCCTGCTTGGGGACCCCAAGTTTGTGGATGTGACTGAGGTAAGGGGCAGAGGCTGGCCCACTCTAGGCGTGGGGCCCGCTGTAGAGGCATCAGGTGGGCTCCCCAGGGCGGCTGCAGCCTCACATATGCTTTATGAATCCATTCCTGCCACAAACTTTGATTGCGGGCCTACTGTGTGCTCAGATGGACTGGTCGGTGACCCCGGGTCTTGGCCTCTGCCCCACAGAACTGACAGTGTGGGGAATTAGTGGCCACACTCCTACCTCAAGTGCTTTGCACATGCTGTGGTTCTTGAGCTCAATGCTGAGATGAGGAACGCATGGGGGCATTGCAGCCCTCGGGCATGAGGAGAAGGACAGGTGAAAGGGAGAGCTCCATGCTGGGTCCCTGTGAGACCCTGTCATATCCCTTCCCGCTGAGGATCCTCACATCCCTCCTTACCTACTCGGGTCCTTGGCATTCCCAGGCAGACCTGCAGACCCCTCCACACTGACTAGGGACCTCCCCGGAGGGGCCTCAGCTGCCCGGGTGGTGTCTTCTCTTTCCCCATGAGCATTCTGCACCTCTGACTCCTGCTGTAGCCAGTGACCTGGTGTCTTGTCTCTTTGAGGGGACAGGGCCACTATAGTGTGTCCCTCTGCCCTCCCTTTTAGCTAAGGCCAGCTCTTACATCCACACGCTGGCTCAGGGCACTGTTCCTACAATGCTCCTCTCTGCCTCTGACCATTTCCTTCTTTATAACGGATTATTCCCGAAAGAAAGGCAGCTCTTGTAGCTCTAGAAACTTCCATCTGCTGCCTCCTTCTGTCCTCTGCTCCCCTTACAGCAAACATGGCTGGGCTATGTCCTCTCTCCCTTCAGGGTGTCCCCTCCCCTGCTGTATCCCCATGCCACCAGATTGCCACATCCAGCCTCAGTTTCCCCATCAGGCCCCACTCAACAGCATCTCACACAGCTCACCACACTCTCCTTGAGTTTTCATTTTGCAAATTTTCACACCTACGAAAATGTTAAAAAAAACCCAAACCGTCCAAGTGTCAATGTTCCCTTTCCCTAGAGTCCACAGTGTGGACGTTTCTGCTGGATTTCCTCTCTCCGTCTCTACCCACGTCTATTGGGATTCGTGTTTTTCTGAGGGATTTGACAGTAGGTTGCTGATGTCACACCTCAGGGTGTGTCTCAAGAGTGAGACTTGAACATACCACAGCAGGATGCTGGGGTGACACAACCTGCTGTCCCTTCTCTTTACCTACAGTAGGCTCCCTTGGCTGTTTTGTTTCTCTTGTGTTTTTGTTTGGACACAGAGTCTCTGTCATCCAGGTTGGAGTGCAGTGGTGTGATCTCAGCTCACTGCAGCCTCAACCTCCAGGGCTCAAGCAATCCTCCCACTTCAGCCCCTACAAGCAGCTGGGACCACAGGCACATGCCACCAAACCTGGCTAATTTTTGTATTTTTTTTTTAGAGATAGGGTCTTGCCACATTGCCCAGACTGGTCTCAAACTCCTGGGCTCAAACGATCCTCCCACCTCAGCCTCCCAAAGCGCTGGGCTTACAGGTGTGAACCACAGTGCTCGACCTGTTTTGTTGATTTTTAAAGCCCAGGGCAGTGGTCTGGAAGATGTCCCACATCCTATTTGCCTTTCTGTTTCCTTAGGGGCAGATTCAGACAGAGCACCTTGCCCTGCGATTGCTAATCTGTGGGGGTGTTGCTGAAACTCTCCTGAGGCATTTTCTTCAGCCTTCAGGGCCCATCCTCTCTGTCTCCTCCTTCACCTCCTCATCTCCTCCTCGCCACGGCCTTGGGGACCTTGGCCAGGCTCGTGGCATCCAGCAGCCTCTCAATGTCAATACCTCCATGTTCATCCCTCAGCCCGCCCTTGCCGGTGCACCCATGCTTATACATGCGCCCATGCTCTTCAGGTCTGATGAAGCATCCAAAGGCAAGCTCCTGACCGTCGCCAAACCTGCCCCTTCTGCAGGGTTTACCTCCCTAGTTGGCGCCATCCTCAATTCTTCTCTTTCTCCCACCCAGGCCATCATCTCTTGCCTGGTTGATACCCACAGCCTCCCCTTTGGGCTTTATCTTTATCCCCCTCACAACTGCCAGAGGGACCCTGTGAAAACACTCCCCAGCCTGCTCATTCCTCTGCCCAAAGCCTGCGTGGCACAGAGCAAAAGCCAGCCATTATGGGACCTAGGAGGTCCTGTGGGATGGGCCCCAGCCTGCATCTTCATATTCTTCTCCTGCCTAACCCATTCACTCTCTGCCTATCGCTTACCAGCCTATACCACCTGCCTCAGGGCCTTTGCACTGACCATTAAGGCCGCATTCCAGGCTCTTTTCACATGTTGCCTCCTCCGAGAAGCCCTCCCTGACCACTCTACCCATACCTCATGCCTCTCAATTCCCCTTACCTGGTTTGTGGTTTCAGCACTTTCCTCATGTGCGTTTGTTTTTCTTGGCGTGAGGGCAGGGACCTAAGTGTCTGTTCCCTGTTGATTTTCCAGTGCCAGGCATGCAGTGCAAACTGTAGAAATATATTTTTGCATGAGTGAATGAGTGATTGAATGCGGCAAGGGTCTGGAGGCTGAGGGCCAGACAGACATTCAGAGTTGTTGGAAGGCAACAGAGACAGAGAGTCAGACTGGTCATGCAAAGTCCTGGGCCTGCCCTTGGGCCCTGGGGAGCCATGGAAGGCTGTGGGTGCCAGAGGGTTGTGGTCAGAGCCACAGTCAGGGGCCTTCTGAGACCTGTGCCCCCTCCCCACCCTCCCTCCCCACCTCCTCAGGCCAGCTCTGGGGTCTCGGCAGGTGATCCGCAACATGACCTCTGAGTTCTTCGCTGCCCAGCTCCGGGCCCAGATCTCTGATGATACCACTCACCCGATCTCCTACTACAAACCCGAGTTCTACACACCGGATGATGGGGGCACTGCCCACCTGTCTGTCGTCGCAGAGGACGGCAGTGCTGTGTCCGCCACCAGCACCATCAACCTCTAGTAGGGGCTGCTGGGCCGCCTGGGTGGGACAGGGCCAGGGGCATGTGGTCCAGGGACTGCCCACTTATCCAGTAAGGTGGCTCCATCACCCCTTTTCCTGGTGGGAAACTGAGGCCCGACCTTGGTAGCTTATCCTGGGCCTCTCAGGGAGTAAGTTTGAGCCCAGGTTGGGTCGGGCGAGGTCAGGCGCTGTCTGACCTGGCTGGGCGGTAGCTTTGGCTCCAAGGTCCGCTCCCCAGTCAGCGGGATCCTGTTCAATGATGAAATGGATGACTTCAGCTCTCCCAGCATCACCAATCAGTTTGGGGTGCCCCCCTCACCTGCCAATTTCATCCAGCCAGGTATGGGGTGGAGGTCTGGGGGTGGGAGGCTGGGGTGGAGAGGGGGGTGTCCTGGACAGGCAGCTAACCAGCATCCCCGCCTTCTCCCGTCGGCCACAGGGAAGCAGCCGCTCTCGTCCATGTGTCCAACGATCATGGTGGGCCAGGACGGCCAGGTCCGGATGGTGGTGGGAGCTTCTGGGGGCACGCAGATCACCACGGCCACTGCACTGGTATGTGTCACCCCTTTTCTCCCTGGCGCTGCCCACCCTGCACAGCCCCCAGGCCATGCTGATCACACTCCCATGCCCCAGGCAATCATCTACAACCTCTGGTTCGGCTATGACGTGAAGCGGGCCGTGGAGGAGCCCCGGCTGCACAACCAGCTTCTACCCAACGTCACAACAGTGGAGAGAAACATTGACCAGGTGCGCTGGGGGTTGGAGAAACTGAGTCACGGTGTGGGGTCCCAGGGCATCCTGGACTGGAGGCCTGGATCATCATGGAGTGGACAATGGTTGGTGTCCTCTCTCTGGTGCCTGGGCCATCTGGAGCCCCTGTGCCATGAGGGCCAAGCCACCTGCTCCAGTGAGACCCAGCAGGCCCCAACCTGCTCTTCCTGATGACCTGGCCCAAAATGGCACCACCTGGGCTGAGGCCTGTGACCACACAGGCATGGTTCAGGTGGCATCTGGAACCCTGCTCAGGCTTCCTGTCTCCTCCCACCCCCAGGCAGTGACTGCAGCCCTGGAAACCCGGCACCATGACACTGAGATCGCATCCACCTTCATCGCTGTGGTGCAAGCTGTCGTCCACACACCTGGTGGCTGGGCAGCTGCGTCGGACTCCAGGAAAGGCGGGGAGCCTGCTGGTTACTGAGTGCTTGGGGCGGACAAAGCTGACCAGCAATCCAGGGACAAGATACTCACCAGGACCAGGAAGGGGACTTTGGTGTCCCCTGTGAGTGGTAGAGCATCACAATAAATGAGGCCACTGTGTCAGGCTCCAGGTGGCCTCCTTGGCCTGGCTCCCCACTCTCTGGGCCTCAGTGTATTGTGTGTGAAATGGAACCATCTGGCTGGGGAGGAATGGAGAGGTGGGATTCGGAGATCTTCACACTGCGGTCGCTGGAACTAGCCTCAGTATCTTCAGCGTGGGGAGAGCCAGGTGCGTGGCTAGGGACCAGGGGAAGGTCCATGCCAACCCCTGCCCCTTCCCACCCTGATCCATTGGACTTTGGGGCCAGGTGCTCCCTTATTGGGCTGCACAGTGACACCTAGGACTAGCCACCAGGGGATGCCGCGCCCCTGGTGCTTTCTTAGGCAGTGGGTGGCCAGCTGATGCTGGGAACCTGGGCACCTTCTCAGACCCATGGGCATCCAACTCATCCTGCTAATGACACGGGAGGTGAAGCTGAGTTCCAAGGAATGGGAATTGGGCATCACGCTAGAGGAAAACATCTTAGTCAGAGCCAAGCCCCTGGGGGGTTTCCAAGTATAAGCCCAGAGTGAAACCCAAGCTTGTGACCCTCTCCAGAGGGAGGCCTGGTTTTCAGGGAACAGCAAATGGGAAGAGGTCCCCAGATTCCAGGGATCAGGGCTTGGACCAGCTGGGGACGCAGCCCAGAGGGAGTGGGTCTGGAAGGGAACAGCTAGACACAGCAGCCTTCACCACTGGCAGCCCCTCCCGGCCTCCCTCGGGGCCTGCTCCCTCCTCCGGGCACAGTTCCAACACCTGGGGCAGGGTTCTGGGAAAGGCTGGTGGGAGGCTGTGATGACAGCCCAGCACCTGAGTATCACCAGGGGCACTGGGGCCAGGGCCCAGGTGAAGCCAGGTCGGGGCTCTCCTTTAGAAGCCCCGAAAACCTGGTAATACCAAAGGGCCCACAGACAAACAGGGTTTTGTGCCTGCGGAGTTGAGTACCACCGGGTCTAAGCCCTGGAGGGCTGTGACCCTGGGGCTCCCCAGGGGTGAGATGGAGGTGGGCTCAACTGGTGTACCCGTCACTCCTCAATCCTTATTTTATGTATTTAATTTTTAAAAAAAATTTTATTTGAACAAATAGAGATGGGGTCTCACTATGTTGACCAGGCTGGTCTTAAACTCTTGACTTCTAGCAGTCCTCCCAGCTTGGCCTCCAAAGTGCTAGGATTACTTTGGGGATTACTTTAGGGATGAGTCACTGCACGCGGCCTCAATCCTTATTTTGGCCTGAAAGGAAAGGCTGTGGCCCCGTTTGCAGGGGAGAAGACTGAGGCTGGAGGGGCAGGCCTTGCTCTGGGTTGCACAGCAGCAAGAGAAGTGGGAGCTGGCCATGAGGCTTCCTGGACCCGAAGCACTGGTGGGGTTCACCCTGGTTCTTCAGGTCCCATGGGGCTCAGCCCAGGACTACCTTGGTGGGGGTGGGAGACTTAAATCCTCTCCTTCATTCTCATTGTCCCTTCCCCCATCATTTCCTGAGGAAGCACATTCAGGGACCTCCCTGGCTGTGCCTCAGTCCAAAACCAGAATGACACGCATTCCTTTCCCTGGGCCTTTGCTCAGGCGGTCCCTGCACCCTGGCCTCTGCCTGACCAGGGTGGTGGGAAGAGGAGGGGGGACGTCCCCTCTGCTGCTGTCTCCACTGTTCCTGCTGCCCTGGCCTCTGGGCTTCCAGGACTGCAGTGGGTGGGTGGGTGGGCTGGCCTGAGCCCAGGAATGCACTTCAGCTCCTGGTTGAGCAAAGTCACTGAGACTTGGGAGTCGGGTCGGGTTGGGAGGAGGCGTCCACAGGCCCCCACTACGAAAGGCAGCCGTGGGAACAGTCTGCCTGTAAACAACCACTCCAGCCCAGGCTGACCAGGGGCTCTGGCTGGACATAGGGGCCTGGCAGGCTGTGTGGCCTGTAAGGACACAGTCTGTCTCTGTGCCTCAGTTTCTCTGCTGCCCAGTTGGGCGTCCCAGACTCCAGGTGTAGACATCTGGAGCAGGCAGTGCTCAGCTGGGAAGGAAGTGGGGAGGACTGGAGGAGCCATGTGTGAAGGATTCCAACCCACATCACCTGCACCCCTGCTGAGCCTGGTCAACAGAGCCCCTCAGTGGGTCCTCACTCCCCTGGCTGCCTCCCGGTTAGGCACCCTGAGGGCTGGGGAGAACAGGGCCAGGCCAGTGTCCCCAGAGAGGCTGCGCTGCCAGCACAGTAATAGCGGATTTGGATTCAGGGAAGCAGTCCCGTAGCCAGGGTGGGGAAGAGCTGCAGGCTGGGCGTGGCACCTAGGCGGCACAGCCTCCCTCCCTGGAGGCCCACGCTGCATTTCCAGGACAGCAAGTCCCAGGGATGGATGGTCCCAGGTGCCAAGGGCTAGAGGCATGGTCTGTCTGCATTCCCCACATGGATGTCTTGTAGTCACCAGCGTTTGATGCTGTCAAGTCCCCCTGTCCTCTCTGCGGACTGAGAAGCCCTTGGTCATCCTTAGGGGGTTGTGGAACCCAAACCAGGCTGCAGAAGCATAGGGACTTGAACCCAAGTTTTAAGTGACACCACCTTTTGTCCCCCTCCCTCGGTCTCTGTTCAGTTCCACTTCGATATTGCCTGTGCTGGGCCATGCAGAGAGGGTTAGGGGATAGAGATGGGAACTGGGGAGTGGGGCTCCACTCTCAGAGAGGGGCAGCCTTGCTGGATCCAGGGGAGATAGTTGAGCAGCCCCAGCTCTGCTTTCCCGGAGCTGCTGGGAACCCCGGGAATGGTGCGGAGATTCCTGGGAGCTCTGCCCCCACTTGACAACCACAGTGCAGCAGGCACCAAGTTCTCCTGCACATTGGGACAGTGTGACCCTGGGCTCTGGTTAGTGGCAGGTGGGGCCTTGGGTCCTACCAGCAGTGAGGGAGTTAGCACAGCAGCTGGCTCCTCTAGGGAAGGAAAACTCCCTTCAGACACTTTGGTGCCTGGCCTCCTGCCAGGAACAAGCAGGAGCTGAAAACTAGAAGTTGAGGCATAAGTTTGGCCACTCTGTAGTGTGTACCTGGGGAGGGCAGCAGCTCGCCACAGCTGCCAGCTGCCAGCCGTCTACCCATTCACCTGGCAGCCCGCTTTTCAGACCTGCCTGTCCACCCATCTATAAGCCCATCTCTGTCCCGTTGTTTATCTGACCATCTTTCTCTTACTGTCCTCTCTGTCCAGCAATCTGGCCTGTCTGTCGATCCATCTTCTTGTCTATCTGTGGCCCCACCTATTTGTCCACCTGTCCAATTACCTTTGATTCTATCTGTGCATCTTCTTGTCCATCCATCTGCCCACCCATCTGTCCCTGTGTCTGCCCACCGGCCTCCCCTCTCCTCCTGGGCCACAGAGCCATGGCCCAGGGCTGTGGGTCCTTGGTCAGCCTGGTGCTGCTGGGGCTGGGGCTGGGGCTGGCTGTCACTGTGCTGGCTGTGGTCCTCTCTCGCCACCAGACTCCCTGTGGCCCCCAGGCCTTTGCCCACGCTACTGTTGCTGCTGACTCCAAGGTCTGCTCAAATATTGGACTGTGAGTGAGACGTGGGAGGAAGCTGGGTGGCCTTTGGCAGCCAGCCCCTCCTGGAGAAGGCGTGTGTGTTTGAGTGTGTGAGTGTGTGGGCGTGCGTGTGTGATTGCGTGTGTGAGTGGGGGGTGTGGGGGTGTGTGAATGTGTGTGATTGTGTTTGGGTGTGTATGTGTGGGTGTGTGTGATTGTGTTTGGGTATGTGTGTGTGGGTGTATGTGTGAGAGTGAGTGCAGGGGGTGTGCGTGTGTGAATGTGTGTGATTGTGTTTGGGTGTGTGTGTGGGAGGGTGAGTGTGACTGTGTGGGAGGGGTGTGGGTGTGTGTGAATGTGTGTGATTGTGGGTATGTGTATGTGTGGGTGTGTAAGTGCGTGTGTGTGTGGGTGTATGTATGTGTGCGTGTGTGAGTGTGTGTGTGTGTGTGTGAGTGTGTGTGTGCGTGTGTGTACAAGTGCACTGGCCCAGGAAGCAGGAGCCGTGTGTGTGTGGGCTTCAGCACCTGCAGGGCTTGGGCACAAGGAGGCAGCCTCAGGGCCCTTGCACAGAACAGGTGGCAGGGGGTGACAGAACGCTGGTGACTACAAGACGTCCATGTGGGGAATGCAGACAGACCATGCCTCTAGCCCTTGGCACCTGGGACCATGGCACTCTCTGCCATGGGGCAGATGGTGATTTAGGGACAGTCATGTGTGAGTCCACACCTGGCTCCAGGATTCAGGAGACCCATTTGCACATCCCAGGTGGGGCCAGTACAGGCCCCTTCAGTGAGGCCAGTTCTCCAAGGCTGGGGTCTTCTCCCAGGGTCATAGGTGAAGGGCTTCAGAGGCTCCCTGTGTGGGTACTGGCCTGCTGGGGTACACACAATGCTGCCACAGCCAGTCTGCCCCAGCTTCCAGCTGGGGGCCACATCTCGGGTTTTTCTGTCCTGGGGAGCCTGGTGCCCCACCCCTCACATCCTCTCTCTCTGAGTCAGGGCCTGGGTCTCCTGAGCTGAGTGACTGATACTTGGTGTCCGGGATGAGGGTGTGGTGGAGAGGGGCCACGGCGGGTGTTTCCTGACCCTCTTCCAGGAAACCCAGCCCAAGGGAGGCCTCCGCTGCTGCCACTGCAGAGAGGACACATACAGGACGCCCCTTCCTGCCCTCTGCCTGCCATTGGGCCCACAAAAGCCGGGGCAAGCCTCCCCTCCCTGCCAGCCACCTGGTCTGCTTCCCAGAAGCTCTGTCTTGCAGTCCGTTGGGAGGATCCCAGTGCTTTGTAAACTAAAGCAAGGGAGGCGTGGCCATTCTCTCTCTTTGTTCATTCATTCACCTTTTGAGTCATTTCTTCCTCCCTCCATTACCCCATCTGTCCATCCTTCCCTGCCCTGATTGCTCATGCCACACCCCCAGCCCCTCCTGACCTGGTCCTTTGGTTTCTCTTCATGGCTTTCTGTCTCCTCCCACAGGGCTGAGAATGGCAGCTCAGGGACAAGTAGAGCCTGGTGACTGCTTGGTCTCCCGGGTGGCTCCTAGGGGATTTGAGGGATTGATGCCTGCTGAGGCTGTGCCCCTCCTCTGCTCAGGAGGACATACAGAGATGTGGCACCCACTTAAACTCAAAGTTGCACAGATGCAAATGAGACTGGGGTCTCAGGCACCAGAGACCACCGTGGGCACGTGGCCTTTGGGAGTGGGGACCTGCTGCCACAGATCTCTGAGTGGAGTCTGGACCTACTGGGTCTCCCCACGTGACTGTCTGGGGGTCTCTGTAGCATGCCCTGCTGTGTACGTGAGGGTCAGTGGTTGGCTAGGGGGTCTCTGCTCTAATGCTCGCTCCGCCGGCACTCCCTCAAACTCTCCCTTGGTGAAGAGAGAGGATGTGGTTTGCCGCAGTGTTTTATCGAACAACTCTCTCCACTTCCTGTTTTCAGAAGCCGGGAGTGGAAGAGAGCCTGGGGCTGGCCCCAGCTGCTGCTGCGGAACAGGGGTCACTGGACGCTGGGACCCTGGCCGGGCTGGCTGGGGGCCTCAGGAAGAGGCCTGCTGCAGCGTCATCCTGGCCGAGATCCCTCCCTGCAGGGGCCCCTGGCCATGCTGCCGCAGGGTCTGCTGGGGCCACCAGAAGCCCACGCTCCTGCCTCCATCTCTGCCCTGTGTGCTCACCTCTCACCAGCAGGCCCTCCCAGAGTCCAGTCTCTTCTGCTCTTTTTTTGTTTGTTTGTTTTTTGAGATGGTGTCTCACTCTGTCACCAGGCTGGAGTGCAGTGGCGCAATCTCGGCTCACTGAAATTTCCGTCTCCTACTCTTTCAGCATCAGGTTTTATTACTGGGATTCTGCTACAGCCAGAGACCCTGGGAGCAGATTCCTAAGGCTTATGTGAGTGTGGACCCAGCACCGTGCCTAGTAGACATACAAAAGGAGCATGGTGACAGTGAGGTCTGTCATCTCCAGCTTAATGACTGTTTTGATCCTTGTCAAAAAGGTGATTTTTGGCTGAGCATGGTGGCTCACACCTGTAATCCCAGCACTTTGGGAGGCCGAGGCGGGTGGATCACTTGAGGTCAGGAGTTGGAGACCAGCCTGGGCAACATGGTGAAACCCCGTCTCTACTAAAAATACAAAAATTAGCTGGGCATGGTAGCGGGTGCCTGTAATCCCAGCTACTTGGGAGTCTGAGACAGGAGAATCACTTGAACCCAAGAGGCAAATGTTGCAGTGAGCCAAGATAGCACCACTGCACTACAGCCTGGGTGACAGAGCAAGACTTGGTCTCAAAAAAAAAAAAAAAAGAAAAGTTTATATTTTTGTTCTAAAACTTATCTTAATGTCTTCATTCTATATTTTATATAATTATAAGAGCTATATAAGATATACTACCCCTAGTACTTTGTTTTTTGGATATTCTATTCACTCCTGATGGTTAATTTATGTGTCAACTTTGCTAAGCTATGATGCCCTGTTGTTTGGTCAAATACTTCTCAATATCTTGCTGGGAGGTTATCTCATAGATGTGATTAACATTGACAGTCAGCTGACTTTAGGTAAAACAATGTGATTAACGCTGACAGTCAGTTGACTTTAAGTAAAACTGAGGTTTCCCAGAGAAGCAGGAATTCTGCTTTAACACTATAACATGTAAATCCTGCCTGAGTTTCTGGCCTGCTGACTGCTCTCCAGGTTTTAGGTTCCAGACTTCGAGATCAACTCTTACCTGAATTTATAAGCTGCTGGTTCGCCATACAGATTTTAAACTTGCTAGTCCCCACAACCGTGTGAGCCAATTCCTAAATAAATCTCTCTCTATGTATAACCTATTGGTTTAGTTTCTCTAAAAACCTTTTACATCTAGTTTCCTGGATGTTAAGTAATACTGAAACTAGCTAGTAACTTCTTTTCTTTTTTTTTTTGAGATGGAATTTTGCTCTTGTTGCCCAGGCTGGAGTGCAGTGCCGCGATCTTGGCTCACCGCAACCTCCACTTCCTGGGTCCAAGCGATTCTCCTCCCTCAGCCTCCCGAGTAGCTGGGATTACAGGCATGTGCCACCATGCTCGGCTAATTTTTGTATTTTTAGTAGAGATGGGGCTTCTTCATGTTGGTCAGGCTGGTCTCGAACTCCCAACCTCAGGTGATCCACCTGCCTTGGCCTCACAAAGTGCTGGGATTACAGGCATGAGCCACCGCTCCCGGCTCCTCGTAACTTCTTCTTTTCTGTGATATGTCTCTTATCTCTAATAATACTTTTCTTCTTAAAGTCTACTTCATTAAAAATAGTAATGCTGGGCATGGTGGCTCATGCCTGTAATCTCGGCACTTTGTTGGAGGTTGAGGTGGGTGGATCACTGAAGCCCAGGAGTTCAAGACCAGCCTGGGCAACATGGCAAGACCCTGGCTCTACAGAAAAATACAAAAATTAGCCGGGTGTGGCTAATATAATTCTAAGTTAGCACACCTGTAGTCCCAGCTACTTGGGATGCTGAGGTGGGAGAATCGCTTGAACCTAGAAGGGGGAGATTGCTGTGAGCCAAGATCATGTCACTGCACTCCAGCCTGGGAGACAGAGTGAGGCTCTATCTCAAAAAAAAAAAAAAAAAAAGAAGTTATACAGCTTTCTTGGTTAATGCATGCATATTTTTCATTATTTTCCACCTTTCTGTATCCTTATATAAAAGGCATTAGTTGGGTTTTTATTTCCAATTAGTTTAATTTTTATTATCCTTTTAAATGTAACTAATTATTTATTTGGGTTGAAATCCACCACCAATTTGTTTTCCATGCCTACTCTCTTTCTTCTTATCTCCTCCCACATCTTGTTTTGCATTTATTATTTTTATTATTTAATTTCCTCCTCTATTAGTTTTGTAACTGTGCAGTCTTGGAGTTATTTTAAAAGAGACAGTAGATTATTTTAGAGCTTACAACATGCATCCTTCACTTACCAAAGTCTAACATGAGCTAGTACTTTTTTGTTGTTGTCGTCATTGAGACAGAGGGAGTCTCGCTCTGCTGTCCAGGCTGGAGTGCAGTGGAGCAATCTTGGTTCACTGCAACCTCTGCCTCTTGGGTTCAAGCAATTCTCCTGCCTCAGTCTCCTGAGTAGCTGGGATCACAGGAGTGCACCACTATGCCCAGCTAATTTTTGTATTCTTTTTTTAGTAGAGACAGGGTTTCACCATGTTGGCCAGGCTGGTCTTGAACTCCTGACCTTAAGAGATCCGCCTGCCTCGGCGTCCCAAAATGTTGGGATTACAGGCATAAACCACTGCGCCTAGCCTATGAGTTAGTACTTCTATCCCCTTCCTAGTCAGTACAAGAACCTTGGAACAGGAATGAAATTTACCCCCAATGACTTATATGCTAATATTTTTGTGTTTTTTAAATATATGTATATGTGCAGCTGGGTGCGGTGGCTCATGCCTGTAATCCCAGCACTTTGGGAGGCCGAGGCGGGCAGATCACAAGGTCAGGAAATCGAGACCATCCTGGCTAACACGGTGAAACTCTGTTTCTACTAAAAATACAAAAAACTGGCTGGGCGCAATGGCTCACACCTGTAATCCCAGCACTTTAGGAGGCCGAGGAGGAAGGACAACCTGAGGTCAGGAGTTTGAGACCAGCCTGACCAACATGCAGAAACCCCATCTCTACTAAAAATACAAAATTAGTCGGGCATGATGGCGCATGCCTGTAATCCCAGCTACTCGGGAGGCTGAGGCAGGAGAATTGCTTGAACCTGGGAGGCGGAGGTTGCAGTGAGCTGAGATCGCACCTTTGCACTCCAGCCTGGGCAACAAGAGCAAAACTCCATCTCAAAAAAAAAAGATAAAATAAAAAACTAACTAACTAAATAATACAAATTAGTCGGGCGTGGTGGCGCATGCCTGTAATCCCAGCTACTCTAGAGGCTGAGGCAGGAGAATGGTGTGAACCTGGGAGACGGAGATTGCAGTGAGCCGAGATCGCACCACTGCACTCCAGCCTGGGCGACAGAGTGAGACTCCGTCTCAAAAAAAAAAAAAAAAAAATATATATATATATTTATATTTTGTGTGTGTGCGTGCATAGATGTATCTGTGTGTTTTTTGTGTTTTTATTCTTATTTATGTTGAGAGTGTAGAGCTATGTAAAAATAAACAGAATTGTATAATGAAGCCCCATGTATCCATTCAATTTCAACAACAATCTTATGGCCAAGCTAATTTCATGTATACTCTTTCTCTTTCCTGCTTCCTTCTACCCCACATTATTTCAGTGCAAATCCCAGATATATAACTTTACCCATACATATTTCAGTATGTTTTATTTATTTTAAACCCCACAAAATACCATTTTCTATACTACTACAATTTTATAACAATAACATTCATTTAGATTTACTCAAACATTTACTTCTTCTGTTACCCTTTATTTTTATTTATAAAAATATATTTGGGAAAAAATATATTTGCACACATAGTCAAGGATCTCCTGAGGGCTATGTCATGGCCAAAATATACATATATATTCCATATTTATATCTATCTATATATACACACACATACACACACACATATATACACACACAAACATATATGTATTCCACTTTCACTTTTTTATTTGTTTTTTGAGACCGAGTCTCGCTCTCTCGCTCTGTTGCCCAGGCTGGAGTGCAGTGGTGCGATCTCAGCTCACTGCAACTTCTGCCTCCTGGGTTCAAGTGATTCTCCTGTCTCAGCCTCCAAATATCTGGGATTACAGGCATGAGCCACCACGCCTGGCTAATTTTTTTTTTTTTTTTTTTTTTTTTTTGAGACGAAGTCTCCCTCTGTTGCCCAGGCTGGAGTGCAGTGGCACGATCTTGGCGCACTGCAACCTCTACTTTCCTGGTTCAAGCAATTCCCCTGCCTCAGCCTCCCGAGTAGCTGGGATTACAGGTGCACACCACCATGCCCAGATAATTTTTTTGTATTTGTAGTAGAGACAGGGTTTGCCTATGATGGCCAGACTGTTCTCAAACTTCCGACCTCTGGCAATCCACTCACCTTGGCCTCCCAAAGTGCTGGGATTATAGGCATGAGCCACCATGCCTGGCCTGTTTTTTTTTTTTGTTTGTTTTTGTTTTTTTTTTTTTTTTGAGATAGAGTCTCGTTCTGTCACCCAGGCTGGAGTGCAGTGGCAAGATCTTGGCTCACTGCAACCTCCGTCTCTGGGGTTCAAGCAATTCTTGTGCCTCAAGAATTGAGTAGCTGGGATTACAGGCGCCCACCACCACATCTGGCTAATTTGTGTATTTTTGGTAGAGATGGAGCTTCACCATGTTGGCCAGGCTGGTCTTGAACTCCTGACCTCAAGTGATCCACCTATCTCGGCCTTCCAAAGTGCTGGGATTACAGACATGAGCCACCATGCCCGGCCATTTTCACTTTTGAAGGATATTGTTAGTGCACATAAAATTCTAGGTTGGCAGATATTTTCTTTCCTCAGTTTGAAAACATGATTCCCTTGTATTTGATTTCTCCTGTTTTTATTGAGAAGCCAATTCTCAATCTAATTTTGCTCATTTGAAGGCAATGTCTTTTTTTGTTGTTGTGTTTTTTGAGATGGAGTCTCACTCTGTCGCCCAGGCTGGAGTGCAGTGGCGTGATCTCAGTTCACTGCAAGTTCTGCCTCCTGGGTTCACGCCATTCTTCTGCCTCAGGCTCCCGAGTAGCTGGGACTACAGGTGCCCACAACCACTCCCAGCTAATTTTTTGTATTTTTAGTAGAGATGGGATTTCACCATGTTAGCCAGGATGGTCTCGATCTCCTGAACTTGTGATCCACCTGTCTTGGCCTCCCAAAGTGCTGGGATTACAGGTGTGAGCCACCGCACCTGGCCCCTTAATTGTTGTATTTTTAATAGAGATGAATTTTTGCCGTGTTGGTCAGGCTGATCCCGAACTCTTCGTTTCAGGTAATCCACCCTCCTCAGCCTCCCAAAGTGCTGGGATTACAGGTGTGAGCAACCCCTACACCCCGGCCTGAAGGCAGTATCTTTTTTCCTCTGGCTGCTTTAAAAAGGTTTGTCCTTGGCTTTGAGCAGTTTTACACTGATGCATTTAGGTGGTTCTTCATTCTATGACTTCATTCTTTTTTGTCCATTTTAGAAAATTCTCAGCTTTATCTCTTCAAGTATTACGTCTTTCCCATCCTCTCTCTTCTCTCCTTATGAGACTCCAATTTCACATGACTTATACCTTGTTAAAGTATCTCCCATGTCTGTTAATCCATTTCCTGTGTGTTCTGTCTATTTTTCTCTTTGTACTTCAATTTGTACATTTTGTATCAGACTATCTCCCAATTAGCCGGACATGGTGGTGGGGCACCTGTAACCCCAGCTACTTGGGAGGCTGAGGCAGGAGAATGGCTTGAACCCAGGAGGTGAAGGTTGCAGTGAGCTGAGATCATGCCACTGTCCTCCAGCCTGGGCAACAGAGTAAGACTCTGTCTCAAATAAATAAAAAATAAATAAATACCAGTTCATTATTTATTTATTTATTTTTTATGTTTGTGTCTACTGTGCTGTTCAAATTGAGTTCCTAATTCCATTTTTTTTTTTTTTTTTTTGAGACACAGTCTCTATCTGTTGCTCAGGCTGGAGTTCAGTGGTACGATCTCAACTCACTGCAGCCTCTGCCTCCCAGGTTCAAGCGATTCTCGTGCCTCAGCCTCCTGAGTAACTGGGATTACCACCATGCCTAACTCAGTTTTGTGTTTTTTTTTTTTTTTTTTTTTTTTTGAGACGGAGTCTCGCTCTGTCGCCCAGCCCAGGCTGGAGTGCAGTGGCGCGATCTCGGCTCACTGCAAGCTCCGCCTCCCGGGTTCACGCCATTCTCCTGCCTCAGCCTCCCGAGTAGCTGGGACTACAGGCGCCCACAACCGCGCCCGGCTAATTTTTTGTATTTTTAGTAGAGACGGGGTTTCACCGTGGTCTCGATCTCCTGACCTTGTGATCCGCCTGTCTCGGCCTCCCAAAGTGCTGGGATTACAGGCGTGAGCCACCGCGCCCGGCCAGTTTTGTGTTTTTAGTAGAGACAGGTTTCGCCATGTTGGCCAGGCTGGTCTTGAACTCCTGGCCTCATGTGATTCACCCCGCTGTCTCCCAACGTGCTGGGATTATAGGCGTGAGCCACCACTCCCAGCCTCCATTTTTTTTTTTTTTTTTTTTGAGACGGAGTCTCGCTCTGTTGCCCAGGCTGGAGTAGAGTGTCACGATCTCGGCTCACTGGAACCTCCACCTCCCGGTTCAAGAGATTCTCCTGTCTCAATCTCCCGAGTAGCTGGGACTACAGGCACATGCCACCATGCCTGGCTAATTTTTGTAATTTTAGTAGAGATGGGGTTTCACCATATTGGTCAGGCTGGTCTTGAACTCCTGACCTCAGGTGATCCACCCACCTCAGCCTCCCAAAGTGCTGGGATTACAGGAGTGAGTCACCATGCCCAGTGCGTCTATTTTTTTTATAGTGGCCAGTTTTCTGATTAAATTCTTGTTTCTTTATATCCTTGAATATAGATATAAAGTACTTATTTTAAAGTTCATGGTCTGACAATTTCATAATCTAGAGATCCTATGGGCCTTTTAAAAAATTGTCTCTGCTTTCTCTTGAGCTTTGTTCCTGCTGTCTTATTTCCTTGTTTGCTTGGTTGTTTTTAATTTGGCAATGGAGGGTGTGTATAAAAATTGTTAGAAATAATTTTTTTTTTGAGATGGAGTCTCGCTCTGTTCCCAGGCTGGAGTGCAATGACATGATCTCGGCTCACCGCAACCTCCACATCCCAGGGTTCAACTCTCCTACCTCCGCCTCCCGACTAGCTGGGATTACAGGCAGGTGCCAGCATGCCTGGCTAATTTTTGTATTTTTAGTAGAGATGGGGTTTCACCATGTTGGTCAGGCTGGTCTCGAACTCCTGACCTCATGATCTGCCTGCCTCAGCCTCCCAAAGTGCTGGGATTACAGGCGTGAGCCACTGTACCCAGCAAGAAATAATTTTTAAAAATAATTTCCAGCCCCAGCACGATGGCTCATGCTTGTAATCTCATCACTTTGGGAGGCTGAGGCAGGCAGATTGCTTGAGCCTAGAAGTTCAAAATCAGCCTGCGCAACATGGTGAAACCCCATCTCTACAAAAAATAAAAAATTAGCTAGGCGTGGTAGTGTGTGCCTGTAGTCCCAGGTGTTTGGGATGCTGAGGTGGGAGTCTCACTTGAACCAAGGTGATCGACGCTGCAGTGAGCCATGATCCTGAGACTGCACTCCAACCTGGGCAACAGAGTGAGATGCTGTCTCAAATAAATAAATAAAAATAAAATAACGTGAGGCCTAGAAGTCTGAAATTCTGGGATCTCCCTTATGCATTTGAGCGGCTGAGATGATCTGAAGCTGGATCCAGTGCTCCTGAGGGCTGCTCTATTTCTGGTTGACTGTCACTCCTAGAGTAAGAAACCTGCACCCCACGTGTGGGGCATTATGGCATTGCCTCCCTCAGCCACGTGAATAGGTCAACAGCACTGCTCTAGACCAGGTGTGGTGGCTCACGCCTATAGTCCCAGCTACTCAGGAGACTGAAGCAGGAGGATTACTTCAGGCCAGGAATTTGAGACCACCCTGAGCAATATATTAGGTTGGTACAAAAGTAAGTGTGGTTTTTGCCATTAAAAGTAATAGCGACCCTGTCTCAGCAAAAAAAAAAAAAAAAAAAAAAGGAAGAAGAGAAAAAGAATCAGCTGGGCATGGTGGCTCACACCTGTAATCCCAGTACTTTGGGAGGCCGAGTTGGGTGGATCACAAGGTCAGGAGATTGAGACCATCCTAACATGGTGAAACCCCGTCTCTACTGAAAATATGACAAATTAGCTGGGCATGGTAGTGGGCACCTGTAGTCCCAGCTATTCGGGAGGCTGAGGCAGGAGAATGGCGTGAACCCAGGAGGCGGAACTTGCAGTGAGCCGAGATCGCACCACTGCACTCCAGCCTGGGTGACAGAGTGAGACTCCGTCTCAAAAAAAAAAAGAAAGAAAGAAAGAAAAAAACCCCACTGCTCTGTCTCTCAGCCTCCTCTTCCAGGATTGGCTGTCATCTTGAGGGGAATGCTGGCCTTGCCTGTCTCCAGCCTTGTTCTTCTCTGCCTCTTATGCCTTTAAGCACATGTTTTCTATTTGCTGGGCTGTGAAATCTGCACTTCATCTGATGGGGTTTGCTTTATAGGTGACTAGATCCTTTTCTCTTGGTGGTTTTAGAATTTGCATCTTCACATTGACTTTAAATAGTCTGATTACAGTTTGCCATGGCAAAGACCCTTTGCATTGCATTGTTTGGGGATATTTGACCCTCTTTTATCTGGATGTCTAATCTCCTGTTAGATGTGAGTAGTTTTCATTATTTCATTAATGGGCTGGCATGTGGACCGTGGTTCCAGGGGGGCTCAGAGAGGCAGCCGCCTGATGTCTGACCGCTTCTCTTTCTGTCTCTTTTCTTACCTGGACTCTGGGTTGCTTGTTAGCTGCTTCTGCCAGTTCTGAGTTTTCAAGGGGAGAGGGGCCCAGTGATGGCTGTTCTTTGAAGGAAAGGGAAGAATGTCTCCTGTTTAACACGTTTCTATGTTTCCAGTTAGTTAGTTAGGTTAGTTAGTTAGTTAGAGCCAGGGTATCTCACTCTGTTGCACAGGCTGGAGTGCAATGGCATGATCTTGGCTCACAGTAGCCTCCACCTACCAGGCTCAAGCAGTGCTCCCACCCCAGCCTCCCAAGTAGCTGGGACTGCAGGCATGTGCTACCATGCTTGGCTACCTTAAAAAAAAATTTTTTTTTTTTTTGATACAGACAAGGTCTCACTATATTGCCCAGGTTGGTATTAAACTCATGGGCTCAAGTGATCCTCCTGCCTTGGCCTTTCTAAGTGCTGATATTACAGGCAGGGCTTCAATTTTTTAAAGCTCCCAGCAGGGGTATTAAAGTCTCCCTTTCCAGAGAAAGCGCACTCTGTCCCCATCCCTCATGTTATCCTCTCCTGCCTCTGCTTAGGGTTCACTCTGGGGGAATTGCCACTTGAGAGATTCCTTTTTGTGTGTGGCTTCTGACTGACCGGTCCCTGCTCACAGCTGCTGCTTCTCAGGGTGGGGTCCCTGAGGCCTGGAGTGTGGCCTCTGAAAACCTTCAGGGCCAGAAGCAGAATGAGAGCCTGTGGCCACATAGCCCCTGGTGGGAGACGTCCTGCCACCCTTTGCTTCTCTGTGTCACTCTGGCTGTACATTTCAGATCCCTGGGAAACGTTAACTGGTAGGACCTAGAAGGGGAGGTGAGGAGGGGTCACGCCCCAGGTGTGCCTGTGGTGAGCCTTTGTGCTGAGCAGGTGCAGGGAGGGAGGCCCAGGTGCACACATCTGTGAAGTAGGGGCAGCTGGTTGGGCTCCTTGACCTGCTCCAGAACTTCTTATTTTCTAGCCACTTCACCTGCAGAAGGCCCAGGTGGCTGTGGTCTCTAGGGTCCCTTGCAGTGAACATACCGCCTGTCCTCAGCTCCTCTCTAGGCCTGGTGCTGTGCTCAGCACCGTCGTATGTGTGTATGTGTGCACGCACGTGAATGTGTGCAGGCATCATGAGGTGTGGTCCCTGCTCTTAGGCAGCTTGCCTTGTGGCTGAAATGAACCATCACCTGCATCAAGGGGTCGAAACACAAGGCCAGATGCAGTGGCCTTGTCTGGAGTCAGATGGTGGCTCCGTGACCTGGCTTCACTCCAGAACTACCTGGGGTTTCTAGTTGTGCAAATCCCAGGTCCCACCCAGATTATGAGTCCAGTTTTCTACAGGTGGAGCCCAGGAAGGTGTATTTTTAACACGATGGTACTGCTCATTCACCCAGCCCAGCCAGTGGTCTCTGTGTACCCAGGAACTGCTGACACAGAGCTGGTGCTCCCCATAAAACAGAAGACAGAGCCTTCACGGACGGGGGACGTGTGGCTTGGTCATGACAGGGTATTTCGTACCAGCACAGACTGTGTTCAGGTGACATTAAGGACAAGTTCCTGCAGGCTAGCTGCCTGGACAGGGCTGGGTGGGGGTAGAAGAGGGGTCACAGAGGGGCTTGCTCCCGGCCGCCTCACCAGCTGCTTGATTTAGGGCTTGGCTCTGGGTCATCCTGGGCCTGATTCTGAACCACGGGACTGGTGTGGCCTGCAGGCTCCTGCCACAAGCTGTTCATGGTGCAGGGGGAGAACAGTGTCCACAGTTCCCCAGACAGCAGCAGTGGATACCAGGCCCCCAGGAGTTGTTACTGAAGTTGCTGCTGGACAACTCGCCCTTCACTGAGCTCCACATAGCACCCGTGGTGATGGGAGCCGGGTGGAGAGAGTCTGCCAGCCTGCGCATCAGCTCCCAACTGGGAGGGGCAGAGGGAGGAGGGAGTGGGAGCCCCAGGCAGCAGGGCTCTGGGAGCAGTGGGGCCCTGGGTTCCAGGGGTGTCTGGCAGGCCCCTCCTTATTCTACCTCTTTTGGCCTCTGGGTGGAGATGCTGGCCACAGTCAGGCTCTGCCTCTGACTAAGGACTGGAGAAGTGGCGGGTGTGGGCTGCTGCCCCGTGCAGCCTCTGAACAGACGCCAGGGCCTCTGCCAATCATGACTCCTTGCTTTCAGCTGGACCCACAGGCCCTGCAGGACAGAGACTGACAGTATGCTGTCATCACCATGAATGGGGTATGTGTCCCTGGGACTTTTCTGGTGCCCACATCCCCCAGAAGGGTAGGGTGGCCTCTTCATTTTCAAATCGGTCAGAGGTGGCTGAGCCTGAGCCAGCGTCTGACACGGAGCCTGGTTGGAGGAGGGAGGTTCCCCGAAGAGCAGAATCACCGTGCCCGGGAATCGTCACACTGACTGGGATGCAGTTGCCAGCCAGGTCCTGAGCATCCCTCCTCAAACAAAGGTCTCATGGCACCACCAGGACAGGTGGGGCCTCCACTCGGTGACCTGGGGACTGCATGTAGAAATGGAGACCTCTGATTTGTCTTTAGGTACCCCAGAAAGGTTTACACCTTAAAAGCAATGACACACCCAAAAAGGCCTGGGCATATATGGTAAAATGTTAATATTTGATGATTCTTGGCTTTTTCTTATACTATTCTGTCTTTCCTACTTAATTTTTAATTGTTATTAAGAAAGAGAGAGTGGGCACAGTACACCTATGGTCTGAGCTACTCTAGTGGCTGAGCCAGGAGAATCACTGGAGCCCAAGAGTTCGAGTACAGCCTGGGCAACATTGCAAGATCCCATATTTTAAAAAAAGTAAGCAACCAAGAGAAGCAGCGGGGATTTTAGGAGGTGGTTCTGCAGAAGCCAGTCCTTTACACCATCTTCAACAATCCTGGCTCTTGCTGAGGTAGACTAGGGGATTCCCTGAGGGGCAGCCCTACCCCATGCTGAGACCTCTGCATGCCTTCAGAGTGGAAATATTTGATGAGACTCCAAGGGGCCCTTGAGACCTTGGGCTATGAGGGCCAGAAAGATTAGTGGACTATGCCCTTTCTCCCCTCTATAGATTGAAGTAAAGCTCTTGGTCAAGTTCAACAGCAGAGAGTTCAACTTGAAGAGGATGCCATCATGAAAACAGGGGTCTTCGGAGCTGAGATTGCTGTGGTCACCAAGTGAGTGGGGAGGGGCTTGGGCTCATGCACTGAGGGTGCATGTCCCTTCAGCTGTTTCTGCAGAGAAGAGCATGTGTGGGTCTCTCCTCTCTGTGGCCGCTTCGTGGTGAGGTCAGGCCCCAGGGAACACTTGGTGTGTTCAGCTACCTCCTGTGTTTACTCAACACCAGCTCAGGAATGTCCTTGCCGCCTTGCTTGGAAGCAGTAGGGCTGGCTCCAGGAACTGCCCGAGTGCAGTTTTCTGCCCTCGCTTGGAATTTGTCATGGTCCCAGGTTCCTGTTGAATGGCCATAACCCCTGCCCCTTTGTCACGAGTCAGTTGCCAAGAGAAGCCTGTTGGGTTTGAGAGCAGTTCTTGCAGACACAGACCACTTCCTCTGAGAATTCATTTGCTTCCCCAGGTTGGAATCCGGCTGGGCCCCTGAACTTGCTGGTCATGTGGGCCGGGGCCTCCATCAATCATACCCCGGACTCCTTTCTGTGTCTAAACAGCACACTCACCCCCAACTGCACGGCAGCCACTTGCGTAGCACTCTGGGAGGGCTCTGGGCATGAGCAGCGAGGACTCCAGCAGCAGCCCCCCCAAATAACCACTGCTAATGAGGGTGGCTTGAGAAGCGGCTTTGATGTGCTCCTAAACCCAGTTGCAAAACAAAGCTAAAGTTAAGGCCTCAGCACAGCGCTCTGTTCTAACTTTGAAGTATTCTTACTCTAGTGTCCTGTGTGGCGGTATTGGAATTGTTCAGTGCTAGGACTCAGAGGAGTAAAGCACTTAGCAGCGCAGGACTTAGAGCGCTGGTGCTGAGGCAACCCTTCATTCATTCATCGGATGTGTGTTAAGGCCCAGGCCCAGGGCAGGGGTCAGGGATTCTCTTCTCACACAGCACGCGGGTGGCAGGACCAACACCGGGTCTGATCTCCCAGCTGGGGACACAGGCTGCTAACCCCAGGCCTGGAATCTGTCAGATGCCCTTTCTGTGCTGACTTTACTTAGACAGGCCTCCTGACCTTCCCACAAAGATCATGTGTGACTTGCAGGGGTTCTGGCTGCTTGAAAGGTCCTGAGACAGTACATGCAATGAGGACTGAGCTTGCAGAGGGAGCACAGGCATGCAGAAGGTTCTCTGTGCAGCCCCACACCTAGTCACCTTAACCATCATCCTCACTCCACCTCCATAGAGCAGGTCTCCTGTGTGTGGCCCACGCAGGGCTGCCAGGACACTGAGAACATTTCCTCCTCCCGCAGGAGACAGAGGTCCGAGGTGCCCTACATCGTACGCCAGTGCGTGGAGGAGCTCGAGCGCCGAGGCATGGAGGAGGTGGGCATCTACCGCGTGTCCGGAGTGGCCACGGACATCCAGGCACTGAAGGCAGCCTTCGATGTCAGTCAGTGGTGGCCTGGGGAGGACAGGATGGAGGTGTGGGAGGCGGTGTCCGCGATGAGATCTCAGAGTGCTCCATGGTCCGGGCATGTCACATTCTTCTCTGTGTCTTTTCTTCATTTACAGTGTTACTATTTTTAAAAAAGAGAAGACAAGAATTATAGAAATAGCTTCTGTAGAAGCCAGTTTTTAAACCATCCTAGCCATGCATGCCACTTGCTGGGGTGAACCAGGGGCTTCTGTGGGGCCTTGGCCTTCCTGCCTTGGGGGTGGACAGGAGGTGGAAGCCCAGGACTCAGTGCAGTCTGTCCACTGCCCTGTGTGACGATGCGGTGGGCAGAGGACACTGATGGGACCCAGCTCAGGCTGGGGCTGCAGCATCTCTGCCTCCATTTCACCAACTCTCTCAGGCTATGAAAGACATGGACCTGCCTCAAGTGCCAGAGGAGGACACAGAGGCCCCAGAGGGTCCTTTCCAGCATCTTCAAAGCAACAGGATTTTGTGCCTGCAGACCCTTCTTTGGGGCACACACCACTGACCCTGACCAGGACCCCTAGAATGCCTATCACCCCTGGGTGGGCCCTGTGGTAATTTCCCTCTGGGGGCCCAGAATAGACGTGGCCTGCGGTGAGGACGCAAGCACCAGTGGCCCATTGGGTCCAAAGGAAGACACTGATTCAAACACTGAAACCAATCAGATTCTCCCACAGCCTTCCTGCCATCAGAAGACACTGGTGCAGGGTTGGTTGCTATGTACAGGGCAGAGTCACCCGATTCCCACGCAGGCACTGTGTCCTGCTGTGCTGGCCTCCTCCTGGCCATCACATCGGGCCAAGCAGGGGAGAGGAATGGGAATGCCCATGCACCCCCATCAACTCTGCAGACACAGAACCACACACAGCTCTTGGGAGGGGTCAGATGAGCTGCTTAAAGCCGGGGAGGGACCCGCACAGTGGTCAACATGGCAGGGACGGTGCTTTAGCCAAGCCTGGGATGGTGGGAGACTCACTTGGGATCCTGAAGGAGGCCGCTGCATTTCCATGCTCTTTCCAGATAACAAGGACGTGTCGGTGATGATGAGCGAGATGGACGTGAACGCCATCGCAGGGACGCTGAAGCTGTACTTCCGTGAGCTGCCCGAGCCCCTCTTCACCGACGAGTTCTACCCCAACTTCGCCGAGGGCATCGGTGAGCACTGGAGGCCTTGGCCTCATGGGAGACGTCTCCTCCACATGCACTGCTGCCCTTGGAGGCTGTGAAAAGTGATGTGTGGGAACCTGAGCTGTGCCCCCTCTGCCATGGTCGGTGTTTTAACCCAACCTCAGAAAACAGGACCAAAATCAAGCCTGTCCTGGAAGACCTCGCCCATCCCCAGAGGGCTCCCCGTCCCTATTCCTCAAGGAGACCAAGAGGGTGAAATGGTCAGCACTGCCGTGCTGTGGGGTCCTAAAGTCTGCTGTCCTCCTTCCTGCAGACCAGGACTGAAGGAGCGCCCAGGTGCTCTAGCCACGGGTCCTGGCCCAGTCAAGCATGGGTTCAAACCTGGCCTGACCCTTAGTCAACCTGCAGGCTGATGGCTAGAGTGGGTGCTGGTTCATGTGGCACCTGTAGTCTCCACATCACCCTTAGGGCAGGTCTGCCTCCCAGGCCCATGCACAGAGGACCTGCAGGTGGCCCTGTGGTGTCCAGGACAATGAGGGAGTCTCTGCATACTTGGTGGGGCTGGAGCCCTCCCACTTCCCACCTCTTTGTGTCCCTCACTCCCGTTTCATTCCACGCCAAACCTCCCCTACCTTGGGCTCCCCTGGGGAGGGGGTGGTGGCAGGAGATGCCCAAGTGCAGCTCTGTCCATGAGTGACTGCTCTCGCAGCTCCTCCTGCTGCTGTTCGCCGGGTGCTGCTGACCCCTGTGAGGTGGAGAAAAGGCGTTCAGGTGGCTCATACCCCACACCAGCGCCCCTTGCAGAGTCCTCACTGGGGGCCAGAGCTGTGGGACTGAGGATGATGACAACCCTGGGCTATGCAGGGACACGAGCCCCAGGCACTCCACGTAACCACCTCAGGAGAGGTTTCTCAGGAGAGCAAAAATTACACGGGGCAGGCTGGGCATGGTGGCTCACGCCTATAATCCCAGCACTTTGGGAGGCCCAGGCGGGTGGATTACCTGAGGTCAGGAGTTCAAGACCAGCCTGGCCAACATGGTGAAACCCTGTCTCTACTAAAAATACAAAAATTAGCTGGACCTGGTGGCACATGCCTGTAATCCCAGCTACTCAGGAGGCTGAGGCAGGGGAATTGCTTGAGCCCGGAGGCAGAGGTTGCAGTGAGCTGAGATCATGTCTCTGCACTCCAGCCTGGCTGAGAGAGCGAGACTCTGTCTTAAAAAAAAAAAAAAAATTACGTGGGGCAGAAGAAAGAAGGCATGGAGGCACGGGTGATGGGCGGAGGGCCCGGCTGCCTGCGGCCCATCGTGCTTGCCTGCGCAGCCTGGGTTGGGGGTGCGGAGAGTGGGCGACCATGGGGTGGTGTGGCCTGGCCCCAGCTCCAGCATCATTGTCTCCACAGGGACGTGCAGGCGCTCTGGACCAATGACCACGCGCTGGCCTGGCACCTGAGCAATGACTTCCGAGAGGACCCTGTGGCCTGGGCACGCACTTAGTGCCAGGCCTGGGAGGAGCTGGAGGATCAGCTGCCCAGTTTCCTGGAGGAGCTGCCGGACTGCCCCTGCACCCTGACCCAGGCCCGGGCGGACTCCGGCCGCTTCTTCGTGAGCCTCCAATCAGGGCCCAGGAGAGGGGATGAGGGTGTCGCCTCCCCACTGAGGACAGCACCAGGGGAGGCAGATAGAGGTGTCCTGGAGGGTGGGGCAGGGGTCTCAGGGCACCTGCAGAGTTGGCCTCGGGAAGGGGATGACAGAACCGGAGGCCACTGGGTGACAGCCACCTGCTGCTCTGCAGACGGACTACGGCTGTGACATGGAGCAGGGCAGTGTGTGCACCTACCACCCCGGGGCCGTGCACTGTGTACGCTCTGTGCAGGCCAGGTGAGCCCCCAGGCTGGGGCCGGGGTGGGGACTGGGGACAGGGGTGGGCTCCCAACAGTGGCCTGGCCGTGACCCACTGGCTCCCGCAGCCCTCGGTACAGCTCGGGTCAGCAGTGCTGCTACACAGCGGACGGGACGCAGCTCCTGATGGCTGACTCCAGCAGCGGCAGCACTCCCGACCGCGGCCATGACTGGGGCGCACCCCCGTTCCGCACGCCACCCCGAGTGCCCGGCATGTCCCACTGGCTCTACGATGTCCTCAGCTTCTATTATTGCTGCCTCTGGGCACCCGACTGCGCCCGCTACATGCAACGGCGGCCCTCCAATGACTGCCGCAACTACCGGCCCCCACGACTAGGTGGGTGCCATCCTGTGCCCCGGACCCTGGGAAAGATCGGGCTGGGCTGGGGTGCACCCCACCTGACCCTCCACTCTCACCCCAGCCTCCGCCTTCGGAGACCCACACTTTGTGACCTTTGACGGCACCAACTTCACATTCAATGGGCGCGGAGAGTACGTGCTGCTAGAGGCAGTGCTGACTGACCTGAGGGTGCAGGCGCGGGCCCAGCCCGGGAGGATGTCCAACGGTGAGGCCAGGGCTAGGGGCTGCTCTGGGTGGCACAGGGTAGATCCAAGGTGGGAGGCTGGAGCCAAGTGGCGCCCGTTCCGCTTCCACCACCACAGGCACACAGACCCGTGGCACAGGGCTGACTGCAATGGCCGTCCAGGAGGGCAACTCAGACGTGGTGGAGGTCAGGCTGGCCAACGGGACCAGAGGTCTGGAGGTGCTGCTGAACCAGGAGGTGCTGAGCTTCGCCGAGCAGAGCTGGATGGACCTGAAGGGTGAGTAGTCCAGCCACGCGAGGCTGCGGGCTGCCCTCACCTCCTCCCCATTCCTGCGGGGAGACTGAGGGGAAGCCCTGGGCCTTCACGCCTCTCCCAGCCCTGGCTAGAGGCCTGGGCGGTCCGACCTCAGGCCTTCACACCCACCAAGGTGCCCACATCATACCCACCTGGTCAAAAGCCAAGAGGCCAGGATGGGGGGACATGTCCTCCCTACGGAGCATCCCGGGAGCCATCTGGAGGGAACTCACCCGGTAACGTTCACCGCTGGCCTGCACAGAGCCACTCTTGTGCTCCTGTCGCTCCCTCAGTCCTCAAAAGCCACTGCAAGGTCGCCAGCCCTGCACGGTTAAGGATGTCCCTGGCAAGCGGTAGCTCCAGCATCCGAACCCCTTGCTTCAGGGAACTGAGCGAATGAAAAGATTCCTGGTTGGGATGGGTGGGGACCTGGGAGGGGCCTGTCAGCACTGAGGGTACAAGGACCCTCGGGACGTGCCCAGGCAGGTGTGGCTGCTGCAGCCAAGGCCAGAGGGACCCACACGTGCATCTCAGCATGGGGGGTTCACCGCAGGGGCTGCACCTCAGGTGCCGCTGGGGGTTCCACCACAAGCAAGGCAGGGGTGGTGGAGGGTCATGGTCAACAGAATTGGCCCTGGGTATGCCCTCCCTTCCCCTGCAGGTGCCCTCACCCACAGCCCCTGGGTGCAACCGCCGCCACCACCGCAAGGCCTGCAAAGATGATGCCCAAAAGCACCGTGTAGCTGCGAACTGGTGGGGAAGCGAGTGTCAGCGAGGGGCCCTCTGGGGTGGTGAGTGGGGACAGGTGCAGGCAGGTATATGAGCAGGGTGTCCTCACCTGGCTGGCACTCCGGGGTGGGTGAGGACCAGGTGCCATCAGCCTGGCAGGTGCTGGTCTCTGCCCTGGCCAGGCTGTAGCTGTTGTCACAGTGGAAGTAGATGGTGGAACCTGCCAGGTACCTGTTGCCCTCCTTTTGTCCGTTGGGAGGTGGGGCCAGCCAGCCACAGGACACTACTGGGATGGCGGCAGTGTGTGCTGCTGCGACACAGGAAGGGCAACATGTGAGACCCCCCAGCCCCTGTCCCGAGACCCCAGGGCAGCCGGTGGGACCGCCGAGCCTACTTCTAACTGCCCAGCCTGGAAACAGGAACCTAAAAAGTATTGATGACAGAGATAGGAGAGGGCTGGGGCCCTGCTCATTTTGTCTGGAGCTTAACTCACTTGAGGTAAAAGTTTGTGGCTGGCAGAGAGGTTGGTAAATTAGGGAGAAATTGCAAAAAGGAGAGAGTCACTGATTGTAGGAATCCCAAATTCTAAATACAACTGAGGACAAAGCCCTGGCTGCCCCTGCACTCTGTGTGTGGGGGAAGATGTACGGAGCCCAGCTTCCAACTCACTTGGTCAAATGAGGAAACTCTGGGGAAAACGCAAAGTCTCTACAGTCAGCACTGCTTGGGGAGGAGAGTGGCTGTGGGTGCTCAAGGAGGTGGAACTTCATTCCCCAGGCCTGGGTCCCAGAGGAGGACGGCCTGTGTGCTGTGCTGGACAGTGATGTTCGGCTTCTCCCCAGGTGGGAGCCAGCAGCTGCTGAGGAAGGGTGATGTGGAACAAAAGAGAAAGCCTGGGTCTGAGGTGTGTGGTGGTTTTAATGGATCTGGGTTTCTAATGAGACACCCCCGGCGCTGATGTGACAAAATCACACCATTGTGTCTAGTGTTGTATCTTCCGGGGCAGGAGATGGTGGTTTCTGTCCTGGGGCTGAGCCCCTGCAGGAGGCTGGACCAGCACGGGTAGATGCAGAGACGCGTGAGCACAGGGCAGGGTCCACCCTGGGGTGGGCAGAGCTGGGAGGGTAGGCCTGCAAGGGCCTCAGGGGCCTGTGCTTGGGTCATGTGCGAGGACAGTGTGGAAGAGGGGACCCAGGCAGGATGGGGACACCCATAACCCTCCTCCTGAGGACCCAAAGAGAAGGCAGAGCTGCCTCAAATCTTTCCATATGACAGTTCATTTTGTGTGTCAAATTAGGTAGGCCACAGAACCCAGTCATACACTCAAACAGAAATCTAGATGTGTCCATGACGGTATTTTTAAAGATGGGATTCACATTTAAAACAGCAGACTTTGATTAGCCTTCATCTGTTTTTTGCGTCTTTGTTGTTGTTGTTGTTTTTTGTTTTTGCTTTGAGACAGGGTCTTGCTCTGTTACTCAGGCTGGAGTGTGGGAGTGCAATCTTGGCTCACTGCAGCCTCAACCTCCTAGGCTCAAACAATCCACCCACCTCCGCCTCCTGAGTAGCTGGGACCACAGGTGTACAGCCCCACATGTGGCTAATTATTTTATTTTATTTTTTGTAGAGACTGGGTTTTGCCATGTTGCCCAAGCTGGTCTCCAATTCCTGAGCTCAAGTGATCCACCCACCTCAGCCTCCCAAATTGCTGGGATTACAGGTGTGAGCCACCGCACCTGGCCAAGTTCATCATTTACAATGTGAGTCATGTCCTTTACCCAATCAGTTGACAGCCTTGATAGAAATAAGATGACGACTGAGCTGTTACCTCTGAGATGACAATAAGAAACACATCACCCAGGTGGAGATGACAGAGACTTTGCTTGGGTAAGAGCCTATCAGATCCATGTCACCCCAAGTCCATGTTGTAGGTGACAGCACAGTTTTAGCTCAGCAACGCTCAGCCCCGGGCCGGCTGCACCCACACTCTGCCCATCAGCCCCAGAGCCGTGTGTCTTGCACGGGTCTGTGCCTCTTCCCTGACTGCAGCTGTGCTTGCTCCTTGGCTCACCCTTTCTGGTTCCTCTAACTTTCCACCAGCATCCTTCACCTCCCCTTCCTCAGATACAAGCAGGCCCCATGGACCCAGAACAGGATTCTTTCAGTACTTAAGTTTTACTTCCATTTTTTTATACTTTTCAAACTAAGCTTGGCTTGACCCAAATCAACATCTTTCGACCTCCACCAAAGTCTCCAACGAGATATTTTTATCTTAAACCACAAATTTCTCCTTGAAAAAACATAATTAGGGTGAGGCAATATGAACAATGGATAGAGCTAAAGGTTAAACTAAATATAAGCATATGGCCCCGTCAGATCTAGTTGTTTGAGGAAAATCAGGTGTTGTTTGAAGAACTGACAACAGAAGGCATGCCTGAGCTAGACTTGGGAAAAGTCACCAGCCAAGATGACTGTGCAATCCCGGAGAACAGAAGGGCGGTTTTGCTTACTTCTCTGTAGGTCTTGGGCACTAAGTCTTAGAGTTGCTATGCCGTACATTACAGTAATAGCCTCATCCTCAGGCTGCAGCCCAGAGGTGTGCAGAATCCCTGCATTGGCCGAGGCATCTTTACTTCCAGAGAAGCAGCTGGGGACTCCAGAGCCCTGGTGTTTATTTGAGTCTGAATAGTATTCTCAGGAGAAACTGGTGAGGGATCCCTGGCTTTTGCTAGGACCAGAGTATTGAGAAGTCATCAACACGGAAGCACAGAAGCCACTGCTCAGGGTGCAGGTGAGTCTGGCAGATGCTCCCAGGGATGCAGAGAGGGAGGGCGGCTGAGTCAGCATGGGCTGGGAGAGGGAACCTGCAGACAGATAGTCCTAGGTGCTAGGACAGTGACCAGGGTTAAGCTGTTTGGGGGTATGAGCCAGAGGAGGATGACACAGGCTCAGGACCTGACCCTGGACATCAAAAGACTGTTCCTATCTGTGCAGTGAGAGAGGAACATGAGGAGGAGGGGATCCAGGCCCTGGTGGACACAGCCCTCCTGAAACCTGAGTGCCGTGCTGGGCTGCACAGGCCTTTTTTATCTTCTCCACTTGCCTGGTGGGGAGGGGCTGTTCATGTCAATTTGTTTGATCCACTGGTGATCTCTGCCTCACCCTGAGAACCAGCTGAGGTCTGAGCTTGGTTCTTTAGACAGAGGGTCTGAGGGGTGAGACTCAGAGTTTGCCCCATTGGAGGGACCAAGGAGGAAGCAGCTTCTGGGACCTTCCACAGATCTGTGAGCACGAGACTCTGCCCATCTTGGAAGGACACAGCTGCTGACTCCTCAGCAGCAAACACAGGCTTTGCTGCCCTAGCCCTGGGGAGATAGGGGGGCGGCACAGCTGCGGGTGCTCCTGTGCAGACCCTGAGACAGACCCACAGTGCCCTCTGCTGCTCGCTGGCCACCCTGCAGTCTCTCAGCGGAAACTGTGAGTGGAGTCACCTGAGAGCCAGGCCACTGTCAGGCCACAGAATCTGTGAGTCAAGACTCTGGCTCTGCCCCGTGTTACTGACAGGAATAAGAATCCTTTACTCATGAGGTTTTTCTGGATTTCCAAGAGAAGCCCACGAGGGAAATCTGATGACCATCCAATGTGAGGAGGCTGCAGGGAGCGGGGAATGCAGAGGGCTCTGGAAGTGAAGACCTGAACAGCTCCCTCCACAGGAGCCAGGGAAGGAGGCAACTGATAGTTGGATATTGTAAATGGGAAAATGTCTCACATGTCTGGCCTCCATCCTGGATGATTTTACTCTTAGGCCACATACGTTGCTGCCTCTCCTGCCACAGGATGCCTCTCCTGAGACCCAATACCATGGATGGGTGGCTCAGCACAGCCTGGGCCCTGGACCCTGAGAGATGAGTGTGGTGCAAAGGAACATGCTTTAGTCCACTCCGGAAACACTAGCAAAAGACCAGGACAAAGCAGCAGTGAGACAGGCGTGAGGACGTCAAAGTGAAACCATGAAAGACCACTGTGGTGAAGCAGTGGACAGAGAACAGGAGCGGTGGAGGCGTCCCCAGGGGTAACACCAGGTTTTGTCCACGGAGGTACAAATTTACTTGTTCAGGTCATCTCAGTGCCCTGGATCTTCTTGAAGTGAAAAATCACTGAAGTCTTTGTGCTTTCTGACATTCTGGGCCCTCTCTTCCTTCATCTTCCTTTGCTGCCCCAGCTTGAAGAGGGTCTGCATTGGCACATTCAGTGAGGGGCTCTGAGGCGGTGGTGTCCTCCCTGCGTGGACATTTTCCACCAGAGGCTGAGAGGTAGATCAAGTGCTGAGTTCCTCTTCTCAAATGCAGCTCACTCCCCCGCTCTCTGAATGAGAACCTGTTATCTATGTGTGTTTCTCTTATTTCCACCCAGGGACGCTTTTGTTAAAACTGTGTATATCTCCTCTGTTTAAGGGGCAGCGGTGGCCGCAGGTGCTCCTCATGCTTGAAGGAATGGGAGGGGAGTGTCCACAGTGGCTCGGCTCCTTGGCTGGGCGCAATCACTGGCAGGGTCAGCTCCAAGTCCTCATTAGACCAGCGCCCAGGCTCCTTAGCCCAGGAATGTCCAGAATCTGGGCACAGAGCCCAGGCCTCAGGCCACCATGGCCCACCTGAGCAGCTCCTCCTCTGCACTTCCTGGGGCCCGGCATGGAGGCACAGCCCCCAAGGCTGCTGGAGGATGACCAGGGCCTATCAACATTTGTGGAGAGGGTCCTGAATGGGGGCTCAGGCAGGGTAGCATTGGTCAGATTTGCCCCTTAGGTCTCAGAGAAAGTGCTGGAGAGGGTGAGGCTGGAGGTTGGGGGCTGGGTGGAGAACGGGGTTGGGAGGAGAGGAGGGGGAGAGTTGAGCCCCCTCAGTGTGGCCTGCAGCGCTGGGAGTGGCCACATGGGGGCAGCAGAGTGTAGGAACAGCGAGTCTGGGTGGCGGGAGGTTGGGAGGGCAGTCAGCCCCGCCCTGCAGCTGGATCAACAGGGTTGGTCACAACCGCAGCCAAGGTCCGCCACAGCCCACCCCTCTGCCGCCCCTCACCTGGGCCATCCCCCCCCATCTCAGGAGTGTTGAAGAGGTTGCACAGGTCGCCCCAGGTCATTCAGCAGGCACTGACCATAGGGTGGGAGTCCAGGCCTCCCACCTACTTGGCCTTGCCCTTGGCGAATGGGAGAGCTGGGGAGGCAGAGGCAGGTCTCATCTGAGCCCTTCCTGGAGGAGGGGAATGTGCATGATGGGGCCTGTGTGCGGGAACAGAGCTGGGAGGGTTGCAGGGCAGGGTGGCAGGAGGCTAGCAGATGGGAATGGGGTCTGGTTCCTGTCTTTCTAGACCTCACTCTGTTGCTTCCCCATTCCCTGGGTTTGCACCTCCAGGCACGGTGGGGCTGAGGGCCAGCCGCTTGGCCAGCTGGGCAGGCACTTTCCTCCCTACAGATGAGGTAAGGCAGGGCTCCCCTCTCACTGTCTGAATCCCCAGCGCACCCTGTGCCATGCCAGGCCTGGGCCACCACGTGTCAGTGGGTGAGAGGTCAGTTTCCTGGTCAAGGCCTGGACATGAGGGAGCGGGCACAGGGGGCCCAAGAGGGTCAGGGGCAACTTGGCAGCTCATCAGGTCCACTAGAGGGTGTCCCAGACAAGAACAGCCCCTGAACCGAAGTCACCAAACAGGTTGGATTCTCAGAGCTCTGATTGGTTGGACAAGGTGTTCTGGGTAGAGGAACAGTCTATGCAAAGGCTCAGAGGAAGTGCAGTCGTATCTGTGGAATGGCAGGGGTGGGGGCCAGCCAAGGCCACCCCTACCAGGCCAAGGCAGTTAGACTTCATCCTAAGAGCAAAGTGTGGCCTGCCTCGGGCTCCCCCACCCCCACCAATCTCCCTCCAGGATGGGCCCTTGGTCTGCCCCCGCACCTCCCCTTTCCAGCATGAGAAAGGGTGCCCTGTCTGTGGCCCTAGTCCCAGACATCAGATGTTCCCAGTGACAGGGGCGGGCCAGCCTGGGAAGCCCCACCACCTGCCAGGGGCTTTTCCTGGGGCCTGAAAGAGACAGAGGCAGGGCCTGTGCAAAGGCGGAAGGCCTGGAGCCGGTGCAGACTCTCTAGAGACATCAAAGGCGGTGACCTCCGCCTCAGGGGGATGGTCTCCCAAACAGCAGCCCGGGGCTTGCAGGACGGGCAGCCATGGGAGCTTTGCGGGTGGTTCACGGTGGGGTTGAAATGACAGAGTATCAGAGTCACCCAGTGGCCTGTACCGTCGTGGTGGTACCAATCAGAGTGGGGCAGATGGTAACCCAGGGCTTTGGAAACACAGGTAATGAGAGAGCTGGGGGGTGTAACAGGAGCTGATGAGGTCCCTGCAGGATCCCAAGACCCACCTTGGGCAGAAGGGCAAAGGGAGGAAGGAGTGTGCTATGGGAGCCAGGTCCAGGTCCCCATGGAAGTGGGTGTCACACAGGCCTGTGGGCCAAGGGGAGTCACAGAGGTGACAGCCCAGCTGCAGGTCCCCGTTGACTAGAGCAGGGAAGCCCCACTTCTCTGTGCCCCCTGCCCTCCAGCCTCCCACTAGGTCTCTTGTTGGCTGAGCACAGTGGGTGCGGCTGACCTGGGGGCCAGGATCTGACTCAGTACAGTACAGCCACAGCTGGGGAGCGAGGGACCCCCTCCTCTGCCACGCTGCTTCCTTCTGCAAGCTCCAGGGTGGCCGAGTGCCTGCTGTGGGCCAGAGCTCCGCTAGGCCCATCAGGACCCCCCTGTCCTCAGGGTCCAGTGCTGCCAAGGAGGAGGGAGGGGTCGGTGCAGCGCATTGTAGGAGTGGGAAATCAGGGAGGCGTCCTGGAGGAGTCCGGCTTCCCACAGGCCCCCTCCAGGCTTTCGCCAGCTCCCTTTGTTGCAAGGATGTAAGGATGACTGACTTTGGAAGCCATGCCAACCAAGTCCCTGCGGACCTGATCTCCCACCACTACTGTTCCAGGACCAGGAAATAAACTTCTTTTCTGATTAAGCCTTAATATGTCCAATTAAGCCTTAATATGGACCATTTGTTCAAGCAGTTGGTTGGTCCTGAGAAAGGAAAGAAACTTCTCTTTGGTGAGACAGGGTCTCACTCTGCCACCCAGGCTGGAGTGCAGTGGTGCGATCATAGCTCATGGCCGCCTCAACCTCCCAGGCTCAGGTGATCCTCCTGCCTCAGCCTCACAAGTAGCTAGGGCCACAGGCACGCCCAGGCTGGTCTTGAACTCCTGGGATCAAGCAATCCTCCTGCCTCGGCCTCCCAAAATGCTGGGATTACAGGCACGATCCACTGCACCCGGCCAAAAATAAACTTTTTACCTGAGGAATGAGTGCCCCCTTTAATTATCAGGCCCAGAGAGGCATTGAAATGTGACAGGGTGTCACAGCAGTCGTGCCTCACTCCCACCTTGATGCCACTTGCTAGGTGGGTTCTAGACTAACCGATGTCAAGTAGCCATAAAATGCCATGTGCTGGACACCATGATGTAGGGGCCACAGGAAAACTTCCCCTTCACCCTCTGAAGGTTCAAGGAAAAATCAGCTCACAAAAGGCAGATTAATTGGAAAACAAGGCATGCAAATTTATTAGCATGCATTGGGGAGAATCATAGAGTCATTGCCGAATATCCCAATGGGATAAAGATGCTTATATACCCCACTTCTTAGGGGAAAGGGAGATGGGAATCTCTCCTTTGATATTCAGCTGCAGCCAGACTCCTGCAGGAAGACCCCCAACCTCCCACTCCTACAACGCACTACACTGGCCACTCCCTCCTCCTCGGCAGCACTGGACCCTGAGGGGAGGGGTCTCCTGATGGCCCACAGCGGGCACTTGATCACCCCGGGCTGGCAGGAGATGGGAGTGAGGATGATTTCAGAACGACAAGTACATGATTTGGGCTGGGGAGGATTTTTGTTTGTTTGTTGTAAGAGGGAGTCTACCTCTGTCACCAGCCTGGACCACCCAGCTACTTGGGAGATTGAGCCACTGCCCCTGGCCTGGGTGGGGAGAATTTAATTGGTTTAAAGAACGTACAGGGCCGGGCTCGGTGGCTCATGCCTGTAATCCCAGCACTTTGCGAAGCTGAGGCGGGCGGATCAGGAGATCAGGAGATCGAGATCATTTTGGCTAACATGGTGAAACCCCGTCTCTACTAAAACTACAAAAAATTAGCCAGGTGTGGTGGGGGGCATCTGTAGTCACAGCTACTCAGGAGGCTGAGGCAGGAGACTCGCATGAACTCGGGAGGTGGAGCTTGCAGTGAGCCGAGATTGCACCACTGCATACCAGCCTGGGCGACAGAGCGAGACCCTGTCTCAAAAAACAAAAACAAAACAAACAAAAAAAACATACAATGGGGCTGGGCACAGTGGTTCATGCTTGTAATCCCAGCACTTTGGGAGGCCGAGGCAGGGGGATTGCGAGGTCAGGAGTTTCAGACCAGCCTGGCCAACATTGTGAAATCCCGCCTCTACTAAAAATATAAAAAATTAGCCGGGTGTGGTGGTGTGCACCTGTAATCCCAGCTACTTGGGAGGCTGAGGCAGGAGAATCACCTGAATCTGGGAGGCACAGGTTGCAGTGAGCCAAGATCGTGCCATTGCACGCCAGCCTGGGCAACAGTGTGAGACTCCGTCTCAAAAAAAAAAAAGAACATACAAACATATAATGGGCCTGGCTCGGTGGCTCATGCCTGTAATCCCAGCACTCCAGAGGGTGAAGCAGGCAGATTATGAGATCAATAGATCAAGACCATCCTGGCCAACATGGTGAAACCCCATCTTTATGAAAAATACAAAAATTAGCCAGGCGTGGTGGTGCACACCTGTAATCCCAGCTACTTGGAAGGCTGAGGCAGGAGAATGGCTTGCACCTGGGAGGCGGAGATTGCAGTGAGCCAAGATCGCACCACTGCACGCCAGCCTGGTGACAGAGCAAGACTCCATCTCAAAAACAAACAAACAAAAACAAACAAAACCATACAGCGCCCTGGGACAAAGTCTGTTGGGCCTGAAGAGCAAACAATAGATTGTGACGAGTCTGTCCAGGTGTGTTGACAGTTTTCAGTCTTTCTTCCTGTGACAGGAGTTCAGTTAAGGAAGACTCACAGGAGGGGCCAGAGCTCATGGTTTTCTTCTTTGGCAGATCCAGACTTCAGGCAGATAAGGAACTTCAGAGAACAACTTCATCCTGAGCTCTGGCTGACAGATTGAGACCGAGGCGGGGAGAGGTCAGAGACCTTATGGCTTCTTCTTCAGTTCAGTGCCATATTTTGGGGTATCAGTTTCTGAGTCCCAGCAATAACTCATACTCTATAGTTCAACAGTAACCAGCCAGGCAAGGAGCAGTGGCTCACATCTGTAATCCTAGTGCTCTGGGAGATGGAGGCAAGAGGATTGCTTGAGGCCAGGAGTTCAAGACCAGTATGGGCAACATAGTGGAGCCTGCCTACAAACACACACACACACACATTTAGCCATGACAGCATGCACCTGTAATCGCAGCTACTCAGGAGACTGAGGCAAGAGGATCATTTGAGCCCTGGAGGATGAGGCTGCAATGAGCCATGATGACACCACTGCCAACAGAGCGAGATCTCATCTCAAAAAATAAAATAAAATAAAGCCAATCACTAATGCGTGTTATTGAAACTGCCTTTGCAAAAAAGCATAATTGAGGAAATTATGACAGTGAAAGAAATCAGAGGTGACCAACTCTCCAAGAGTCTGAACCTCCTCAAATTGCTGCTGGGGATAACATCACTATTGTAAAACTTGAGATCAGGGCTTGAGATATTTTGCAGACCCTGCACTCCATGGATCAGCTGACGCCACCCAGACTGCTATTCTGGCTCAACCAGTTCTGCCATCACAGCCAGGAACAGAAGACAGCAAGAAAAACTCATTTCCACCCGCTGTGATTCCATCTTCAACCTGACCAATCAACACTCCCCATTTCCCAAGCCCCTACCTGCCAAATTATCTTTAAAAACTTTGGTCAGGCGCCTAGACTCATGTCAGTAATCCCAGTAATCCCTGCAGTTTGGGAGACTGAGGCAGGCGGATCACTTGAGGTCAGGAGTTCAAGATCAGCCTGGCCAACACGGTGAAACCTCGTCTCTACTAAAATCGCAATAATTAGCTGGATGTGGTGGCACATGCCTGTAGTCCCAGCTGCTCAGGAGGCTGAGGCATGAGAATCACTTGAACCCAGCAGGTGGAGGTTGTAGTGAGCGTCTCAAAAAAACAAAAAGCAAAAAACAAAAAACTCTGATCCCCGAATCCTTGGGGAGACTGATTTGAGCGATAATAAAACTCCGATTGACTCTGCATGAATTACTCTTTGTCCACTGCGACTCCCCTGTCTTGAAAAATAGGCTCTGTCTAGGCAGCTGGCAAGGTGAACCCATTGCAGTTACATTACCTCTCTAAACCACTGAGAATTCCTGCTAAACAATTTTATATGAAACCACTCCCTATCCTCTTTTACTATTTATTTATTTATTTTTTTGAGCCAGAATCTCGCTTTGTCACCCAGGCTGCAGTGCAGTGGCGCGATCTTGGCTCATTGCAGCCTCCACCTCCTGGGTTCAAGGGATTCTTCTGCCTCAGCCTCCCAAGTAGCTGGGACCACCAGTGGTGTGCGCCACCACTCCCAGCTAATTTTTGTTTGTTTGTTTGTTTTGAGACGTAGTTTTGCTCTTGTTGCCCAGCTGGACTGCAATGGCACAATCTTGGCTCACCAAAACCTCTGCCTCCCAGGTTCAAGCGATTCTCCTGCCTCAGCCTCCCAAGTAGCTGGGATTGCAGGCATGTGCCACCACACCCAACTAATCTAATTTTGTATCGTTAGTAGAGATGGGGTTTCACTCTGTTGGCCAGGCTGGTCTTAAACTCCCAACCTCAGGTGATCTGCCCACCTTGGCCTCCCAAAGTGCTGAGATTACAGGTGTGTGCCACCATGCCCAGTCTCCTTATCCTCTTTTGTCTTTAAAGAAACTACTTTTGGGCCGGGCGCGGTGGCTCAAGCCTGTAATCCCAGCACTTTGGGAGGCCGAGGCGGGCGGATCACAAGGTCAGGAGATCGAGACCACAGTGAAACCCCGTCTCTACTAAAAATACAAAAAATTAGCCGGGCGCGGTGGCGGGCGCCTGTAGTCCCAGCTACTCAGGAGGCTGAGGCAGGAGAATGGTGGGAACCCGGGAGGCGGAGCTTGCAGTGAGCCGAGATCGCGCCACTGCACTCCAGCCTGGGCAACAGCGTGAGACTCCGTCTCAAAAAAAAAAAAAAAAAAAAAAAAAGAAACTGCTTTTGTGGCCAGGCATGGTGGCTCACGTCTGTAATCTCACCACTTTGGGAGGCCAAGGCAGGTGGATCATGAGGTCAGGAGTTCAAGATCAGCCTGGCCGAGATGGTGAAACCTCATCTCTACTAAAAATACAAAACGTTAGCTGGGCATGGTGGTGGGCGCCTGTAAGCTACTCGTGAGGCTGAGGCAGAGAACTGCTCGAACCCGGAAGGCAGAGGTTGCAGTGAGCCAAGATCATGCCACTGCACTCCAGCCTGGGTGACAGAGTGAAACTGTCTCAAAAAGCAACAACAACAACAACAATAAAACAAAACTGCTTTTGGGCCAGGCATGGTGGTTCATGCCTGTAATCATAGCACTTTGGGAGGCTGAGTTGGGAGGATCACCTGAGTTCAGAAATTGGAGGCCAGACTGGGCAACATAGTGAGACACCATCTCTTTAAAAACAAAAACAAACAAACAAACAAAAACTGCTTGTAACAAAGGTCGAATGAAGCACTCCCCAAGGCAACTTGGAAGTGTGTCTGGGGCCACTGTTCTCAACCTTGGCCCAAATAAACTATACTAATTTTGCCTCAGTTTCTTCCTTTAGGTCAATAGTCCCTGTAACAATACACCAAAGGCATAGGTATAAAAAGATGGCCTTACCTTTTTCATTAGTGTGGAAAATAAATACTGTGTGTGCAAGGTGAAAAAAATCTAAACAGAACAATTCAGGGAACTAGCCCCTGGCTAGGGGACATTGAAGCTGTGCTCAGCCTTTTGCTTCTTTAAACACTATGGTACTGTGTAAATAAGTTCAGGTTAACCTGGAGGAGAAATTCACACGAGTAGATCAGCTGGTTAAATGGCACAAGCATTTTCTGTCTCAAGTTATACTGGTGTAATCTCAGCTCACTGAAACCTCTGCTGAGTTCAAGCCATTCTGCAAATATTCACCCATTGTGAGTTGTCTTTTCACTGTTTCAGTGATGTCTTTTGTTGAACAGAATTTCTTAATTTTCATATAGTCCAATTTATCATTTTTTTCTTCTATACTAGCTTTTGTGTCCTGTTTAAGAAAAAATTTTGGTATGCAACAAAATAAAAAAACAGAATTAAAAAAAGAGAAGCATTTACCTACTCTAAGGTCACAAAGATATTCTCTTTCTTTCTGTAAATACTACTTAATATTTTATTTGATTATTTATTTATTTATTTATGTATTTTTGGAGATGGGGGTCTCACTACGTTGCCCAGGCTGGTTTCGAACTCCTTGGCTCAAGTGATCACTCGGTTGCTGTATTTTTAGTACAGACAGGATTTCACCATGCTGTCCTGGCTGATCTCGAACTCTTGACCTCGTGATCTGCCCGCCTGGGGCTCCTAAAGTGCTAGGATTACAGATGTGAGCCACCGCGCCTGGCTTGTTTGTTTTTGAGATGGAGTCTTGCTCTGTCACCCAGGCTGGAGTGCAGTGGTGCGATCTCCACTCAATGCAACATCTTCCTTCCAGGTTCAAGCAATTCTCCTGCCTCAGTCTCCCAATCAGCTGAGATCACAGATGCCTGCAACCACAACTGGCTAATTTTTTTGTATTTTTAGTAGAGACAAGGTTTCACCATGTTGGCCAGGATGCTCTTAAACTCCTGACCTCAAGTAATCCACCTACCTCAGCCTTCCAAAGTGCTGGGATTGCAGGCAGTGAGCCACAGTGGCTGGCCTATTTATTTTGATACTTAATTTTTTCTTTCTTTCTTTTCTTTTCCTTTTTTTTTTTTTTTTTGAGATGGAGTTTCACTCTTGTTGCCCGACCTGGAGATGGTGCCATCTCGGCTCACCACAACTTCTGCCTCGCAGGTTCAAGCAATTCTCCTGCCTCAGCCTCCTGAGTAGCTGGGATTACAGGCACACACCACCACATCCAGTTAATTTTGTATTTTTAGTAGAGATGGGTTTTCTCCATGTTGATCAGGCTGGTCTTGAACTCCCGACCTCAGGTGATCCGCCCGCCTCCACCTCTCAAACTGTTGGGATTACAGGCATGAGCCACCATGCTCGGCCTTGATTCTTATTTTCTACGTAACTGTTTAAGCGATGAATTTTCCTCTGAGCCCTGCATTAGCTGTACCCTATAGGGTCTGATCTGTGCTGATTATAGTGCAACTTGAAGATGCTGCCCTTTTGGTGTTGATTTCCTCTGTGTAACAGGATGTTTCAAGAGCCAGCTGTAAGAGTCTCTGGCTGGGCTGGGAATGCACATTGGCTGGCACTGCTGGTGGTGCAGCATTGATGTGAGGGCAGGGCCTGGGCAGGTTCCCCAGGGTGGGATGAGCAGGGAGGGAGAGGAATGGGCTTCCTCCAGGGCCTCAGGAACCAAGGAAGTCTCCGAACTACCTCCAGGCAGGGTCAGATGTGCATTTTCCAAAGCTTATTGCATTAAGAGTGAGGAGTAGACTGTGGTGGTGCCAGCAGCATAAAGACTGAAAAGAAATAAGGAGGTGGAGCCAGGGCTGAACCACACAGCTGGACGGGATGGGCGGGGGCAGTGGGGGGGGGATTCTACAAGTAGCACAGGAGGGAGGCGAGGCGGGCACCACAGAGCTTTCAGCTGCCTCACGGCTGACTTCTATTTGGCTTGTTGAGTCCAAGGTGCCTGTGCACCTTGTCCAGATGCTCTGGAGGTGGTTGGGGGATTGCTCGTGTATGTGAGTCTGAGACTGCACACAGCTCGGCCAATGCCAACATGGAGATCCATCAGTTCACAAGTGGTGAACGAGCCTTCTCTGGGTGGGTGGCAGTCCCAGGTTGGCCAAGAGTCCAGGGAGTGCACCCTCAGTCTGCAACTGAGTTAGAATCTGGCACCACGGAGTTAGGGTTGTACCCCTGCTGCGGGGAACAGGAGCCCCTTTTCCTCTCCCTGACATGCAGGGACAAAGTTATCATGCTCTGTGGGTGCCGCTGGGAGGCACTGATGGGAGAGACTGGCCAGGCCTTCCCAAGCAAGCTCCAGGCAACCTCCCAGCACCCCGGCCCAGATGTAGGTGTGGTCTGGGAGCACAGAGCCAGGTTCCCACCATGGGGCACCTGAGGTTTGTGTCTAGCAGCCTTTTCCTCCTTTGGTTCCCTTTTCCTGTTTGGCCCACAGGGTTTGGGACAGGTGGCTGCTACCAACAGGTCTCAAGGTGGCCCCACAGACCTGAGCCAGCCACTTCTCCATAGCCCTCCCCTGCCCATGAAGACTGCTCAGAGGGGCCCCATTGAGAGCTGGATCTGGGACTTTGGTTAAACTGCAAGGGGAGAAGCTCTGTCACCCTGCAGGGCGTGAAGTTCAGCTGAAGCCATTGGGACCATGGCCTGGGAGCCCAACTAGGGGGAGGCTACCACACAGAGCGCCTGAGTTCTGGCAGCGGCCCAAGAGAGTCAGTGATGGCGGCAGGTCTGCCCGAGGGTGGGCCGGCTTGGCCCCTCATCTCAAAGTGAGCCAGCTTTTGCTCCCTGACCTTCCTCCTAGTCTGCCAGACCACCCCTTCCAGCCACGCAGTCAAGCCCACATTAGGAATTAGCCCCATCCAGCCCCTCTCCCACATACGACCTCCAAATATGTCCATGTCCCAATCCCTACAACCCAAGATTAGACCTTATGTGGCAAGAGTGACTTTGAAGATATGATTCAATTAAGGATTTTGAGATGGGGAGATTATCCTGGACCATCCAGGTGGGCCCACTATGCCCCCAAAATTCACATGTTGAAAGCTAATCACCAATGTGATAGTATCAGCAGGTGGGGCCTTTGGGATGTGGTTAGGTCATGAGGGTAGAGCCCTCATGAATGGGATTAGCGCCCTATAAAAGAGACCCCAGAAGCCGGGCATAGTGGGCTGCACCTACAGAACCAGCTACTGAGGAGGCTGAGGCAGGAAGATCTCTTGGGTACAGCAGAGAGCTCTATGATCACGCCATTGCACTCCAGCCTTGGTGACAGAGTGAGACCCTGTCTCTAAAGTAATTAAATAAAAGGGACCCCAGAGAGCTAGCTAGCTTCTTACACTATGTCAGTTAGAAGGCGCCATATAGGCCAGGCGCGGTGGCTCAAGCCTGTAATCCCAGCACTTTGGGAGGCCGAGACGGGCGGATCACGAGGTCAGGAGATCGAGACCATCCTGGCTAACACGGTGAAACCCCGTCTCTACTAAAAATACAAGAAAATTAGCCGGGCGAGGTGGCAGGCGCCTGTAGTCCCAGCTACTCGGGAGGCTGAGGCAGGAGAATGGCGTGAACCCGGGAGGCGGAGCTTGCAGTGAGCCGAGATCGCGCTACTGCACTCCAGCCTGGGGCACAGAGCAAGACTCCGTCTCAAAAAAAAAAAAAAAAAAAAAAGAAGGCGCCATATATGAGGACGTGGGCCCTCACAGGACATCAAATCTGCCAGCACCTTGATCTTGGACTTCCCAGCCTCCAGCGCTGTGAGCAATAAATTTCTGTAAAATGCTATAAGCCACCCACTTTCCAGTATTTTTGTTATGGCAGCCCAGGCAGACTAAAACAACCTCTGTGGCACATTTGGGGTGATGTAGGAACAGCCGATGTTCCCAGGAACCAGTGAGGGGCAGGAGTCCTAGATCCCTCTAGCGAGATCCCCAGAGAGCGCCATGTACCCGCCCTGCAGCTGGCAAAGCTGTTTATGGAAGTTAGGGGCCTGTTGGTTTAGAGCGGCCATTCTCAACCAGGGGGATGTGGCACTGTCTTGAGACAGTTTTGGTTGTCATGAGTGGGTGTGTGTGGTGGGGAGTGCTACCGCATCACACAGGCTGAGGCACGGGATGCTGCTCAACATCCTACAGTGTGGGGACGGCCCTCACAACAAAGAATCACTTCATTCAAAACATGGATGAGGGCCAGGCGCAGTGACTCACACCTGTAATCCCAGCATTTTAGGAGGCCGAAGCAGGAGGATTGTTTGAAGCCAGGAGTTTGAGACCAGCCTGGGCAACATGGTGAAACCCCATCTTTACAAAAAAAGCAAAAAACCAGCTGGGCGTGGCGATGCACACCTGTACTCCCAGCTACTTGGAAGCCTGAGGTGGGAGGATGGCTTGAGCCCAGGAAGTCAAGGCTGGAGTGAGCTGTGATTGTAACAGTACACTCCAACCTGGGCAACAGAGCGAGATGCTGCCTCAAAAAAAAAAAAAAAAAAAAATTGTACATATAGTAAAAATTATCACCAATGCCCTAATGCCCCAGAAGAAAATCACTTTACAGACTGCCACAGGAAAAACAACCTCTTTTACAAATAAAGTCACAAATATAAATTAAAAATTACACAAGGAAAAAGTCACCATGAGGGAGAGTCTGAGAGGCCCCAGCCAGGAAACTAAAACTCACTTCTGAAAAATGGCATCAACCACAGACCAGAGACCAAGGTGCTGAGATTCTCAGCCTGGGAGCAGTGTAGACAACACCCTGCTCTCTGTCTTGGAGGCCACGGAACTGGCCTGGAGGCCACAGTGGCCTCACAAGGTCCCCAACTCCTATGGTCCCCAAAGCTGAAGTGTACCTGGCCTAAGAATCTCAGTGACTGAGTTCCTCTCAGGTGGCTTTGAGCAGCATGGACTTGGGGAGTGGGCTCTGCCCTAGGCATCCAGGTCGGACCTCAGCCTCACCTGGCTGAAGCTGGGCTTGTACTCCACACGGCCCTTACTGTTGACATGCAGGATGGGGGCTGCAATGGCAGCTCTCAGGTCAAAGCCAAGCCATAGGTTGTTCATGATGGCCTGGGGGAGAGATGAGGGATGCAGGGAGAAAGGGGGTACCCTCTACCCTACATCAGCCCTCACATCTCCACTCCAGGGAGAGTCAGACAGTATGCTGCCCAGAGAAGACACTTGAGCCCAGAGCCCCCCAGACTCACCTGGGCCACGGCAGAGATGATAAGCTCCCCGCCAGCCCCGCCAATCACTAGCTTCGACCTTTGGGCTTTGTTGATCAAGATGGAGGGCACCATGGAGGACGGGAACCGCTTGCCTGGAACTGGGGGCCAGCACCTTCCGGGAGCTCCATCCACCCTGTCTCCGTTCACTGCTGAGCAAACAGCGGCTTAGCGAGTGCAGTAACCCATCCAGGGGTCAGCATGCAGCCCCAGCCCAGCCCCCTCCCGCCTCTCCCCTGGTGGGGGGCCCTTGTGGACCCCAGGTGGGAAGCCTTGTTCTCACCAGGTGAGGGGGTGGTGCCGGAACCCCGGGGGCATCGCTCGCATAAGTCCAGGAGCTCGTTGTTGAGGATGATGCCTGTCCGTGGTGAATACGCCATCGCTCCAAAGCTGCAGCCATGGAGGCAGAGCCTGGGCTCCCACCAGACACCGCCTGCCCTGCCCACCTTGCAGGACCCCCTCACTTTACAGCTGCCCCGAAGCATGCTGGAGCCACTGTTCTCTCCCTGGCATCACCCAGGAGGGGTCCCCAAAGACCCACCTGTGCCCCCATATCAGGGCACCCTTCTGAGTGAGGCCGCCCATTCCCAGGTAAGTCTTGGCTCGGGGCCACCCCAGCAGCAGCCTTTCAGCCAGAGATGTCAGGGGTGGGGGCCTCTTTTGAAACAGAGGAGGAGACAAAGGCCAAAAGCAAGGTGCTGCCCCATGGGGACAAGTGAGGGGACATGGGGCTGGGGGAGTGCAGGTCTAGGAGAGGAGGAGTGAGGCCACCAGCCTTCCCCCAGGCCCCACGCACGGTGTGTTGATGGTGCTGGTGGCAGCCACAGCGCTGCCATCCTCCCCCAGCACAGACATGGGACATGCCTGTCCCATGGCCCCAGGCCTCGGCCAAGCTGTAGTGGCTGAGCTGGTGGTCCCCCCGGCCATCGATCTGTTGGCGGATGAGCTGGGCCAGGGTCTCCCCCAGCAGGTCCTGGGAGGCATTCTGGGGTGGGTGGGCAAGTGGCAGGGTCAGTGAGGGGCAAGGCGGGATGTGCAGAACCAAGGGCAGGACAAGCTCAGCCCCCATGGGGGCCACCTCCAGCCTGTCCTCTACCTTGTGGCCAGGCCTCCCTCAAGCCCAGGCTAGGTCTAGACTCTGCCCACCCTCCAGGTCCTTTGAGATATGGTGCCACTCCTGCATCTGACCCCTGTACCTGCCACCCCGGGACCCCTTTCAGTCCTGCCCTGGCCTAGAACCACATACATCTCCCTCCAACCTCACCCTGCTGGGCCTGACCCTCCTTTCATGCTAAGTCTCAAGCCAGGGAGGAGGACAGCCCCCCAGCCCAGCAACCTCAGTAACCTCACCTGGAGCTTCGGGTGGCTGCGAGGGTCCCCCAGCCTCCACCTCTGCCCCCTGGCAAACTTGAGCGTCTCCACAAGGTGGTGGTACATGTTCACCCTCCCCTCAGGCCTGGCCACAGACTCTGCTGAGAAGCTGAACCCTGGAGAGGGTTCAGGGCACAGGTTGTGGTCACCCTATGTAATGGATTGAATGTTGCCCCCCCCCGCAGAAGGATTCACCCACATCCTAATTCCCAAAACCTGTGGATACTACCTTATACAGCACAACAGTGACCTTAAGTGGAAAAGTATGTTAAATATATATATATATATAATTTTTTTTTTTTTTTTTGAGACAGAGTCTCACTCTGTTGCCTAGGCTGGAGTGCAATGGCCCTGTCTCAGCTCACTGCAACCTCCGCCTCCCAGGTTCCAGTGATTCTTGTGCCTCAGTCTCCTGAAACTACAGGTGTTCGCCACCATGCCCAACTAATTTTTTTGTATGTTTAGTAGGGACAAGGTTTTGCCATGTTGTTCAGGCTGGTCTCGAACTCCTGGCCTCAAGTGATCTGCCTGCCTTGGCCTCCCAAAGTGCTAGGATCACAGGTGTGAACCACCATGCCCGGCCTTTTTTGTGTGTTTTTTTTTTTTTTTTTTTTTTTTGAGAGGGAGTCTTGCTCTATCACCCAGGCTGGAGTGTGTGGCACGATCTTGACATGACTAAAATAGTCCCTATGAAGCCAATAGGGCCATTGGTATCATGTAGAAGGATACAAGACACGAAACACTGTGTGCCAGCAGACTGGTATCATGTCTGTGTCTTTAGCAGGAGTCCTCACAGCTGTCCACACTTCAGTCCAGGGGCTATTCTCTGGATTCTGCTCCCCAAGTGACACCTCAGGTGCAAAGGAACAAGGTCACATGGGTGGGCACAGGGCTACCCGGCTTAGAAGCCTGTGTCCCAAAAAGAAACTGAGATTTCTTTTAACAGTCCCACGGTCAAAGTTTTCAAGAGTCCCAGCAATGGACATGCCTAGTTACAAACACCACTGCACTCAGGGAAACCCAAAGTATGGTTTACCTCTTGATTTTTTCTCCAAAGTAAACCACCAAAAAGTTGACCATAGACTTCAAAACATTTCTAACAATAGCAAAGTTCAGTTGATGGCAGACTTCAAAAATCGCAATTACTCTTCTCTAACTCTAGATGCCCCCATTGTTTACAATTCATTCATAGCTCTCCCAATTCAGATGATGATGACCAACTATGGGCCATTTTTATATGTAGTCTGGTAACCCAACACAGATGACATTCCGCCTTTTCCAGGTTTCCAAGGGAACTGACTCAGAAAGTTAACCCAAGTTCATATTTATTTCTAGAGAAAGATAAAAAAAATTTTCTAACTTTATTCATGCATACCTAATACAAGGGTACACGAAATTTCTGAGAGACCTTCAACCTCACTGCCAAATTTTCAAGAGCTGTGACAAACCTTAATGTCAAACCAAGACTGATTTTATAGCAGAACTGCCATCACATCTGTCAGGTGGATCTGCCATGGACTTTTTTGTGTCGTATCAACTGCTTCCCCATGTCTCTGAGTTGTTGAAAGTATCACAGCCCCAAACACATTTGTTTTTCTTTCGCTTTTTTTTTTTTTTGGAGATGGAGTCTCACTCTATCTCTCAGGCTGGAGAGCAGTGGCACAATCTCGGCTCACTGCAACCTCCGCCTCCTGAGTTCAAGCGATTCTCCTGCCTCAGCCTCCAGAGTAGCTGGGACTACAGGCATGTGCCACCAAGCCTGGCTAATTTTTAGAGATGGGGTTTCACCATGTTGGCCAGACTGGTCTCGAACTCCTGACCTCAGGTGATCCACCCGACTTGGCCTCCCACAGTGCTGGGATTACAGGCATGAGCCACTGCGCCCGGCAGGCAAACACATTTCTAGTTCATGCATACATATGCCAGGTGGGATGAACCTGCCCTGGGGCCCCCGATGGTGCTCATGGGTAGAGCAGGGTGATCCCAGGCTCCAAGATGGCAGGCTTGGATGCCGGCAGCAGGTGGTCTGGCCTGTTGTTAGGCCCCCTGCTGGTGCAAGCACAAACCAGAAGTGGCAGGAAGGGCAGGTCTATCCCCAGGTCCCTGGATGGAGTACTTGGGCACTTGTGGGGTGGGGGTTCTTTGGGAGGGGTTAGCCTGTCCTCAGGCCCTGTGGGAGCCTACATGGACACAGGTTGTGGTGGGTGGGCTGGGGTGATCCTCAGGTCCCTGAATGTCATCCTTGGGCACCAGGGGCAGATGGCCTGGGTCTGTTGTCAGTCCTCCCTGTGGTATGTGTCTGTGCCCATGGCAACAGGTGGGCAGAGCAATTTCCAGGCTCCCGGGTGGTTTGCTTGGGTGGCAGTGGTGCTGACTGGTTGTGAGCGGGGTGAGTCTGCATTCAATAGCCAACTCAGAGACCCCAGATGCCATTTTCCATGACAACTGGCCTGTCTGGACATTGTGCCATGTGGCTGGCCCCACACTAGGCCAGGCCTCCATGAGTATAAGGAAACATGGGAGGCAGGAGGTCGGGGCCCTGCCCTGCGGAGGGAGAAGAATGGGTCACAGGCAGTGGTCATTGAGCAGAAGAGAGAATGAGCAGAGGATGCTGCGAGGCAGTGAGTATAAGGAATCATATAGCTGAAGGTATTCATCTGACATATACCGGAAACTAATACAGAGTAAGAAAATACAAAAACCAAATAATCCAACAAAACTTGGGCAAAGAATCTATAGACATTGCTGAAAAGAAGGCAGGAAATGAACTAACAGGTAAAGGAAAAGCTTGTCCACATCACTAATCATCAAAAAAATTTAAAGCAAAGCCACACTAAGAGAGTGTCCCCATCCACATAAGATGTATGTTGCCAAAAACAAAAACAGAATTTTGAAAAGGCAATCAACAGTGTAGATTTGCAGAGAGGGAAACTCTTTGACACTACTGGTGGGAATGTAAATTGATGTACACGCTATGAGCAATAGTCGGCAGTTCCTCCTCAAATGAAAAATACAACTACTATGTCATCCAGCAATCTCAGCACTGGGAAATACAAAGTACATGGATGTATTATGCTCCCTGATTAAAAATGACATAGAAGAGCTATAGTGATCCAAACAATATGGTATTGGCATTAACACAAAAATATAGAACAGACACAACGAGGGAGCCAAATACCAAACCCAAATTCATATATGATAGATACATTAAAAAAAAATACACCCAGGGAATGGGAGACCCCAGGCTGCCTTTTGCCGGGATGCTGAAGTGTCCTGGGGTCTACAGATGCCGCTCACCTGGGCTCTGGATGGTTTCTACTCCGTAAGGATTTCCAGAGTTTCCCCTCAGCCACCCTCAGAGTCAGGGGGGCTCCCATGGGCCAGTGACCATCTGTCCCAGTCTTTCGTGTCTCCATGACACACTGTGTGACCTATGTATACTGCAATATGTAGGTGCGTGTATTGAAAGCGTACAGTTAAGATGACCTACAACTGATGCTACTCGAAGTCTTCCAGAGATTTTTCAGATATCCCCAGACCAAAACAAACTAGTGACATTCCATGGTTTTGCAAACCAGAACCAACAACTGCACAGAAACAGCTCCTTATGCACCATCAGACACTCTCCAGACCTGCCCCACATTCACAAACCTAACGAACGAGCATGAACCCAGGCAGTCTTCACTCCTAAGGGCCATTTAACAACCTCTATCAGTCATGCAGCCTTTGATCTGGGCCAGGCTGCCGACACACAGGGGTGAATTGTGCCTCTAATGCTGAGTGTTGCTTCCCCTCACTGGGCTAACCCCCACCCTTGCACCAAGAAGGGTCCCTAGGGAAACTGCTGTTCGACATCCAGGAGCCCATGTGGAATGTTCCAGCAACCTGGATGACCTCGGCCACCTCTAGTACCAGCGTTTCCCTCTGTGGGGCTCCCTTCCTGGCTCTTACTCATGAAGGCTGATCTAAAGTGGCTGAGATGTCCTGCTCCCTTAGCCACCCAGGTCACCCTGATGGCATCACACTGGCCAGAGGCAGATGTCTGCATTCAAGAATGAGGTATTCACAGTCCGACTTCCCTGGTGCAGGGGACAATGTCTGGCACCTCCAGACAGCCAGAACCAGGTAAGGAATCCAGCTCTGACACAGCTCAAAGACTCTGTGGCAGACCTGGAGAGATTCTCCAGGCCTGTGTCCTCTCCTGGCTCACTGGATTCTTAGGAGGATTATTGAGACACTGGGCTTAAAGCTCTCAGCCTAGGGCCCAGAATGCCACAGGGAATCAAATCAGGGCGATCAAGGACTGAAAACGTCTCCTTGGCTGGGAATGGGGTATCAGGGTTGCAGAGACAAGGGGCACAGAGTGATGCCTGTACCATCAGAGGATCTGGTCCACCCTGGGCTCCTCAACCTGAGTGTGAGGCCTTGCTGGGACCTGAGCTCACCTGCCCCTTGGGAGTCCATTGTGACTACAGTCCAGCGGGATCAATGTCCTCACTGATGCCAGACAGAAGTCCTGGGGGATGCGGAGGGCATCCTGTAGCAGCAGGCAGTCTGGGTGGTCCACAGGTGTGTGCTTCAGCATGTCCTGGGAAGGGATGAGCTGGTGAATTGAGGGATGTGTTTCCAGGGATCAGTGAGAAGCCCCTGGGGAATGCTCAGTCCTCACCAAGAGAATTCAAAGGGCAGGCCCTCAGGGACCCACACTCATGCCTGCAAAATCTGAACTGAAAATTAGAATCGGAACAGCAGGGTTGACTCTAAAAGGGCCCCAGCTGGCTTTTCTCCCTGCTGCAGTCTTTACTCTTTTCTCCCGGCAGAGGCAGCCAGGTGGAGGCTCATCTCACCACGCAGCTGGGAGAGACACCCCTCTACCCACCCTGCAGCTGCTCCAAGGATCCTGGAGACCAAAAGACAGGGGTTGGGGAAGCAGGACCTTCCTGCCTCCACCAAGAGAGCAATTGGCCAAATGCCAAGCTCAGTAGCTAAGCTCTATTGAGGCCCTGGCCCTGTTGGCATGGTTACCACAGGCCAGGGAGGCATACTCAGGGCCCAGGATCCCTCTGCCTGACTTTTCAAATGGTCTGTTCTCAGTGACTCTGGTGCCCTCCCACCCCGGGCTCAGTCTTCTGAGAAACTCCTAAGCCCTCTCTGGCCCTTCAGGGGCCTTAACACTGGTGCATAGGACCAGGATGCTCTGAGTGACTTACTTGGTCAATGGGCTGGTACAGCAGAGCTGTTGGGGACAGCAGAGAGAAAAAGGACAATGACATACAAAAAACCACTCAGGCCGGGCGCGGTGGCTCAAGCCTGTAATCCCAGCACTTTGGGAGGCCGAGGCGGGCGGATCACGAGGTCAGGAGATCGAGACCATCCTGGCTAACACGGTGAAACCCCGTCTCTACTAAAAAATACAAAAAACTAGCCGGGCGAGGTGGCGGGCGCCTGTAGTCCCAGCTACTGGGGAGGCTGAGGCAGGAGAATTGCGTGAACCCGGGAGGCGGAGCCTGCAGTGAGCTGAGATCCGGCCACTGCACTCCAGCCTGGGCGGCAGAGCGAGACTCCGTCTCAAAAAAAAAAAAAAAAAAAAAAAAAAAAAAAAAAAAAAAAAAAAACCACTCAACACCTCACAGACCAGTTTTTTCCCCCACCCACCTTGCTCCCCCCGTGAACACCTGCTTGCAGGAAGCCAAAGAGGGTCCACAGCAGCCTCCACCTCTGTTATCACTCCAATGGCAGACCAAGCAGCAAGAACAGGTGACACACAGCCCTGGTGACTGTGTCCCCTCTCTACCCATGCCTACTCTCCCATCAGACTTGGCTTCTTCGAGGGCTGCCCCAGTCCTGTCCAGGCCTTACCTGGCTCAGAGCAGATGGTCCCCCGCACCTCCCACCCTGAATCACACGGCTACACCCAGCACATGCTACAGAGGCCCAGCACACTCTGGGTCACATCCAGAAACTCTACAGTAGGGGAGGGGACACGCTGTTTCCCAGGAAGGGCAGCTCCCCAGGCCTGGTCATTCTCAGACTCCTTCAGTCAAAGGCCGGCCACAGCCAGCTGGGATCGCCATGCTTCACGCTGACAAACATGACTGGCCTTGCCTCCCCTATGGGAAGAGACCCCTGCACACAGCCTCAAACCCAGACATAACAGGACAGGACACGCTGGGCGCTAGGGAGGCCAGCCAGATCTCCACACAAAGGCTCTGCTCTTAAGCAGGAGGCAGCCTCAGGGGCAAAAGTTTCCTGAAGCAACTCAGGTCAGGCCTCACATACAAGAGCCCCAGAGGCTGCAAAAGCACCAGCTCAGCCAGCCAAGAACCCAGGGCCACACCCTTCTGAAACCCAGACACCAAGTGAAGATCGCTGGGATTCAGCAGAACAGGAGGACGTGACAGCTGGCGGACCAACACTTCCCAACACCCTTCCAGCAAGCAGCTGCACCCCTCCTGATGCGAGTCACCCCACTTCGGTCCTGCACCTGGATGCCTCTGTCCAGGGTAGCATATTTGGCCTCCTGTCATAGGAGCAGTGAGAGGCAGGATGGTGGTCTGGGAAGAAGGATCCTAGACTGGGTGTCCCATAGGACCAGGTTGTGACAGATCCCACAGCCAACACTCATGCCCCAGCCAACCCCCAAACCCAATAGCTCCCCAAAGCCCTTGATGTAAATAGCCTGTGCACTGCTAAGCAGACACCTCAGGGAACAATCTGATGGCTGTGAAGAAGATGCAGCCTCAACAGGGTTCCACAAGCCTTCTGCAAGCAAAGCCTTCTTTGCTTGGGTGCCTACTCAAAGCACTAGGGAAGATCTTAAAAGATAAATTCAGCATTGTGGGAGGCAGAGGCAGGAGTACAGCTTGAGGTTAGGACTTTAAGACCAGCCTGAGTGCAATGGTGAGACCCTGTCTCTACAAAACACAAAAATTAGCATGGCATGATGGTACATGCCCATAGTCCCACCCACTTGGGAGGCTGAGAAGGGAGGATTCCTTGAGCCCGGGAGGTCAAGGTTGCAGTGCCCATGATCATGCCACTGTGTTACAACCTGGGCCACAGCACAAGATCCTGTTACAATCAAACAAACAAACAAACAACCAAAGATGCCTGTTTTCTGCCCCATCAAATAAACCCAAATCTCTGCAGGGTGACACAGGGTATTCACATTTTTAAATATCTCCTTTCCTGAAGTAAATGTATAGTAATGGCTGAAAACCACTGAGTTATGTAAATACACTTCCTATGACTTATTTGTAGCCCTTTCGTGTCTAGCAATTTCTACAGACCCTCTCCGTGGGCTTTGGAAGCCGGAATGGGCAGGGCCAGGTGTGAGGTATCCTAGCACACTGAGGCTAGAGCACAGCTCCCAGCTCAGGGGGACCCATTTCTGAGGCTAAGGCACCCACCAGGGACTCAGCCTATCTTCAGAGGGAAAATCACACCTCAGAACCCCAGAGACCCAAAAGAAAGTTCGAATTTGGCAGATACCTGCCAGTGGGTCCTGGAGCGGCAGCCCCAGGGAAAACCGCCATTGCACTGTCAGCTCCCTCCAGCCTTCTCTCAGGTCCCAGCGGGTGGAGGTCTCTGACTAAGCTCAGAGGTCTCAACAAACGGCGGGTTGAACCTCTGAGGAGTTATTAACAGGCCTATAGTTACCTCAAGACTCCACCTGACCAGGGCCAAAAATGAGTCCTGGGAGGGCAGCCAGGAAGACAGCAGGGCAGAGAGGAAACACAGGAGGAGGGGGCCCTGGGACCACATCAGATATGGGGGAAACCAGGGGAACGAGGGCAGCCCTGATGATTGTGCTCCCCATAGGCCCTGCATGTCTGTGTCCCCTGAGAATTCAGGGTGAGGAGCTCACTCTTGCCCTTCACCTGTTCCTGGGCTCTGGCAGGCTGGCCTGCTTCCTGCCCCAGCCTCACCCACTCTCCCCACTCCTCACCACTGATATGGGCAAGTTTATCTCTCTGGTTTGCTGGCCTCTCACTCTCTGCCCAATGGCACCGAGTTAACTTCTTTGCATGCTTTATTTTCTGTGATTAAAAAGGGAAGCAATTCTCACTAACGCCATTTCTCAGAGGAGAAAACAGGCACAGGGATGTTCTATGACTTCCTCACGGTCACCAAGCTACAAGTGGGAGCTGGGCTTTGAATGGAGGTCTACCCATGCTCCTAAATTTGAGCCGTCCTCCAAAGAAAGGACAGCATTGTAAAAGCTCAGTGAATGTGGCAGGAGACTTCACTAAGGCCTGACCAGGCTGGTACCCTGATATCCAACTTCCAGCCTCCAGAACTGGGAGAAACATAATTCTGTTTTTGATGAGCTCCCCAGGCTATGGCTCTTTGTTGTAACATCCTGAACTACCCCAGAAGTGCGTTCCATCATGTGTGTCCTATTCCATCATTCAGAAGGGAGTCACTAAGCCCTCAGTGCTGTCTTTGTGGATGCTGCCCACCCTCGGCTGAGATGGGGCACAGGGTCTGGGTCTAAATAAAATTGGAAGGCACTGGAAGGTGAAATGTCAGAGGAGGAGGATGTCTGAATTTCATTTAATCTCAACCTCTACTGGTGCATCATGAAAGAGGAGGCCCAGAGCAAAAGTGTCTTCTCCTGAGACCACACTGTGGACCCCAGGCCCACTGGAGTTCTCTTCCATGCTACCTCTCAACGCTTCTGGTATTTCTTCCATCTGTAACTGTGTGCAATATCTACAGGGAACATCACATCATGAGTTTTATAAGATCTATCTCAAAACACACCTCATGAGTTCCCTAGGAGGGAGATGCTAGCATAACCCCCATTGTGCATGCTGGGAAGGCCCCAAAACACCAAAGGAGTTCTCTAGGGTCTCACAACTGCTAAGATAAAGGTTGTTTGACCCAGAACTGTCTCCTTAAAACTGGGACCCTGGTTACATCCAGGTCTTCCCAAGGTGCTGAAGGGGCACACTTTGGCATAATGGTGAAAGGTAAGGAGTTGATGGGGGAGGGTGAGCGGCCAGAAGCCCAATGAGGCCTTTGAGTAGGTCTTATGGAAAGGAGGAGCTTACAGGATGGAACCTACAAGATGTGACCTCACTTCCTTGCTGACAGACCCCAACAGAACTTAGAATTCTGGTAACTAGGCACCCATATTATACACACAGCCCCATTTCCAGCTCAGTTGGTAGTTGACACCCAAGGGAACAACATGTTCTCTTGCTGTGTCCCGACGTGCTGTCGACCTCCTCGTCGCAGAAGAGGCCAAAATGAGAGTCTTTCTCGAGAATATAGACATTAGTTCAATCCTCACCCTCGACGCCCCTGGCCGTTTGCCAGAAGGCACCCACAGGTAACACAGGACCCAGGGCAGGCCCATCCAGGCCAGGCCTCAGCTGTGTCCATCAGGGCAGCGCTGAGCCCCTCCCCATGTGTTTGGGGGAAACAGGAGAAGAGGGGCCCTCCCTGGACAGGAGCAGGTAGGTTGTTGGGGGGTTGGAGCCTGGTCGGTATGTCAGGTTCACAGCCCAGGCCATGCCTTCAGGATGGGAAGGTGAGTGTCGAGGACATAGTTTGTCTGCTCAGATCTGAATCCCAAGACCTCAAGCTTCATCTGCCAGAGACGTCAACATCCTCTGGCTGGAGGTCTATATAAATGCTCCTATGTGCCAAATCCTGTTGCGGAAGGGGGCGCCAGGGAGGAGTTCTAATGGGGTATCCCACTATGGGGTCAGCCAGGCAGGCCACTGACACCTCTTCGCCTGGCTCTCAGGCAATTTCTTTGCAGAGCTCCACACAGCAGATCAAGCAGGAGCTGTTGGATGGATTCCATTTCTCCATCTTCTTCAAAGAAGGGCAGGGGCCGCCTGCTACCAACCATGGCCAGTGCTGGTCTGGGGTGAGATTGGGCACAGAAGGGTCTCCACAGACAGGGACTCCAGAAAACCAGGGTGGACCCAGGACTCAAATACGAATATGGGGACTCGCTAGGCTCTGTCCTAGGGCTTTCACACTTGAGTGAGCCGCTGTCCTCTCCCAAAGGAATCTGGCTGCCATTAGTCCCCAGTGGCAACTTGGTTACAGGCAAAGTCCCTTTCACCTATCAGAGGAAGATCAGAGAAAATCCTTCTGTTTTCGCTTTATACTATGCCAGGAGTATCCCGGCATGTTGCTATAAGAATTGGGTACAATGGTAACACTGTAGAAACATACTCATACTGTTGTCATTTTAACTCCCCACCCTAAGTGTATCTCCGGCAACAGGCAGCTCCTCTGCCCTGCCGACCTCTTCCAGGACTTAAACACCACTTCTACACAAACGAGTTGCGGGGGTGGTGATTACAACAAAAGAAGGTGAAGCTCCTCTATGCATCTGTCTTTAAAGTGTCATCTCAGAGAACGCATCCCTGCAGACCCACTGGGCAGGAGCTGCACCCTCGCATGTCACTGTAATATTCCTTAACGGAGGCCCTGTTCCACAGTGGGTCAGCCTCTCAGTGCTGGTGGAGGCTGTCATGATAAAATTCCCTATCTAGGCAGCCTTTCTATAGGCAGCATAATCCTAAGTGTGTCCTAATAGGCTGGAGCAGTTTCCCAGGGCTGCCATAACATGCCACGCTGACTGAAGGGCGTAACCACAGAAATCTGGTTCCTCACAATTCTGGAGACTGGAAGCCCAATGTCAAGCTGTCAGTCTGGGGTGGTTTCTCTGGGCCTCTCTCCTTGCCGTGGAGATGGCTGACTTCTATCTCGGTCAGCACAGGGTCTTCTCTTCAACTTCTCTGTGCGCTGCCCACCTATCCTTGTAAGAACCCCAGGCATATTAAATTAGGGGCCACCCTAATGAACTCACTTCACCTGAATTACCTCTTGGAGAACTCTGTGTCCAAACACAGTCACATTCTGAGTCTCTGGGGTTAAGAATAGAAACAGTTACATTTGGGGGAGGGGACACAATTCAACCCATAAAATACACAAATCCCCTGTGGAAGACACACCCGGGAAAGGGAAATCTGGGTGAAAGTATGTGCAGATAGCAAGTTTCAACAGCTCTAGCCAGCTGACTTTCCAAAAGGGCTCCAGCTGCTCACACGGTCACCAGCAGCCTCTGAAGGTAGCTGCTTCTTTGAACACAACCTCCCCTGAATACTAACATGCTCTTAACTTTTTGCCAATCTGCTGTCTGTGTAGCAGAGAAAATTACCTTGTTTCATTTCCAGTTTTAAACATACATTTCCGTAACCTTTCCCGGTTTCAATACCTGCCTGCGTTTTCTCTTCCACAAGTCACCTGGCAGATCCTAGGCGTTGGGATGCGCTTCCTCCCACCCTGGAGTCTTCCGGCATTTTCCCCTTGGCCAGGGCTGGGATGGCTGTAGCTGTTTCTCCAGACTCACATTCATGTTAAAGAACAAAAACAATCATATCCTTTTAAGTCAAAGGCTTCTTCTAGAGCATCTTGTCTGGTGCGCTGTCACTAAAATAAGGAGGGGATGAGACCTCCCCAGGCCGTTCCCTTCCATACAGAAGTGGAGCCTCAGGTGGCCTAGAGGGAATTTCATCCAGTCCTCCCTGTGGAAGGTGCTCTCCTCTGACCCGGGTGCTGCTGAGCAAGTATCTGACATCCAAAAGCCCGCATCTCCTCTTCTCCACCATGAGGGTGATTTTTGAGGATTGCAGGGATGATGCTCTTCATGCAGGCTGTTGATACAGAGGGTGCTATTGCCCCACAGCTGACATTCACCTTGAAGGCATGAATCATTTTCTCCTTCTCCATCCTCACATGCAATTTTACCTTGAAAGCCTAGAACCCTTTTCACCATGGGCACCCAGGGTCTCCACATGCACAAGTCCCTGAAGGGTTGATGCTTCTTGGAGTGATTTCCAGAGCCCGGTCCTGTGGTGGTTCATGGTGTTACACTGACTCCCATGTCCCTCCTTGTCCCCCTAGTATGAAAATGAGAACTGCAGGATGCCAACTTTCCAGCCCAGCACAGGGGAGAAGCTATTGGAGTCCCTGGTTCCAGCCTTTCTAACTAAACCCATCTCCTCCTATGCCACCTGCCTGGGTCCCTCCTGGGACTTTATCACCGTGCCACACTTTTTGGAACTACTGGTTAGAAGGTGAGTGTCCATCCCCTCCAAGGCACGGAGGTGCCTCTGTCCCCTACTGGCTGTGTCTTGAAGATGCACCTCTTGGAGCCTCAGTTGGCTCCTGTGGAACAGGGAGTAATGAGAAGATGAAGCTCACAGGGCTCTTGTAGGGACTGAATGATCTAAGACACAGCAAACAAAGGGGTCCGTAGAGCCTAAAACTCTGGACAATCTGCTGTGGGTGCTGTGATTCATGTTTATTACTTTTCTCTTCCCACTCACTGAAGCAGCTCTCAGCATTCTGCCGCAATGGCCCATCTCTCTTGCTGTTTGGAAAGGCACATAGAAAGCAAGTCTGCAATGGCATTGCTAAAGGATGTCTGAGTTTCCTTCTGGCTGGACTTTCTCCTTGACACAGACAGAAGAGGGGTCCCTTCATGCTGAAAAAGGAGCCACAGGCCCACTCAGACATCTGGAGAGGCTCACTGGGTTCTCCAATGGTTGGGGTTCACTCATTCAACACATACATACAAAACACCTCATTTGTGCATCGTTCTTCTTGTGACTTGGCCTAATTTCATAAACAAGGCAGATGACAATCCCTGGGCCTCAATTCTACTCAGAGTCAGGTGCTCACAGTAGACGGAATAAACAAATCATATCTACAGAATGTTAGAGGGGAAACCCTCATGGCCTCCTCTATATATGGTGGCATCCTCCCAGATCCTGACTAGAATGACGGAGCCCAACAAGTATAAACTGGGGGGACTTAGGGTTCTGAAGGGCCTCTTCACCCACAAAACATGGGAGGAAATATGTGGACTCTGGCTGGGGAGAGACTAAAGGAGCTCTGGGGTTCATATGTCTTATAATTCCCACAACAAGGCTGACATCTGGGGACTTCCCCTGCAAGAGGCAAACAGTGAGTTCTGTAAATGAAGACTTAGGTCCCTTGCAAAGGAGAGGTGAGGCTGGGGCCACAAGTGGCCACTGAGAGACCCATCCCCAGCACTGTGCCTTCCCAGCTCTCCCTGTCCTCCTCCACCCAACATCTGCCCCTACCCTCCTAACCCCAGGACCAGGGGAACCAAAGCTGGAGCTTTGATGAGCAAGCTGCTCACAAATCTGCCTGGAGCTGCAGTCTTGAGTGCCCAGGTGCACAGTGCTGTGCTCCAGGGCCATTGGAAAGAGAATGTCAGTGGGACGCCGGGGCACACAAGGGTCTGTAGAGCCCTGTTGCATGGCCAGGTCTGCCCCATCCAGGACAGCACTGATGGCTTGGGGTAGGGTGGGGCTGTCCTCTACACAGGCAGCAAGAGGCCAGGGACCCAGAACCACGCAAGGGTGCCCTGGAGGGTTGTGTGGGAGAAGGCCAGGCCTCTGACTCAGCTGTCCACTCCATCACCAGCACCACCACCTCCATTTTGTTCACCTGGCCCCCTGAAAACACCTCAGTTTGCTGCCAGGCCCTGCAACGGTCATCTTTCTGGATAAAGCTGGCCTTCAGGACCTTCGCCTGGCCTGGACTGGGCGTGGAGGACCATCAGGAAATTGTCCTAGGCCAGTTGGTGCTTCTGGAGCCCAACGAGGCCAAGCCAGATGGTGAGAAGACTTTCCGGGGGTGGTGTTTTGGGGCTATAATTCCCTTAAATTCCATCCAGGCATTTCTATACTTGGAAATCCCAGTGAAGAGTGACTGGAATGGTGACCTTTTCTCCTTTTCCAGATCCTGCTCCACCTCCTGGGCAACACGCATTAACAATGCTGGCCCTGGAGCCAGCACCACCACTGCTGGCGGAGCTGCGGCCTGCTCTAGAGCCAGAGTCACCTGTAGCCCTGGATGCACCAGGATATCTACATTCAGCATCAGCACCAGCACCAGGGGAAGGGCCCCCTCCAGGAACAGTGCTGGAGCCACAGTCAGCCCCAGAGTCACCCTGTCCCTGTCCCGGGACTGTCCAGAGCCAACACACTGAGGAGCTGCCGGACATCACGACCTTCCCTCCCAGGCTGCTGGCTGAGCAGCTGACCCTTATGGATGCGGTGAGCAGCTGGGCTTCGCAGGCTGTGCCTCTGGCACCAGCTGTCTCAGGCCAGCCTGTCTCTGAGGAGCGGCCAATGCCCTGGGTCCAGTTTCAGCCCCACTTCTTACCAACCATGGGATCTGGATGAGTTTCCTCACCCACAAGCCTTCCCTGTCTGCATGTGGACAGCAGAGATGGGACATCGCCCGTGCCAGCTGCACAGAGTGACTGTGCAGACTGAATGACAGGGGATGGACAGAAAGCAGGACAGGGCAGGTGATCACTGAGGGGCAGGCAGGGCCATGGGTCACTCACCCAGCTGCTCAGGAGCCTCACTACCCTCAGCACTTATTAGGTACCTGATGCATACTAGATTCTATGGCAGACACCCAAACAGAGCCCAAGGTTGCAGCTGCTGCAAGGAAACTGCACCAGTAGGGAGAGAAGGAGTAGAGGGCTGATTGGGATGGGAGGAAGATGAGGCCTCAGGATGGGGAGGCCTGAGCCACCTTCTAGTTCTTGGAATGAGGATGGCCTGGGAGAAAATGTCACTCTCTCTTCCCACCCTTGTTGGTTTCTGGGACATGATGCATTCAGGGCCCTCGGTGGGCAGAAAACCAAACCCAGGGACTCCCACAAGTCTGGAGCATATTTTAAAGCTTTCTGAGCTCCAGCTCGGTTCCTGCCAGAGACTGTGGATGACTGTGAGCTCAGTCCCTGCCTGGGACTGTGGGTGACTCTGAGCTGGGGTGTGCTGTGTCCATGACACTCTCCTCCTTCCCCAAAGGATCTGTTCAAGAAGATGGAGCTCTACGAATGCTTGGGCTCCATCTGGGGCCAACGACATCAGAAGGGGAGTGAGCACGTGGCACCCACAGTTTGTGCCACCATTGCACACTTCAACAGGCTCGCCAACTGTGTCACCACCTCCTGCCTCGGGGACCACAGCATGAGGGTCCAGGATAGGGCCAGGGTGGTGGAGCACTGGATCAAGGTGGCCAGGGTAAGCCATGGTTGGGCCTTGGGATTCCCTCTTTAAAAATGGGGAACTGCCTCTTCTCCTCCATCAGCTTTCAGGATTGGCATCTGTATCTCTAGCCTGAGCCCTACACATCCCCTAGGCCCTTCTTCTCTGAACTTCCCTGACCTTGACCCCCATGGCCCAGTGGTGGCTGCTCACGTCTGACCTGGGATCTTCCTTGGGTTGAACTGAAATCTTTCTAGATGAGTGACATTCACTCAGCCCCAGGTGTACCCTCCTGAGGCTCCCTGGGCCTCTGCTTCATTCAAGAAGGGAGATCTCAGCAGAGGGGGCTGAGGCTGAAGTGGGTCGGACTCCAACTCTGGACCTCACAGCTCACTCTTCCCTCTCCAGGAGTGCCTACGCCTCAACAACTTCTCCTCAGTGCATGCCATCGTCTCTGCTCTGCGCAGCAACCCAATACATCGGCTACACAAGACGTGGGCAGCAGTGTCCAGGTGAGGAGCTCCCTCCACGGGAGCACCAGAGTTGACTTAGGGACCCATAGTTCTCCCCATGTGCCCTCAACGACTCTGAAAGGTTCTTGGAGAACAGGGACGCTGGAGGCAGGGATGGGCTGGTGTGTGTGGTCACTAAGCTGCCCTGGACTCCTAGGCAAAGATTTCCAACTCAGGACTAAGGATTTTTAACCATCAGGAACAGACTGGAGCCAACTGGAGGGTGTCAGGTGTTTGCACCCAGCAGTGGAACTGTGTCCAGCTGGAAGCTAACTGTGAACACGCAGGGGCTCATGTGAAGTGGAGATGGGCCAGGGGAGGAGCATGACAGTCCCACCCTGGTCCTCTGGAGCCCTTGTCATCAGACGACCCCACTGGAAACTCTCACGCAGGAAGCTGAGATTCACTGGGTTTTCAAACAAAAGGGATTGGAATTCACAAATCTCCCCCGTGATTCCCAAATTTACCCTTTTTTCTTTCTTCTATCAATAGCAAAAGCTCAAAATATCTAAAAGAACTCTGCAAAAAAGACACTGCAGTGAAGAGGGACCTGCTGATCAAGGTACAGTGGAGTCTGGGAGATGTGGGACAAGTGTTTAAGGGTCAGAGGAAAGAGTGAGTTTGGAAGGGCATTGATCCCGGTGTGCAGTGGTTATTTTGTAATGTTTTGACTTACCTACTAAAAGTGGACTTGAAAAATTCCCTCCATGCCTACTTTGGGCAAACAGGAGGAGAGGTGTGTGGGTCGATGGGCACGTGGGGGCACGGGGGCAGCAGGCCCTGGAAATAGGATGTGGCAATGGCTGCTGGGCTTCTGAGTGAGGGTGATGAGCTGCAGCATTAGCAGGACTCTGGCTCCCATGCTGGTCCATGCTGCTGGCATGGAGCTTCCTCCAGGCTGGGGGGTGGTCATGGTAGGTGGGACTTTCTTCCTTCCTCAAACTGGCCGCAATTCCTCAGGAAACCAGGCCTCCGCTGCTGCTTCTGTCTGCAGCGCACCTCCATGGGCAGGGACTGCAGTCCACACTGGGGGAAAGAGGGAACCACAACAGAGGAAGCTCATATGCCAGGGAGTCCAGTAGACTGCCCAGCTATGGGTCCCAATGGGCAAACTCAGGACAGATGTATGTGTTTGCTGGGACTCCCCACTCTGCCCTTTGCAGACATCTGAAAATGGTCATGTCACAGGATTCTCACCAATTAGCAGTGACACATGCTCATGACAAGTATCTGGGGGATCCATGCATTCCTAGGGGATCCTCCCTGACCAGATCTCAGAAACCTCCATGCAAATGAGAAGGCAACATGTCACCCCACCCAGGATTCTGGAAAACCCTGCCATGTCCGTGAGAGATGTCGCCTCAGGAGGCCACATCCTGAGTGGAGGAAGAGAGTTCTGTGCACGGAACTCCCCTGGGGGATCACTGGAGAGGCCAAACCATGGATTTGGCATGGCGCAAACCCAGTTTGTGTGGCAGAGACTCCAGTGGGGCTCAGATAGGCAGGTGCCACTTAACCAGGTCTCCTAAAATGCCCTGTCCCTTTCCCATCACGACTCTGCAAGGCTGGAGACCTAGACACTCAGAGACTCCAAAGAACAAGACCCTGATGGGTGGTGGTGCTGGGATATGGGGTGAGGGCAGCCGAGACAGAGCCTCCAGGATGGGGAGGAGGTGCCTTCTCTTTTGGGGCCCTGGGGAGTCACTGCCCACTCTTGGTCTCTGTTTCCTTATCTGGAAAATGAAGGGATGCTGAGCCTGTAGTGCAGGCCTCACAGGGTGGAAATGAGGTTCAAGAAAAGAAAGCAATTGGAGGGTGCTCGTGAATGGTTCTTCCTCAGAGGGATGAGGGGGAGAACAATGACAACAGCTACAGGAAACAGTACTCAGGAGGTCCTGTGAGGTAGCTGTGGTTTTCATGGCTCTTTACAGAAAGGAAACAGTCTCAGGGAGGCCTGGCTGCATGAGTGGGTGACACACACAGGGAGTGTGGAGCTGGCCAGTGGTATGAGCACTGTGCCAGGTGACTCACGCCAGTCCCTGGAGATCCAAGTGTGGGGTGGCTGGGGTGTAACTGGGGGAAGGGAGGAGAGCCTCACTGTCCCTGTCCCTGACACCTGGCAGGCGGGGAGCTTTAAGGTGGCCACCCAGGAGAGGAACCCCCAGAGAGCCCAGATGAGGCTACAGAGGCAGAAGAAGGTGAGTGAGACTGTGGCATGGAGGGACCGCAGGGGATCAGAGGACAGGGCTCTTTTCCCCACCAGCTGGAGGCCTCCATATCAACACAGCGGGGGCTTCCTCCCCAGCCCTGCCCTCCTATGGCCACTGGGCCTGGAAAACCTCCATTGGAGAGACCAGAGCAAGGGTCTGGGAAAGCAGAACTCAGAGTGTCCCTAGGGTAAGGCTGGGACCACAGGTCCTTGTGACTTGTTAAAATCCCACCATAGAGGTAACTAGGAGTGATTGCCAGACTTGGAGGTCAGCTGGAATAGAGGAGGCAGGGAATTGGGAAAGGCAGCTGAGGGTCTTCGGCTGCTACAACTGGGAGACCTGGGGACGGGGGTTCTGGGACACAGGGGCTGATGGGATTTCATGGGACAGGGCCTTGGGCAAGCACCTGAGGGTCAATACTCATCACCACTACCCCTCCCACCTCCCCACCCCTCCATGGCACAGGGCGTGGTCCCCTTCCTGGGGGATTTTCTGACTGAGTTACACAGGTTGGATTCAGCCATCCCGGATGATCTGGATGTGAGTGACCCTGGGGCAGCCTGGTTGGGAACCAGGATCCTGAGGCTTGGGAGGAGAGGGGCCTGGAAGGAGCCCTTAGATCTTAGCCCTTGGAAAACCTCCTCTCCTGAGAGTCTCACAGCTGCTCCTGTGGGTGGGAGTGCCAGGCCCATCTCATTACCTCTGACTGACAGAGGCTCCATGGCAGTCAGCAGTCCCTATCCCTGAGTGGTGAAGCTGCAGAGCTGCCTGACTGCAGCGCTGCTGAGGTGTGGGCTGAGCTGGACTCAGCCTCTCCCTAGGGTAGTCCCATAATAGGAGGGTGAAATTGAGCCTTTCCAAGGGCAGGCAATTCCAGGGTCACTGAGCACTTTCTTTCTAAGGGAGACCTCAGTTTCTCTGTCTGTCATCTCAGAGGGTTGGGGCAGAAGGTCCCTGAGCCTCAGCTCCCATGCCCACTGCCCTAGAGCCCGGAGCCTGAGGCAGGTTCACGTTGTGTCATGTGCACATCCCCTGACCCTGGTGGCCCTGGCAGTAGTGCAGCATGGGAAGGGATGGGGTGGGGCTGTTGTGGGCCAGGGACCTTTCTGATGGGCTCTATCTGACTTCCAGGGCAACACCAACAAGAGGAGAAAGGTGAGCAGCTGGGACATTCACGTTGGATGAGGTTGGGGATGTGGACGTCACAGTCCACCCTGGACAGGACACTCCCTGGCTCCATCCTCTACATCTTAGTTTTACTGGGTTTGACACACACAGGAGGAGGAGACCTATCTCAGTGGAGAAAGTGGGAAAGGCACTGGAATGAAAGACCAATTCCTGCAGGAGGGGCTATTTACATCCAACTCTGAGAACAGGCTGGGGGCTGCATTGGGCCCCCTCAGAGAACGGCCCCAGGGACCAGCCCCTTCTCCCTGCCTGCCAAAGGTCCCCTCAGCGTCTTCCACCCAGGCCCTGTCAGCATCCTGTCCTCTGTCTCTAGGAGGTCCGAGTTCTGCAGGAATTGCAGCTACTCCAAGTGGCTGCCATGAATTACAGGCTTCAGCCTCTGGAGAAATTTGTCACTTGTTTCTCAAGAATGGAGCAGCTCAGTGACAAGGAGAGGTGAGGGCCTGGGAGATGGGCAGAGGGTGGGAGAAAGCTCTCCATTTTTTTTTTTTTTTTTTTGAGACGGAGTCTCGCTCTGCCGCCCAGGCTGGAGTGCAGTGGCCGGATCTCAGGTCACTGCACGCTCCGCCACCCGGGTTCACGCCATTCTCCTGCCTCAGCCTCCCGAGTAGTTGGGACTACAGGCGCCCGCCACCGCGCCCGGCTAGTTTTTTGTATTTTTTAGTAGAGACGGGGTTTCACCGTGTTAGCCAGGATGGTCTCGATCTCCTGACCTCGTGATCCGCCCGTCTCGGCCTCCCAAAGTGCTGGGATTACAGGCTTGAGCCACCGCGCCCGGCCTCCATTTTTTTTAAACGTGGTCTGGCTCTGTCGTCCAGGCTGCACTGCAGTGTCACCATCTCTGCTCACTGCAACATCTGCCTCCTGGGCTCAAGCCCTTCCTCAGCCTCCCAAGCAGCTGGGATTACTGCTATCCACCACCATGTCCGGTCGTTCTCCTGTTGTTGTTCTGGTATAGGTGGGGTTTCACGATGATGTCCAGGCTGGTCTCAAACTCCTGGCCTCAAGCAATCCACCCACCTCAGCCTCCCAAAGTACTGACAGTACAGGTGTCAGCCACCCCACCTGGCCTAGAGGAGGCTCTCCTGTGGACAGCAGCAGAGAGCCTATGGCCATGACTCCACTGCCAGCATCAAACCTTGTTGCATGGGGACTGCTGGGGACCCAGGATTCCAGCTGGTCAGGCAATGAGAGGGGACCTGATGTGTAGCTTATGGTGGCCTCACAGCTGCTTCTCTGTCCTGCAGCCACAAGCTGTCCTGTCAGCTGGAGCCCGAATCCCAGTAGGCTGGAAACATCCTGCAGTGGCTGGGGCCGCACTGGGATGCTGGCCAGAACACCAGCTCTGCATCATCCTTCACCCAGACCGTGACACCAGGAAACCACATCTAGGTGGCTTGCAGCTCAGCTACATCTTGACCCCACTCCTCAACACCAGCTGCTCCTCCTGGCCAGGATCAGGCCATGGGACTTTTGCATGTCAGGCGGGAAACCATTTTATGTTTATTTTCTTTAGTGTATAAGTAACGGGTTTTTTCCTTAACTTTCGTTAAAATAAAATTTTAAAACACTACTCAGAATGTTCTATAGTGTTGGAATGAGAACAGTAACTCCAGTGCAGTAACCGTATACCAGTCTTTAGGATTCATAGTCTAGCATGTCACATTGAGGCTATGGCTGAACAAGTCATGGAATAGCGTTTGCATTACGCCTGCCAACTGTTTAATGTTTTCCTTCTTTATTCAAATTAATTATTGCTAACTCTGTTTAAGGAAAACAAAAAATAAAACAAACAAACTAAAAAACACTTAAAAACCACAGTATGTCACCCAATCTATGTCACTTGTTCTACTGACCAGTTACTCTCAAACTTAAATTCTAGTTAAATTCAAGTTCCACCGGGTTACTCTACTTTTTTAAGTTGTAAATATTTAATGAATCACTTAAATATTTACTGAAGGGCTGGAGATGGGAGGTAGTTATGCAAGTGGTAGGGCTGGCCTTCTCCAGAAGTCCTGTGCAGAAGGGAGCTGGCCATGAGTCTCCAGGAAACACAGATAAACTTTTCCAACTATGGATCTTCCCAGACTTTCTGACACCTCTCCCCTAAGGGAACATCAAGGAAGGAGAGAATTGTTTGAACCCAGTATCTAAAGGATGTCCCACAGCTTAATTTGAACACAAGCCCCACTGTGGTATATCAGACAAAAACAAGTCAAAGAAATCAACATTTCAGGGTCTGAAATATAATACCCCCAAATCAGCACAAAATAAAACACTTAAATCCAGTCCTGGAGCCACAAATCTCCTATAAGAAAAGTGGGAGTTTATTTCAGCAAAACTTGTATCTATGCATGCAGTTTGCAAAAAAGAAAGAAAACAAAAGCAAGAATTATCTATGGCAACAAACCCTTAGACCATGCAATTGATTTGGCAATACTTTTTCTTTCTTATTTTTTGTTCTTTTTGGATGGGACACAAAAATCACTGCTAGCAAATGTGAACACAAACACATGGGACTATACATTATCTTAGAGCTTCCGCATGGGAAAGAGAAACAACGAACCATTAAAGAAGGCATCCTGATGAGTTCATGTCCTTTGTAGGGACATGGATGAAGCTGGAAACCATCATTCTCAGCAAACTATTGCAAGAACAGAAAACCAAACACCGCATGTTCTCACTCATAGGTGGGAATTGAACAGTGAGAACACTTGGACACAGGAAGGGGAATATCGCACACTGGGGCTTGTGGTGGGTTCGGGGGTTGGGGGAGGGATAGAATAGGAGATATACCTAATGTAAGTGACGAGTTAATAGGTGCAGCACATCAACATGGCACATGTATACATATGCAACAAACCTGCACGTTGTGCACATGTACCCTAGAACATAAAGTATAATAATAATAATAAAAGAAGGCATCCTACAGATTGAAAGAAAGTTCAGCAGAATCATATCTGTGAAAGGGGTTGCAATCTAACATGTATGAGAAACTAACACTACTCTAACTCGGAAAATGAACACAACCTAATACCCAAGCTAAAACTGGGCAAAGAACCTGAACAGGCACATCTGAAAAGTAATCAGGGAATTGACTGACAGGTCACAGAGAAGTTGCTCAGTTTCACTAATCCTCACACACATGTCTAAGTGCAAACCACACTCAGATACCTCTCACTCTAATTAGAATGAAACTTACCAAAAACAACAAAAAACCCATACATTCACAGGCAGTGGCCAATGTAGTAATGCAGAAAAAGAGATTTTATACTCTATTGGTGAGAATGTACATTACTATACACACGAAGCGTAACAGTGGAAGGTGACTTAAATATTTTACAACTACCCGTTCACCCAGGAATCCCACCACTGGTTACACACAGAAAGCACATGGAATCTGTTATGTTGAAGAGATATCGGCCTTCTTATGGCAATTGAAGCACTATGCACAATAGCGAAGGTATCCAATCCACCTACCTGTTCGTGCAGAGATAAAGGGATAAAGAAACTGCAGTACACAATGGAATCCTCCTTGGCCATAGAAATCCATGAAACCATGTCATCTGCAGCAACATACAGAAACCTGGAGGACAGGACCTTCAAGGAAATGAGCCAGGAAGAGAGAGACAAACACTGCAAGATTTCATGCATGTGAGAATGAGATCAACTTTCTCTCTAAACGACTTTATCTCCTAGAAGTAGAACATTCCACAGTCGTGAAGAGAGCCTGGGGGTTGGGGAGTTGGGGCAGGAACTGGGAAATGGATACAATATTACACTCAGATGACAGGAATAAATTCAGCTGTTCTATTCCACAGTAGCATGTCTAGAGTTAACTGTATCCTACCGTATTTTCCAAAAAAGGCTGAAAAGAAGGATTCTGAATATTGCAACCATAGAGAACTAATAAATAATAACTACACAAGGTAACAGAGACAATGCCTTGCTTTCATTATTACACAAGGTACATATGCATGGATTATAATGTCCCACTCTACTCTTTAATTGTATACCTTTACTAGAGAGCAAATTGGTTTTAAGGACATAGAAATAAACAATGCTGAAGTTCATGTGAGACCAGGAAATGCCCTGCATTTCCAAAGCAATTCTGAGAAATCCAAACTACATTGGATGCATCACACTCCCTGATGTGAAATTTCACTCAAACTCTAGGGACCTGCTTCCACATGGATGAGTGGAAGAGAACAGAGAACCTGAAGTAAACCCACACACCTCATACTACCTGATGCTGGATGAAATACACAATGATAAGTAAAGGGGAAAGAACTCCCTTTTCCATAGTTTTGGGATAAGTGGCGAGCCATATGCAGAAGAGTAAGTACAACTAGGCCTCTACGTCTCACCATGTACCAAAGTTCACTCAGATGAATGAAAGATGTAAATGGAAGACCTCAAAGTACAAAAATCCTACAAGAGACCCTAGGAAATACCCTTCTTGACATCAGCTTTGACAAAGCATTTATATGCCTAAGATGCCACATGACACGGTAACAACAGCAATAATCAACATGTGGGACCTAATACACTAAAGAGCCACCACACAACACAAGAAATCACCCACAGAGTAGACAGACAACATACAGGATGAGAGAAAATGTTCCCAAACTATGTGCCTGACCAAGGCCTAATATCCAGAATCTACCTTAAAGACCTTACAGAAATCAATTAGCCAACCCCCCTAATAATTAGTAGGCAATGGATATAAACACACACTTCTCGAAAGATGATGTGAGAGCAACCAACAAATTGAAAATATGCTCAACCTAATTGTCAGAGAAATATAAATCAAAAGCACAATGAGATATATCTCTCGCTGGTCAGAATGGGGGTTACACAGTTTAAAAAAAAAAGGACACTGGCGAGGCAGCAGAGAAAGGGGACACTGGTCCACTTTTGGTGAAAATGCAAAGTACTTCAGACACCATGGAAAGCACTTCGGAGATTGCTCAAAGAACTTAAACCAGAACTACCATCTGACCCAGCAATCACACCACTGGGGTATACACAGAGGAAAATAAATCCTTCTGTGCAAAACACGCATGCACACAAATGGTCATGGCAGCAGTATTTACAATGGCAAACATGTGAAATCAGCCTAGGTACCGGTCAACAGTGGATCGGAAAAGGAAAATGTGGTACCTATATACCACAAAAAACTAGGCAGGAATTAAAAGAAAAAAGAAGGAAATCATGTCCTTGGCAGCAACATGAAAGGAGCTGGAGGCCATTATCTAAAGAGAAATAAGGAAAACACAGAACACCAAATGCCACATGTTCTCACTTCTAAGGTGGAGCTAACATTGAATACACCCTACCGTAAAAGTGAAAACAACAGACACTGGTGACTATCAGATGAAAAAGGAAGAAGGGATGAGGTATGGGCTGAAGACCTATCTGGTGGGTCCACCCACTGCCTGCATGATAAGGTTGCTTGGACCCCAAGTCTCAGTGTCATGCAATATACCAAAGACAGTAACTAATCTGCCTTTGTACACTTTAGTCTGTAATAAAGGTGGATATTATGTAATAATTACAAACTTAGAAGTTAAAAGCATGAATGAAAAACACAAACTTCTACAATTATCAAAACAATCTTTTATTTGGCATAAACTAAGAAAGTGGACAGAATGAGTAAACCAAATACTCAACCCCAATTTACATATATTGAACACGTGTTTCAAAAGAACACCAAAAACACACAATGGGCAAAAGAGAGACTGTTCAATAGATGATTTTGAGCAAACTGAATATTCACATAGAAAACACTGAAATAGGACCCTTGTGTCATGCAACACAAAAATCAATGCAAAATACATTAAAGACCTAAAACTCAATTCTGAAACCACACAACTCCTACAAGAAAACATAGGGTGTGCATGTATTTTAGAAAAGAAATCCATGCATGTAGGCTGCTAAAGGCATTAAAAAAACTTTAAAACAAGGAAACACCCATAGACAATGTAATGGCTTGGCATTTTCACTCAAAAGCTGGGGACGTGGTTCCACAGAACAGTGGAACACATTAGAAGACCCAGATATAAACCTGCACATCTGAAACCATCTGACACTTGAAAAAAATCAACAAAAATAAGTGATGGAGAAAGGACTCCCTATCAGTAAGTGGTGCTGGGATAAGTGGCTAGCTAGATGTAGAATAAATAACACTGGGCCCCTGTGTCTCACCATGTACAGAAAATAACTCAAAATGAATCAAAGTTTGAAATGCGAAATCCAGGGTGGGCGCAGTGGCTCATTCCTGGAATCCATGCACTTTGGGAGCCAAAGCGGGTAGATGACTTGAAGTCAGGAGTTCAAGACCAGCCTGGTCGACATAGTGAAACCCTGCCTCTAATAAAAAAACAAAAGTTAGCTGGGCGTGGTGGCGCGTGCCTGTACTCTCAGCTACTCAGGAGATTGAGGCAAGAGAATCACTTGAACCCAGAAGCTGGAGGGTGCAGTGAGCCAAGATCGCTCCATTGCATTCCAGCCTGTACAACAGAGTGAGACTCAGTCTCTAAATAAATACATAAATACATAAAAATGCAAGACCTGAAATGAAAAAATCCTGCACGAGAATCTAGCAAATACCCTTCTCAACAGAGGCTTTGGCAAAGCATTTATATGTCAAGTCCCCAAAAGCAATGGCAACAAAAACAATTACTGATAAGTGGGACCTAATACTCAAAAGAGCTGCTGCACAGAACAAGAAACAACCAACAGAGTCAGCACACAGCCTATAGAATGAGGGAACATACTCCCCAACTACGCATCTGAAAAACGTCTAATATCCAGGATTTATCGTAAAGACCTTAAACAAATAAAATCAGAAAAAAAACCCAACTTATAAATGGGCATGGGACATGAACACACACTTAAAAGAAGGTGTACCAGTAACCAATGAGCATGAAAACATGTTCGATCTCACTGATCATCAGAGAAATGCAAATCAGAAACATACTGAGATACCATCTCACACTGGTCAGAATGGCAATTATGACACACAGTCCACAACAACAGAGGCTGGTGGGGCAGATGAGCAAAGAAATGCAGGTCCACTGTTGGGGGAAATGCAAACTAGTTCAGACCCCCTGGAGAGCAGTGTGGACATTTCTCAAAGAACCTAAAAGAGAACTACCACCCAACGCTGCAACCCCACTCCTGAGGATCTACCCAAAGGAAAATCCTTCCATCCAAAACATGCACGCACTCGTATGTTCATGGCAGTACTACTCACAATGGTAAAGACACGGAATCAGCCTTGGTGCCCATCAGCAGTGGATCAGAGAAAGGAAATGTGGTACATACACACCACGGAACACTACACAGCCATAAAAAACAAATCCATGCCCTTACCAGAAACCTGGACAGAGCTGCAGGCCATTACGAACAAAAGGCAAGAACAGAAAACCACAATTTTCAAAATAGCTTCAGAGGTCAGTTGTGAATATTGTCTCCACAGAGAAATCATAACTCAAGCTCACAGAGGTGCCAGACACTGCAACTTCATAATGATGCTACGTTTACACAGATCAAATTGTCCCTTGCACTCACTGGTTATACAGGCATACTCTACGGCAATGAAACTCTGTCCCATTTTGGTAACATTCATTCTCACTGGAGTAAGATGATATCTGAGTGTGGTTTTGATTGACTTCTCGTGAGGATCAGTAATGTTGATTCAGAATATTTTACCTGTGCATCCTTCTCAGGTCTTCAGGTCCTTTGCCCAGTCTTACACATCAAATAGAAACAAGTTCACGATAACCTGGCAAACATCTCTAACCACAGCAAAATGTAAATCAAAACCACACTTAGATACCATCTCATTCTAATTGGAATGAGTGTTACAAAAAAAGACAAAATCATTGAAAGAAAGGCAAATGCTGGTGTGTTTCCAGAGAGAGAGAGAGACAGAGAGAGACAGTCTTCTGCACAGTTCGTGAGAAGGTAAACTAGTGCACACGCTACAGAAACCACTTGGAGATTCCTCCAAGCCTTAAAAGACTCCAATTACCATTTCAACCAGCAATTCTACTACTGGAAATACACTCAAAGCCATTGAAATCAGGACACCAAAGACAGACCTACCCACCCATGTGGATTTCAGCACTGTTCCCAAGAGCCAGTGTAAGCCTCAACCTACCTGCTTATCCACAGATGAAGGAAGAAAGAAGCTGCTCCACATGTACACACCGGGATACTCTTCACACAGAAAACCACAATGACATCATATCGTGGGGAACCACACGGTTGCACCTGGAGGGCATGATGGTAAATTAAATGAGCAAAGGGGGAGAGAAACAAACCTGAGTCATCTCACACATGCAGAATCTGAGAAACTCTATCTCAAAGACCTGGCGAGCACAATATTGGTTTCCAGAGATTGGGGGAAAACAGGGGTAATGGGCAGGGATTGTAAATGGGTACAAAGTTACACACAAATGAGAGGAAGAAAATTCTGTTGTTCTATTGCACTGCAGGGTGACCAGGGTTGACAGTATCGGCACATCACTTTCAAGGCAGCTTGATAGAATACTGAAGGTTCTCAGCATAAAGGAATAAACAATGGGAAAAGGTAACAGAATCACTAAGTACCCTGATTTCATTGTTCCACAAGGTACGCATGGGCCATAATGCCACACTCTACCCTCTCGTTGTATTGATCCTTTACTATGCAATACATTTGTTGAAAGAAATAGAAACAGGCGCTGCTAATATTCATATGAGACCATGAAGTGCCCTGAGTTTCATCCTCAGCAATCCTGAGACATCCAGACTACGTCAGATTTTAAATTTCATGGAAAAGCCACGGACCCACTTCCACACAGAGCAGTGGAACACAAGAGAGGACCAAGAAGTTAAACCACACACTGAAAACCATCTGATCTAACACAGAATCCACAAAAATAAGCAAAGGGAAAAGGACACCCTGTTCAATCACTGATGCTGAAATAAGCGGCTAGCCATGTGCAGAATAACACTAGGCCCCTAACTCCCAACACACACAAAGAGGAACTCAAGATGAATGGAAGATTTCAATGTAAAAACTCAAACTATTAAAATCTTACCAGAAAACTCGTGAAATACCCTTCTCCACATAGGCTTTGGCAAAGCATTTAGATGGCTAAGTCCTGAAGAGCAACGGCAACAAAAACAAAAATTGGCAAGTCAGACCTAATACCTGAAAGAGCTGCTGCACAGCAAGAGAGACTACAACAGAGTAAACAGACAGCGTACAGAATGGGAGAACACGTTCCCAAACTGTGCATCTGACCAAGGTCTAATATGCAGAATCTACAAGGCCCTTCAACAAGTCAACCAGAGGAATAAACAGAAAAAGAATATCCCATTAATATACAGGCCAGGGATGTGAACACACACTTCTCAAAAGTCGATGTACAAGCAACTAACAAATAGGAAAACATGCTCAAGCTCACTCATTAACAGAGAGCTGCCAATCAAAAGCACGACGAGATGCCATCCCACGCAGGTCACAATGGTGAGGACCACACAGACAAAGAACACACGCTGGTGAGGCAGCCAAGGAAAGGAAACACTGGTATGCCTTGGGGGGAATGAAAACTAGTACAGACACCATTGAAAGCAGATCAGGGATTTCTCAAAGAGCTGAAAACAGAACTACCATCTCACCCAGTAAGCCCACTCCTGTGCATCCACCCAAAGGAAAATCAACCCTTCTATCCAAAAGACACAGACACTTGTATGTTCATGGCAGTGTTATTCACAATGTCAAAGACATGGAATCAACCTAGCCATCAACAGTGGATGAGAGACCGGCACAGTGACTCACATCTGTAATTCTAGCACTTTGGGAGGCCGAGGCAGGTGGATCGCTTCAGTTCAGAATTCAAGACCAGCCTGAGCAAAATGATGAAATCCCATCTCTACAATAATACAAAAATTAGCTGGATGTGGTGGCGGGCACCTGTAGTCCTATCTAATCTGGAGGCTGAGGTGGGAGGATCACCTGAGCCCAGAAGGTGGAAACTGCAGGCCATTGTTATAAGTGAACTAAGGCCCAAATAGAAAACCAAACGCCACATGTTCTCACTTGTAAGCGGGAGCTAAACTTTGAATGGACTCAAACATAAAGAAGAGAACAACAGACACCTGGAATGACCACCACAACAATAAAAAAACAGGAGAGAGGGAGCGTGTGCTGAAGACCCAACCTGTGGGCCCTCTGCTCACTGCCTGGGTTACGGGGTTAATGGGACCCCAAGTCTCAGCGTGATGCAATCAACAGATGTAACTAACTTGCATATGTACCCTTTAAACTATAATAATAAGAGTAGAATGCATTAAAAAAAATCCAAGGTTAGAACCAAAGAAAACAATAAATGAAAAAACAATCTACTTATCCAAACAATCCATGACTGTCACAAACACAGAACGAGGACCTAAGTGACAGAAAGAGGCAGCCAAATACTCTATTCAACATGATATGTAGGGAACACATTTTTCAAAACCCCAAAAAGACACAATGGGAAAGGGAGAGTCTGGTTCAATTACTGATTTTGAGAAAACTGAATCTCCACAGGAAAAACACTGAAATAGAACCCTTACAATGCACAATACACAAAATCAACACAAAATGAATTAAAGACCTAAACTCAATCTTGAATTTGTAAAGGTCCTATAAGAAAATATAGAGTGGGTATATATTTTAGGAAACCCAGTATCTATGCAAACAGGCTGCAAAAGGTAAAAAAGCATCATAACACTGAAAAAAAAAAAGTAGGGAAACTACACCCAGAGACAACGCAAGGCTTGGTTCTGTGTGTGTGTGCATGTGTGCATGCATGTGCACGCACATGCACACATGTTTTTGTGTTTAGTGGAAGTCGGGTGTTGAACACAAAAATCACTGCTCACATACAAAACTATAACCATATGAGACTAGGGACATTTTGCAACTTCTACAGGGAAAAGAAAACAATGAAACAAATTTAAAAAAGCATGCTAAAGACTGGGAGAAACTATAAAAAATCCTAACCCTGAAAGAGGTTGTTATCTAACACGTACAATAAACTGATATGACTAAGTGAAAAACAACAAAAACAACAAAAAATATCCAAGGTAAAAGGATCTAAATAGACCTGAGTGAAAAGAAAGCAGGAAACTGACCCACAGGTGACAGTTCCTCAATATCACTAATCCTCACAAAAATGTGAATCAAAACCATACTCGGTTACCATCTAACTCCACCTAGAACGAGTATTACAAAACACAAAAATCAAAATTGTTGAAGGCAATGCTCAGTGCTGACTTGCAAGAAAAAAAAAAAAATCCTCTACACTCTTCATGGAATGAAAATTACTATATAAACTACAAAAAAATTTTGGAAGTTCCTTAAAAAAGTAAAAGGTAGGCCGGGTGCAGTGGCTCACACCTGTAATCTCAGCACTTTGGGAGGCTGAGACAGGTGGATCACCTGAGGTCAGGAGTTCGAGACCAGCCTCATTAACATGGTGAAATCCCATCTCTACTAAAAATACAAAAATTAGCTAGGCGTGGTGGCAGGTGCCTGTATTCTCAGCCACTTGGGAGGCTGAGGTGGGAGAATCACTTGAATGCAGGAGGTGAAGTTTGCATTGAGCCGAAATTGCCCCACTGCACTCCAGCCTGGGAGACAAGAGCAAGACTCCGTCTTTAAAAAAAAAAGTACAACTGCCACTCCAGCTGACAATCCCACCACTGGGTACATGTTTAGAGAAAACAAAAACCCTGTGTTATCTGCCTTTTCATGTGTCCTGAAGCACTAGTCACAATAGCCGAGATGTGGAATCAACCTACCTGTCTATCCACACATGAAGGGATAAAAGAACCACAGTATATATACACAATGAAACACACATCAGCTCTAATACTTCAGGAAATCATGTCATCTGCAACCACTTGGAGAAACCTGGAAGACAATTAGGTGAAATGAAACGAGTCTGCTAGGGAGAGACCCACGCTGCATGACATCAGGCATGTGGAATCCAAAAAACCTTGTCTCCTTGAAGCACAACTTCCAATAGGGGTTACTGGAGGCTGGGGAGAGCAGGGAGCCTGGGCAGGGATTGGTAACAGGTACAGAGTGATGCTCAGATACACAGAATCCATTCTGGTGTTCTATTGCACAACAGGGTGACTAGGTGATTAGGGTCAACAGAATCTAGTAAATTTTTTCAAAATCAGCTGGAAAATATGGTTCTGAATATCCTCTCCACAGAGAAATAATAATGATGGAAGGTCACACAGATGCCAGATACGATGATTTGATCATGATGCTACACAAACATATGTCAAAATGTCCCTTGCACCCTTGGGTTGGGGGTGTGTGTGTGTGTGTATACTCTATAGAAATAAAACTGCCATCAAATGTTGGTAGCATTCATTTTAACTGGAGTGAGATGAAATCCGAGTGTGGTTTTCTCACACTTTTGTGTGAATCAGCGATGGTGAGAATCTTCTCTTTGACCTGTGCATCAACCTCATGTCTTCAGGTCCTCCGCCCAGGGCTACATAACAAATTAAAAACAAATTCACAATAACCTAGCAAGTATCACTTATCATACACACACAAAAATCAAAAACACACTCAAGATTTCATCTCACTCTACATTCAATGGATGCCATAAAAAAAAAATTGAAACATATTAAAACACAAAACAATCAAGGTGTGGATTTCCAGAGGAGGAACTTGTCTCCACATTTGGTGGGAAATGGTAAACTAGTATGCACACTAGAAGAAACCACTTAGATGTTCCTTGAAATTGTAAAACTACAACTACCATTGTCTCCAGCAATTTTATTCCTAGCTATATACACAGAGTGCACGATCAGGACATGGAAGAGATTATCTGTCATCCCAGGTGGAATTCAGCCCTATGCCCAAAAGCCAAGATAAGAAATCAGCCGACCTGTCTATACACAGATGAAGGGATGAAGAATCTCTAGTATACAGACACAATGGAATACTTTTGCACCATCAAAGTTCATGGAATCCTACCATTTCCAGCAATATGGCTGAACCTGGAGATATTCTGTTCAATCAAATCAGAAAGGCAGACAAAGACCAAGCCTGCATGTTCTCACTCATGTGGGAGCTGAAAAATTTAACTCACTGAAGGTGAAAATACAGCAGTGGTCACCACAGGCTAGGGGGAGGAGAGGACATCAAGGACTGGCAATAGGTACACAGAGAGTTACAGGAGAGGAATACATTCTGGTATTCCACTCCAAAGCAGGGTGATGATACTTAACAATATGGTCGTGCTGTTTTCAAAATAGCTACTAAGGAGGATTTTGAATGTTCACACATCGAAGATATCAAACCTACACGTGTTCACAAGCATGGGAAACTCCCTGATTTTATCCATACTCAAGGTATACAAACAAGTATCACAATGTCCCAATGCACCCCTAATTCTGGACATGAAGTATAAAACAAATGTTTTATGAAATGTTAACAATACGCGGCTAAAAATTCACATGGAACCACTAAAGACCCAAAGAACCTGAATATGGAAAGCAATCCCAGGGAATACAAACTCAATGGGAGGCCGCACACTCCCCAATTTCAAATTACATGTAAAACCTCCACTTGGGCCGGGCGCGGTGGCTCAAGCCTGTAATCCCAGCACTTTGGGAGGCCGAGACGGGCGGATCACGAGGTCAGGAGATCGAGACCATCCTGGCTAACACAGTGAAACCCCGTCTCTACTAAAAAATACAAAAAACTAGCCGGGCGAGGTGGTGGGCGCCTGTAGTCCCAGCTACTCGGGAGGCTGAGGCAGGAGAACGGCGTAAACCCAGGAGGCGGAGCTTGCAGTGAGCTGAGATCCGGCCACTGCACTCCAGCCTGGGCGGCAGAGTAAGACTCCGTCTCAAAAAAACAAAAAAACAAAAACAAAAACAAAAACAAAAAACCTCCACTCATCCAAAGACTACAGTACTGGCAAAAAAATGAATCCATGAACCTAGGGACATAAGAGAACCTAAACGCACACCTGTATGCAGTCAACACATTTTTTTTAAAGAATGCCTAGAAGATGCAATGAGGCTGGGTGCTATGGCACCTGTACTCCTAGTGCTTTCAGAGACTGAGTCAGGTGTGGTGGCGCACACCAGCAATCCCAGCCACTTGGGAAGATGAGGCAGGAGAATCGCTCGAAGCAAGGAGGCAGATGTTGCAGAGAGCTGAGATCTCGCCACTGCACTCCAGTGTGGACGACAGCATGAGTGGGACTACATCCCAAAGCGGAAAAAAGATGAGATGAGGAGTCAGTAGTCTGTTCAACTGAGCAGTCTGAAACGACTGGATAGCCACATACAAAAGAATGAAACAAGACATAAGACCTTGATGTTATATAATACACAAATATAAACTCAAAATACATTAAACCCTAAACACAAGACCTAAAAGCATAAAACTGCTACAGGAAAACACAGAGTGAGCTTAAGTTTAGGAAAACCCGAATCTAAGCTCACAGGATGTAAAAGCAAACAATAGGAAAAAAAAAAAAGAAAAACAGAAAAAAAACCACTTCCAACAACATAAGTCAAATTTTCTAGTTTTTGTTATTGACTTTACCTTACAAAAACAATCACTGCTAGCCAGTCATGCTGGCTCACATCTGTAAATCCAGGACATTGGGAGGCCGAGGCAGGTGGATCACCTGAGGTCAGGAATTCGAGACTAGACTGGCCAACATGGTGAAACCCTGTCTCTACTAAAAATACAAAAATTAGCCAGGAGTGGTGGCGCACACCTGTAGTCCCAGCTACTTGGGAGGCTGAGGCAAGAGAATCAATCGAACCCGGGAAGCGGAGGTTGCAGTGAGCCAAGATCATGACACCACACTCTAGCCTGGGCAACACAGCAAGACTCCGTCTCAAAAAAAAAAAAAAAAGGAAAAACAAAAATAAAAAAATCACAACTAAAATAATCAAGAAACAAAAACACAAAAAATCCTGAAGAAGTTCTGCACATTAAAGAAAGCAATGCACCAACCAACACTCAGAAGGCATTCTTCAGATAGAAAGGACATTATAAGGAATCATGCATCTGAAACTACCACACCACTGAGGAGCAAAACACACAAAACCAACTAACCCAACCAAAACTGGGACACAATCCTGAACAGACATCACTAAAAAGACAATGCACAATTCACTAACATGTGAAAAGGGCGATTCTCAACATTACTAATCATCTCTAAACTGTAAATGAAAACCACACTCAGATACACACTCACCCTAATTTGAACAAATAAAAGAAACCAATTATTTCAAACAAATTCCCTGGAGGAAGTTGCACACACAGCTACTCTCACACTGTTGGGAGAAATCACTGTTATTACAGACACTATGAAAACCTCTTGGAGCTTCCCAAACAATCAAAAAGGAAACTACCATTTCATCTGGCAATTCCAGCAGTGGGTATATACTTAGGGACAGTGAAATCACTGCATGAAAGCCATAGCTGCCTTCCCAGGTTGACCGAAGCACTATACACAATAGCTAAGGTATGCAATCAACCTACCTATCCATCAACTGATGAAGGGATGAAGGAACTTCAGTATCTGGACACAACGAAATACGCCCCATCAACAAAGATTGATGACATAATGTCTTTTGTGGCAACACGGATAAACCTGGAAGACATTACACTCAGTGGAATCAGCCAGGCAGGGAAACAAAAACACTGCATCATCTGACCCATGAGGAGACTAAAAAAGAATTATCTAATGGAAAGTGAAAGTACAATAGTGGTTATCACATGCTGGGGGGAGGAGAGGGCATGGGCTGGCATTGGTAATGGGTACCAAGTTGCACTTCCAGGGGAGGAATTAATGCTGGTGATCTACTCCACAGGAGGGTGACTACAAGTAACAATACGGTAGGATCTCTTTCAATAGAGGTAGAAAGGAGAGGAACACTGAAGGTTCACACAACAAACAAATAAAAACTAGACATGGGAATAGATATGCAAAACACCCTGACTTCATCATTCCTCAAAGTATGCAAGTAAACAAAATCCCACTGTACCCCCTAATTTTGGACATGTATGACAAACTCAATTTTAAAACTATAAATGGACAATGGTAAAATTCACAGAGAACCAGGGAAGACCCTGAAAATCCAAAGCACTTCCCAGAAAGAGAAAATCACTTGATTGCCTCACGCTCCGCGATGTCAAATTACATCAAAAAGCTATACTTACCGAGGCAGCAAGGAACTGGCATAAAAATAGAAACATTTATCATTGGACAGTATTGGGTAGCCAACAGACAAATCTGAATGTACTTACAGTCAACAGATTTCTCAAAAGGCCAGGCGCGGTGGCTCACGTCTGTAATCCCAACATTTTGGGAGGTAACGGCTGGCGAACCACTTGATGTCAGGAGTTTGGGATCAGCCTAACATGGTGATAATAAAAATAGAAAAATTAGCCAGCATGGTGGCATGTGACTGTAATCCCAGCTACTTGGGGGCTGAGGCAGGAGAATCGCTTGGATCTGGGAGGCAGAGGTTGCAGTGAGCAAAGATCACACCACTTCACTCTAGCCTGGGCAAAAAAGCAACACTCTGTATCAAAACAAACAAACAAACAAACAAAAAACCCACACAAAATGGGAAACAGCTAGTCTGTTCTGTAAATGACTTTGAGAAAACTGGAAACCCACACACAAAACATGGAAACCTCCTTGAGCTTATCCTTAATCCTTATGCAAGGTACACAAGTGCTGTAATGTCCCCATTGCACCCCTAATTCTGGACATGCAGTATGAACCAAACTTGTCATGAAATGTAACTATACACAGCTAAAAGTTCACATGGAACTACCATAGACTCTGAATATGCAAAGCAATCCTAGGAAATATAAACTTTTTTGGAGGTCTCACACTGTTCAATTTCAAATTACATGGAAAAGATCTACTCATCCAAAGACTATGGCAGTGGCCTAACAATGAAACCATGCAGACATAACAGAACCTAAACGTACATCTGTATGGAGTCAACACGCTGTTTTTTCAAGAGAATGCCTGGAAGACAAAATGAGGAGTGGGAGGTCTGTTCAATTAATGAATCTGAAAATACTGGATATCCACATGAAAAAGAATGAAATAGGACCCTTATGTTACACAATACACAAATACCAACTTGAAATAAATGAAAACCTAAACACAAGACCCAAAAGCATAAAACTTCTACAGGAAAACACAGAGTGAGTGGAAGCTCAGGGCAACTTCATCTATGCTCATAGGTTGCAAAAAGAAAAAACAGGAAATACATGGAAAATACATTCAAAATCAATGAAATGTATCAAAATTGTGATTTTTCTTTCTGGCCTGACCCAAAATCGCTGCTAACAAAAGGAAAACTCAACACGTGAAAAAGAAAACTCGAGAACTACGGCATGGTAAAGGGAGCAATGAACCAATCAACAATGAGAAGGCATTCTTCATATAGGGAGGGCATGATGAGGAATCATTTATCTGAAAGAGGTTGTTACATGGTATGCACGAGAAACTAATGCTACTAAGAAGCAAAACATGCAAGGCCAAGTCACCTGGCCAAAGTTGGGCAATGAACCTGAAGAGATATTTCTCAAAAGTCCCAGCTACTCGGGAAGCTGAGGTGGGAGTGAGCTGAGATCGCACCCCTACACTCCAGCTTGAGCAACCATAGCCAGACACTGTATCAAAAAAAAAAAAAAAAAAGGAAAAAAGAAAAAAGAAATAAACTATGCAGAGAAAGATAAACATCGCATTGTCTCACTCAGGAGGAATCTACAAAACTTTATTTCCTAGAACTAGTAAGCATAACTTTCTAAATGGGTTGGGGTTCAAAGGTGGGGCATGGTCAGAGATTGGAAACAGGTATAAAGTTACATATTCCCATGAGAGGAATGAAACCTGTAGTTCTTTTCCACAGCAGCAGGGTGACTAGGTCTAACATTATCAGAGTGTACTTTTCAAGAAAGCTAGAAAACAGGATTCTGAATGTCTTCACCTCACTCTATGAGGAAAGACAGATGCTAAATACCCTGATTTCATCATTACACAATGTATGCATGGACCAAAGTGTCTCATTCTACCCTCTGGTAGTACACCTTTACCACAGGGTAAATTTTTGTAAAGAAATGTAAGGGAACAGGCTGAGCATGGTGGCTCATGCCTGCAATCCCAGCACTTTCAGAGGCTGAGGCAGGAGTATTGCTTGAACCCAAGAAGTGCAGGCTGCAGTGAGCCAAGATTGCACCACTGCACTCCAGTCTGGGCAACAGAGTGAGACACTGTCTCAAAAAATAAAAATTAAAAAAAAAAAAGATGACGTTCAAGTGATCAACCAACACGAAAAAATGTGCAACCTCAGCGCAATGCAACTCCCAAACACAATGAGATATCATCTCACGTTGGTCACAATGGGCATTTTTTCAAAGTCAAAACAACATGCTGGCGAGGCTGATAATCTGTCCCAAATCAAGGCAGCAAAATTCCTGCAAAGAAAAAAAACTAAAGCATGTCTGCCAGCTGCTGGTCTGTGTTAGAGAGGGCTCTTTCTAGGGGCACCAGAGGGAATGGAGTGTAATTCAAACTGGAAGCCGTTTAAAGCCAGAGCTAGCTCACCTATTGAGGCTATACCTTTTAACTCTACTCAACTGCAGTAGTCAGGACTCTTGTTGCAAGTGACAGAAACCCAACTCAAACTAGCTTAAGCCTAAAGACAGATTTATGGACTATCTCATGGAATTCATAAACAAGATAGTTCTGACTCTCTCTCAGACCTCATTGGCCTTAAGAACAATATGGAGTCAGAGACTCAAACACCACTCTCTTCTCTTGTCATGTCTCTGTTTCTTTGAGATTTGTCCTTTTTTCTCAGCAATTCCCCCAATCCTCTAGTTCACATAAGATGGAGTGGAGTCTCCCTCTGTCGCCCAGGCAGGAGTGCAGTGGCACAGTCTTGGCTCACTGCAACCTCTGTCTCCTGGGTTCAAGCGATTCTTGTGCCTCAGCTTCCGAGTGGCTGGGATGACAGGCATCTGCCACCACGTCCAGCTAACTTTTGTATTTTTAGTAGAGACGGATTTTTGCCATGTTGGCCGGGCTGGTTTCGAACTCCTGACAGGTGATCCACCTGCCTTGGCCTTGCAAAGTGCTGGGATTACATACGTGAGCCACCGCGCCCGGCTACTGATGCAATAATATATTCTTAACTCTGGTTCAAAGACTTTTTGAAGAAGCAGATAATGAGCATGACAGAATTGAAACTGATTTGGGGAATCGATTAAAATCTCCATCTAGGTTGGGCGCGATGGTTCACACCTATAATCCCAACACTTTGGGAGGCCAAGACAGGCAGATCACTTGCGGTCAGGAGTTTGAAACCAGCCCAGCAAACATGCTGAAACCCCATCTCTACTAAAAATACAAAAATTTGCTTGGTGTTTTGGTGTGCACCTGTAATCCCAGCTACTCAGGAAGCTGAGCCATGAGGATCACTTGAACCCAGGAGGTGGAGGTTGCAGTGAGCCACGATCACGTCACTGCACTCCAGCCTGGGCAACAGAGTGAGACCCTGTCTCAAAAAAAAAAAAAAAAAAAAATCCCCATTCATACATGATGATACCAAAAGATCAAAAGAAAGCAGAACGATTTTTTTGGAGCAAAACACACTGCTTGCTGTCAATAAAAAGATTACAGTCCTAACTTTTCCCCCAAGAATTCTGTCAGATAATCTCAAAGTTATCAAAATGAAATGGGATTATTTAAAGATGAAGGACTTAAAGAAAAATACTTGGCCAGGCACGATGACTAATGCTTGTAATCCCAGCACTTTGGAAGGCCGAGGCTGGTGGATCACCTGAGGTCAGGAGTTCAAGACCAGCCTGGCCAACATCATGAAACCCCGTCTCCACTAAACATACAAAAATTAGCCGGGCATGGTGGCCGGTGCCTCTAATCCCAGCTACTCGGGAGGATGAGGCAAGAGAATCGCTTAAACCCAGGAGGCAGAGGGTGTGCACCTGTAATCCCAGTTACTGGGGAGGCTGAGGCACGAGAATTGCTTGAGTTCAGGAGATGGAGGTTGCAGTGAACTGAGATCTCACCACTGCACTCCAGCCTGGGTGACAGAATGAGACTGCCTCAAAAAAAAAAAAAAAAAAAAAGTGCTATTTTAAGTGTTTTATGATTAAACTTCTGTAATTGTCTATTGCACTAAGTTCATTATTTTTATTGTATTAAACTTTAGATTCATGGGGCACATGTGCAGGTGTGTTCCATGAGTACACTGCAAAATGCTAAGGCTTGGGCTTCTATTGAACTCATCACCCAAACACTGACCATAGTACCCAATGACTAGTTTTTCAACCCTTTCCCCTCCTTCCCTCCCCACATGTGGAGTTCCTAGTGTCTGTTATTTCCATCTTTATGTCCATTTGAACCAACTGTTTAGCTATTTATTTATTTATTTATTTTTGAGACAGAGTCTTGCTCCTTCACCCTGGATGGAGTGCAGTGGCTCCATCTCAGCTCACTGCAATATTCACCTCCCGGGTTCAAGCGATTCTCCAGCCTCAGCCTTCTGAGTAGCTGGGATTACAGGCAGGTGCCACCACACCAGGCAAACTTTTGCAATTTTAGTAGAAATGGGATTCCACCATGTTGGCCAGGCTGGTATCGAACTCCTGACCTCAAGTAATCCACCTGCTTTGCCCTCCCAGAGTGCTGGGATTATAGGCATGAGCCACTGTACCTTGCCTATTTTTAAATAATACTTAATTTTCTTTCATTTTGCTAATAATTTAGAGTACAATTATATAATGATATTAACTTTTTTTGGGGGGTGGGACAGGGTCTCACTCTGTCACCCAGGATGGAGTGCAATGGCTCAATCATGCTTCCATGCAGCCTCAAATTCCTGGGCTCATGTGATCCTCCCACCTCAGCCTCCCAAACAGCTGGGACCACAGCCATGCACCACCATGTCCAGCTAATTTTTCTATTTTTGTGGAGACAGGGTCTTGCTATGTTGCCCGGGGGGTGTCAAATTCCTGAGCTCAAGCAATCTGCCCGCCTTGGCTTCCCAAAGTGCTGGGATTAGAGGCCGAAACCACCGTCCCTGGCCTAATAATGTAGAATCTTACTTAATGTTTCATAGTATGATTTTCAAAGTTTGTATTTGAAATGTATTTAAATATGTAGTTTGATCTTTTGAAAAACATTTGAATTCCTAACAGATTATAAAATACTATTGTGCCCAGGAGGTGGAGGTTGCAATGAACAGAGATCAAACTGCTGCACTCCAGCCTGGGTGACAGAGCAAGATGCCAGCTCAAAACAAAACAACACAAAACAAAAAAAACTAGTTGTGTTAGGGTTCAAACCAGAGAAGCAGAACCAGTAGGAAAGATACACACATTCAGATATACATAAACATATAGTGACACACATCTGCATAGATATAGAAACGGATGGCTTCTAGCCAGGCACAGTGGCTCACACCTGTAATCCCAGCACTTTGGGAGGCCGAGGCAGGCAGATCACCTGAGGTCAGGAGTTTGAGACCAGCCTGGCCAACATGATGAAACTCTGTCTCTAATAAAAATACAAAAATTAGCCAGGCATGGTGGTGCATACCTGTAGTTCCAGCAAATCGGGAGGCTGAGGCAGGAGAATTGCTTGAACCCGGGAAGCAGCAGTTGCAGTGAGCCGAGATCACGCCACTGCACTCCAGCCTGGGTGACAAAGCTAGACTCCATCTCTAACAAACAAACAAACAAACAAAAAAGCTATATACAGACATACATCTAGATAGATAGATATATTCGTAAAAGCTTGGCTTCTGCATTTGTGGGGTTGGCTAAGCAAGCCCAGAGCTCGCAGGACTGGCCGTCAGGAACGACAATCACCACCCAGGCAGGGCCAAAGCTTGCTTTTCACAGGCACTCAGGAAGAAAGATCCAGAGGGAAGGGAGCACAATTGTGGACTCGGCTGCTATTTGAAGTCTGTGCTCCAGGAAGTCCTAAGCCCTCTCTTTTCTAAAAAAAGAAACAAACTTTTTGGCTTGTGGTGCCACAAGCTGTAGTCTCAGCTGCTCAGGAGGTTGAGGCAGGAGAATTGCTTGAGCACAGGAGTTAGAATCTAGCCTGAGCAGCATAACAAGACTTTGGTTCTAAAAAGCATTTAAAAAATAGTCCGGCTGCAGTGGCTCACAACCGTAGTCCCAGCACTTTGGGAGGCTAAGGCAGGTGAACTGCTTGAAGTCAGGAGTTCAAGACCAGTCTGGCCAACATGGTGAAACCCCGTCTCTACTAAAAATACAAAAATCAGCCGCGCGTGGTGGCGCATGCCTGTAATCCCAGCTACTTGGGAGGCTGAGGTGGAAGAATTGCTTGAACCTGGGAGGCAGAGGTTGCAGTGAGCCGAGATCTCGCCATTGCACTCCAGCCTGGGCAACAAGAGCGAAATCCCATCTAAAAAAAAATTTTTTTTGTAATGAAAAAAGTTTTGGAGATAAGGGGTCTTGCCCTGTTGACCAGGCTGGAACACAGTGGCACAGTCACACCTCACTGCAGCCTCAAACTCTTGGGCTCAAGCAATTCTCCCTCCTCAGCCCCCCTAGCAGCTGGGACTGTAAGTGCATACCACCATGCTGACTAACTAAAAGAAAAAAAAAATTTAGAGAGATGTAGTCTCACTATGTTGCCCAGGCTAGTCTCACACTCCTGACCTCAAGATCTTCCCGCCTTAGCCTCCCAAAGTGCTAGGATGTGAGCCACCATTCCCGGCCCCAGTAAACCAATACTGATACATTATTACTAACTAAGGTTCATCTTGATTCAGATTTCTTTACTATTTCCCATAATGTCCTTTTCCTGTTCCAAGATCTCATCCAGCAGACCATACTATGTTTAGTTCTTAAGTCTCCTCAGGATTGCTGGAGTGCAGTGACTCCATCTCAGCTCACTGCAACCTCCGACCACCAAGTTCAAGCTATTCTCCTGCCTCAGCCTCCCGAGTTGCTGGGATTACAGGCACCTGCCACCACGCCCAGCTAATTATTATTTTTTTTTTTTTTGAGAGGGAGCCTCCCTCTGCTCCCCAGGCTGGAGTGCAGTGGGGCAATCTTGGCTCACTGCAACCTCTGCCTCCTGGGTTCAAACAATTCTCCTGCCTCAGCTTCCCTAGTAGCTGGGATTACATGTGTGTACTACCACTCACTGTCTTTTTTTTTTTTTTTTTTTGGAGACAGTGTGAGATGGGGTTTCACCACATTGGCCAGGCTGGTCTAGAACTCCTGGCCTCAGGTCATCCACCCACCTCAGCCTCCCAAAGTGCTGGGATTACAGGTGTCAGCCACTGTGCCCAGGCTATTCTGCACTTCACTTGCAAAATATTTTTCCCTTTACAATAAATTGCTCTATGCTGCATCACCTTTCCTGTGTGTTTCTTATTTAAATTTTTTATTTATTTTAATTATTTATTCTTTTTGAAACAGGGTCTCACTATGTTGCCCAGGCTGGTCTCTAATCTTTGAGCTCAAGCGATCCGCTCACCATGGCCTCCCAAAGTGCTGGGATGACAGGCATTAGCCACCACACCCAGCCTAAATTCTTTGAAACTGACAACTGCGGCCCCACAACAGCTGTCAATCATTGTACCACTGCCATCCAGCCTGGTTGACAGCGTAAGGCCTCATCTCACAAAAGGAAAAAGATATATTAAAAATAAATAAATAAATAAATATTTTTTTTTCCTTAAAAACAAGGTATCCCAGTCATGCACGGTAGCTCACACCTGTAATCCTTGCACTTTGGGAGGCCAAGGCAGGTGAGTCATCTGAGGTCAGGAGTTCAAGACCAACCCAGACCTACATGGTGAAACCCCGTCTCTACTAAACAAAAACCACAAAAATTGGCTGGACATGGTGGAAGGTGCCTGTAATCCCTGCTACTAGGGAGGCTGAGGGAGGAGAATCACTTGAACTTGGGAGGTGGAGGTTGCAGTGAGCCCAAGAGTGCACCAGTGCCCTCCAGTCTGGGCTCCTACAGAGTGAGACTCCAGCTCAAAAACAAATACAAACAAAAAAGACAGGGTCTCCCTCTGTTGCCCAGACCAGAGTGCAGTGACGCGGTGACAGCTCACTGCACCCTTGACCTCCCAGGCTCAACTGATTCTCCTGCCTCAGTAGCTGGGACTACCAGCACACATCACCATGACTGGAGAATTTTTAAATTTTTTGTGCTGATGGTCTTGCTATGTTGCCCAGCCTGGTCTTGAACTCTTGGCCTGAAGTGATCCTCCTACCAAGTCCTCCTTACAAAGAGCTGGGATGACAGGCGTGAGCCACCGCACCCGGCCCCCTGAAGCTGCCTGTTCCTTGAGCACGATGTATATCAAGGGGAGCTAGAGTGAGAGCAGCACCGTGGGGAAGGGACAGGGCTGCCACCCTGAGCTATGTCATGTTAGGCCAGACCCCTCTTCTCCAAGCGAGATCAACCACATGAGTGATCTCAGGAGCCCGTGCCCGCTCAGACAGCCTGGATTTTAGCTTCGTAGGTGGATGGGAACCTGTGAAGGTTCAGAGATGCTGGATGAACCTTTTTCCTGGGAGAGCTTTCCAAACAGGGAACAAACAGAGTCACCCGGGGCCCCGCTGAGGGAGGATCCTACCAGAAGCCGTCATCACTGTCTCACTCCACACCGGTGGTGATGGTGATGTCATCGATGTAGGTAGTTGGTGTCGTGTACAGAAGCACAGACCGCTGTAGTCCCGCATAGTTGAAGAAGTCAAAGTCTGTGTTCTGAACAAAGTAACCCTTGGGATACCTAGGGCAGGAGGACTGTGGTTCGCTGGGCCCTTGCCATGGGTCTTTTGCCCTCAGGTCACTTGCCTCCCCAGATCAGGGCCTCCTCTCTGTGTAGGCCACCCTGTCCCTGGCAGGAAGACCACAGGGTGGGGCGGGAAGGTGGGTGCGCGCAGTGGAGGCAGGATGGTACTCACTTGGAGTTGTCAGTCGTGTACGGATGGTCCCTGGTGGCAGGGTGGGGGGCGAGCGTGTTGTTGATGGCGACAGTTGATGACGCAGAGGCGGGAGGGCAGGGGCCCCACCCGGAATAGACTGCTGCTGTCAGCCTCGAAGGGGAGGTAGCCCCTTTCATGCTCTAGCTTGTGGACACCAATCACCCACTGCAGACATAGGGAGATATGAGAAGGGGGTGGCAGGTCGGGGCATGAGGAGGGGCTCTGCTATGGGGCACGCCCTCACATAACCCGCAGCATGGGGCTCAAGGGCCTGCCAGCCAGACGGGAAAAAGGACATCCCAGTGGGGTAGATCAGGCCACCTATCCACCTACACAGGGCACAGCCCCCAGGGCAGGGTAAGGCCCCCCACTGTCCCACCCCAGGAGACAGGCTGTGGGTGGAATCTGAGGGTCCCATGCTGTTCAGCAGCTGTGCCCACACACCTGCCCTGCCTGCTCCTGGCCACATTGACCACAATGGCATAGAAGTGGGCACTGCCAATCCTCAGCACCACTCTTATGTGCAGGTCCCGGATCCATCGCTTCAGCAGGGGCACCTCCCGTTCATACCACATCCAGCTGACAAAATGCTGCAGCCGCCAGTCCTGGCTGATGTCATTGAAAATGGAAACTGGTATGTCCAAGGTGGGGCCCGACTGCGAAGAGAAGGGCCGGGCTCAGCTCCTAGGCCCACAAAGGGATCCGGGAAAACAGTGCTGCACAGCTGTGCCCCCAGGCCTAGCACAAGCCCTGACACATGGTGAGGACTCCTGGCAGAAAAGACAGATAACTTGCTGATGACAGGTCAACTGCCAGGGCAGTTTGTGCACCTGGGCCACTGGGGTCAGAAGTTCGAGACCAGCCTGGCCAATATGGTGAAACCCCATCTCTACTAAAAATACAAAAATTAGCTGGGGGTGGTGGCGGCGCCTGTAGTCCCAGCTACTCAGGAGGCTGAGGCAGGAGAATCGCTTGAACCCAGAAGGCGGAGGCTGCAGTGAGCCAAGATCATGCCATCGCACTCCAGCCTGGGTGACACGGCGAGACTCTGTCTCAAAAAAAAAGAAAAAGAAAAAGAGGATGTAGATCAGGCAAACGCGGCCCAGACCTCACCGGATCCCACTTCTTTGCTGACCACATCCAAGTCAGGAGGGCAACAGGGGTGGCGTCTTTGGCCTGATGTCACAGTCTGTCCTCTATCTGAACCCTGAAAACCAACGTACCTTCCCCCCTCAGCAGAGCCAACATCAGAATGTCTAAACTGTCCCCTGCTGGCGATCTCTGGGCCCAGCTCTGTGCAGCGCCTGCTGCTCCGGCCTGACGAGTGTCTGGTGGCTCATGCCTATAATCAGTGCTTTGGGAAGCCAACGTGGGAAGATGGCCTGAGGCCAGTAGTTCGAGATCAGCCTGGATAACATAGTGAGACCCTGTATCTTAAAAAACAAAACAAAACGAAAAAGTTGGTTTTTGTTTTGAGACAGAGTTTCAGTCTGTCGCACAGGCTGGAGTGCAGTGGCTTGATCTCGGCTCACTGCAACCTCCGACTCCCTGGTTCAAACAATTCTCCTGCCTCTGCCTCCCAAGTAGCTGGGATTACAGGTGCTCATCGCCACGCCCGGCTAATTTTTGTGTTTTTAGTAGGGACGGGGTTTCACCACGTTGGCCGGGGTGGTCTTGAACTCCTGGCCTCCGGTAATCCGCCCGCCTCAGCCTCCCAAGGTGCTGGGATTACAGGTGTGAGCCACCAAGCCCGACCAAGTTTCTTTTCTTTGTTTTTTTTTTTTTTTTTTTTTTTTTAATTAGGCATGGCGGCCCCAGCTAAGTTGCAAGGCTGGGGCGGGAGAATCGCTTGAGCTCAGAAGTTAGGATTGTGCCACTCCGCTGCAACCTGGGCGGCAGGACCAAACACAGTCTCAAAAACATTTCAAAAATTAAAAATAAATATTAGGAGACTGCCCGGGCTCAGCCTTCGCCTCCGGAGGCGGCTGGACAGGAGCGCTTCCTCCTCCTCCCGCCTCCTCCGCCCTGGCCCTCCTGGGTCCCCCTAGTCACCCCAGTACCCCAGTCCTCCAACCCCGCGCCCCCAAGCCCATTGACCTTTAACCTCCTCCGGGCCCCCAGCTCCCGGGCACTCAGGTGAAGGAGGCCGCAGGGCGCCGGGGCTTAGGCCATTCCCAACGCCAGGCTTCCGGGGGCCTCTCGCAACGGTCGCGCCTACCTCTGCTCCTAGAAGCCCGGGAGTCGGTTGTTGGAGAAGTCGGCTTGGAAGCTTCAGAGGCCGTCCAGCTCCTTGCGCTCCCGCGATGCGCTCTGCCGGATGTACAGCATCCCGCCCAGCAGCGCCTGCGGGCAGCCACACAACAGCCGCCGGAGAGCCGCCCAGGACACCGCCACCAGCCAGGTCATACTTCCCGCTCCTCCTCTTGTCAGCCAGTCTGAGGGGATGAGAGCGGCGCAGGGGAAGCCCTGCGGGCTTGTCGCCTGAGGCGCGTGCGGCATGGCGCGCGTGAGGCCTTGGGCGCCATGTTTGTTGAGGGCGAGTGCCAGGCCTGGAGGGGCGGGGCAGTGCCAGGCGCTGCTCAGTAGAACCTGTGGCTGGAATCCAGGGCTAGGCCTTTGGGGAAGCGGGACCCCCACCCTCAGCTCCAGCCAAGAAGGGCGTCGTCTGCTGCCATCCCAGCAGAGGCTGGATGATCCAGGGCCGCAGGTCAGGACAGAACCCCCGAGATTGGTGGCCTTACTGTTTCTTCAAGGGGCACCTCCACTTGCTTTCCCCAGCAGGAATTGGAGCAGGCCCCAGCGGAGCCTCTTCCATGACTGCTGGATGCAGCCTCTTGCAGGGATGCATGTCCTTGGGAGGCGGCTGTAGCCTTGACCTTGGATCTCTGGGACCCTGACCCTAACCAAGGGGACAGAAGTTCCTTCTTGGCTTTGAAGATACAGGGAGAGAGGCCAGGTGCAGTGGGTCAGGCCTGTAATCCCAGCACTTTGGGGGGGCTGAGGTGGTCGGATCACCTGAGGCCAGTAGTTCGAGACCAGCCTGGCCAACACAGCGAAGCCCCCTCTCTACTGAAAATACTAAAAAAAGAAAAAAAAAAAAAAAAAAAAAGGAGGAGCCAGGCATGATAGCAGGCGCCTGTAATCCCAGCTACTCAGGAGGCTGAAGCTGAAGAATCACTTGAACCCAGGAGGCGAAGGTTGCAGTGAGCCGAGGTCACACCACTGCAGTCCAACCTGGGTGACAGAGCAAGAATCTATCTCAAAAAAAAAAAAAAATTGCAGGGAGAGGGTGCCCTGCTGGACCCCACTTTACTCCAGTAGGGAAGGCACCGTGTGGAAGGGTAGAGGAAGAGATCTGGAGACAGTAAAAGAGACATAGGTTTATTAAGGGGACTTTCACACAGGTGCAGTGGCTGTGGCTGGACATGAGAACCACTACATTTGTAAAAAGCAAGCAGCTTCCATAACATTTTCACCTAGCATCCTCGACCTGTTACCGGTGGAAGGTATCCGAGTTCCTGGTGGTGAATCCATACACAACTGAAACAACCTCAATTCTTGCCTCCTCAGAAGAAAGAATTTAACCGAGGGTCATAAAGTAGAAACCAGATAGAGATAAGTTGCAGAGCAGGAGTAAAATTTTATTAAAAAGCAGGCCAGGAACAGGCGTGGTGGCTCATGCCTGTAATCCCAGTTCTTTGGGAGGCTGAGCCCAGTGGATCACCTGAGATCAGGAGTTGGAGACCAGCCTGGCCAACATGGTGAAACCATGTCTCTACTAAAAATACAAAAATTAGCTGGACGTGATGGTGAGTGCCTGTAATCCCAGCTACTTGGGAGGCTGAGGCAGGAGAATCTCTTCAACCTGGGAGGTGGAGGTTGTAGTGAGCTGAGATTGAGCCACTGCACTCCAGCCTGGGTATAGAGTGAGATAGTATTTAAAAAATGGTTACTAAAAAAACTTTAGAATAGGAAGTAAAGGAAAGAAGGAAAGTACAACTTGGAAGAGGGCCAAGCGGTCGACCTGAGAAACCAAGTGCCCAGCTTGACCTCTTGACTCAGAGTTTCACAGGTTGGCATCCTTTCAGGATCTTGTCACTCCTGATTCCTTAGCTTGGGGCTCCGAACGGACTTTCTTCTTTGACCGTAAAGTCATTCTGAGGGTACACATCAATTATGGCTGTCGGGTGCCTCTGCCATACAGAGGGGTCCCTCTGGTCCTAGGAACCTGGACTGGACACAGTTGTTTGTACGATTACTCCCCCACCCCTTTTCTCATGCTCGCCAAATCCACCTTCTGAGAATGGACCTTAATACTGGAAATGGAGTCCCCAGCATAGTGAAAATAAATACATTGTAGAAACTGACAAGGCCTAAAGGCTTTTTCCCAAATGTTTGTGCTTTTTTTCTTATTTTATTTCTTTAAAATTTTACTTGTATATTCCTTTAGTGAAATGCTTACATGCTTAAATTAGGATATAGTTCACTGTTTATGAGGCAGCTTTAGGCCACATTTAACAAAAGAAAGAAAAAGTAGGATGCAAAAGTTTATACAGTATGTATAAATCAGTAATTCAGGATGGGCTTAGTGGCTCACACCTGTAATCCCAGAACTTTGGGAGGGGGAGGCAGGAGGATGACTTGAGCCCAGGAGTTTGTGACCAGCCTGGACAACATAATGAGACCACTGTTTCTACAAGAAATACAAAAAAACAAAAAAAAAATTACCCAGGCGGGGTGGCACACACCTATCATCCCAGGTACAGGAGAGGCTGAGGCAGGAGCATTGATGAACCCCGGGAAGCAGAGGTTGCAGTGAGCCAAGATTGTGCCACTGCACTCCAGCCTAGGTGACAGAGCGAGACCCCATCTCAAACAAAAAAAAAAAAGAAAAGAATAAGACTAAAGGGTGCCAGAAAAGATGCCTTCCTTTTTCTTTTTCTTTTTTTTTTTTTTTTTGAGTCTCACCCTGTCACCCAGACTGGAGGGCAATGGCCCGATCTCAGCTCACTGCAACCTCCACCTCCCTGGTTCAAGTGATTCTCCTGCCTCAGCCTCCTGAGTAGCTGGATTACAGATGCTCACCACCACACCCAGCTAGTTTTTGTATTTTTAACAAAGACAGGGTTTCACTATGTTAACCAGGCTGGCCTCAAACTCCTGACCTCAGGTGATCCACCCACCTCGGCCTCCCAAAGTCCTGGAATTACAGGCATGAGCCACCACGCCTGGCCAATTCAAGTATTTCTTCAGTTTACAGTTGGCTAAGAAAGCAAAGCTTTATCTAAAACCTTGGGGTCAGCAGAAGGGGTGTTAAGTTTCTGCCTGTGAGTGTGATTCCCTCCAGGCCCCTCAGGAAGAAATTTGGAACAAAGAACGCCAGTCAGAGTTCAGTCCTCGGTTCACCCTTATCTGAGGTCGAAGGGAAAGCTGTCACCATTTTTCATCCGGTGGAGATCTGCGCTTCCGAAAACAACTTAGAGACATTTGTCAAGATGTCATCTTTACTTTCTATAGGGGATCAGATATCTTATGGCTGTAACCAACTTGGATGGCTATTGTTCTGAGCTCTTATTACCTTTTTCTTTTTCTTTTCTTTTTTTTTTGAGACGGAGTCTCACTCTGTCTCCCAGGCTGGAGAGCAGTGGTCCAATCTAAGCCCACTGCACCGTCCACCTCCTGGGTTCAAGCAATCCTCCTGTGTCAGCCTCCTAAGTAGCTGGGATAACAGGCATCCGTTATCACATCCAGCTAATTTTTGTATTTTCAGTACACATGGGGTTTCACCATGTTAGCCGGGCTGATCTTGAACTCCTGACCTCAGTTGATCTATCTGTCTTGACCTCCCAAAGTGCTGGGATTACAGGTGTGAGCCACTGCACCCAGCCAATTACTACCTTCTTCTTATCAAGTTGCTAATTTACTTCTCAGGAATAGCCAGGTGCCCAAAATTTCCCTTAAAGGCTAATGTGGTTCGAGTATGTGCCCTCCAGATCTTATGATGAGATGTGATTTCCAGCCAGATGCAGTGGCTCACACCTGTAATCCCACCACCTCCTCCTCCTCCAATTCCTCCTCCTCCTCCAACTCCTCCTCCTTCTCCAACTCCTCCTCCTCCTCCAACTCCTCCTCTTCCTCCACCTCCTCCTCCTCCAACTCCTCCTCCTCTGTTTCTTTATCCTCCTCCTCCCCCTCTTTCATTTCTTTTTCCTCCTCCCCCTCCTACATTTCTTTTTCCTCCTCCTTCTCACAGGCATGAGCCACTACACAAGGCCTGGCTGTTTGTTTCTTTCTCCTCCTCCTCCATTTCTTTTTCCTCCTCCTCCTCCTCCTCCTCCTCCTCACAGGCACCAGCCACCACGACTCACCTGGCTATTTGCTTTTCCTCCTTTCCTCCTCCTGCTCCTTCTCCGCCTCCCAAATTGCTGGGATTACAGGCCTGAGCCACCACATCTAGCTATTTCTTCTTCTTTTTCTTCCTCTTCTTCCTCCTCCTTCTTCACTTAATTTTATTTTTCTTGATATAGAGTCTCCCTCTGTTGCCCAAGCTGGAGTGCAGTGGTGCGATCTCGGCTCACTGCAACCTCCACCTCCTGGGTTCAAGCCTCCCAAGTATCTGGGATTACCAGCGTCCGCCACCATGCCCAGTCAATTTTTGTCCTTTTAGTAGAGACGGGGTTTCACCATGTTGGCTAGGCTGGTCTCAAACTCCTGACCTCATGATCTGTCCACCTCCACCTCCCATAGTGCTGGGATTACAGGCATAAGCCACTGCACCCAGCCCCCTGGTTTTTTGTTTTTTGTTTTTTCCTTGAAATGGAGTTTCACTCTTGTTGCCCAGGCTGGAGTACAATGGCATGATCTTCCCTCACTGCAACCTCCACCTCCTGGGTTCAAGCGATTCACATGCTTTAGCCCCCCGAGTAGCTGGGATTACAGCTGTCAGCCACTGCGCTGGGCCTACAGCTCATTTCTTACCACATAAATCTTTGCGCCTCTCCACAAAACTGCCATCAGGGATGTCCCCAGAAACCATTCATCCCAGGTGCCATGCAGAGAAGAGCTTCTCGTTCTCCTTTTCCCTTTACGTCTTCCCTCTCACCTCATCTTGTTCATTCACTCATCCCTTTTCCATTCTCACTTTTAAGCGTTAACCTTTCAAAAGCCTGTCTTCCCCTACAAGTAATGTATTGTAACTCCCGCCATCACCATATCCTTCTCCAACCCACCAAACTGCCAAGGATGGTAAGTCCATAAACTAAGAAGAAATGGGAAACATTCATTGCAAACTTTGCAGCCCCTCAGTCACCCAATGTGACAGCACAGATCTTCTGGTCTTTGAAGACACATTTTTTTTTTTTTAAGACAGGTGTCGCTCTGTCACCCAGGTTCAAGTGCAGTGGTGCAATCACAGCTCAGTGCAGCCCCCGACTCCTGTGCTCAGGTGATCCGCCTGCCTCAGCCTCCCAAGCAGCTGGAACTACAGGAACACACCACCACACCCAGCTAATGTGCTTATTTTTTTGTAGAGATGGGGTCTTGCTCTGCTTAACAGGCTGGTTTCAAACTCCTGGCTTCAAGGGATCCTCCCACCTTGGCCTCCCAAAGTGCTGGGATTACAGGCATGAGTCACCATGCCCGGTCTGAAGACTTTTAAATGCTGCCATATTCAAGATACATTGAAACTCACCTGTGTTTGATGAGCCTGCTTTTTGCAAGTGAGTAATATAAAACACACTGAAATACCTTAAGCTTCTCAGACTTTGTACCTTCCTCTGGAATAATCAGTGTATCCCAAAAGTAAATCCATAATGAGGTCCAGTTTTTCCTTCCTCCTTGGCTATGAAATAGACAAGAAAAAGGCAAGCAAGCCATGTCCACCTCACTGTAGGAGACTCTCCTGTTTGCTTTTTGACTGTATTTGGGAAGCGGGGGCCTGACTGCTTTCCTACTTCCTAAGCACAACTTCCTTTACCTAGGAAATCCTCAGCATGACCTACATAGATTAAACCAGTTTCTTCACTTTCTTTCCAATATTCTTACAACCAAAATATCCAGAAAGGGCAAGGCAACCTGAAAAAATGAGGACAGGTATATTATCCCATGAGCCAAACTGCCACTTACACTGGTTAGTCATGAAATCAGCAAAATTCCAGATGAGCTCTCCAACTACGTATTTTCTATGTTTTTGATCCAGACCCAGATGGTACTGCTCTAGCAGACTGTTCTGGTCATCTTCACTGAACATCAGAGATGGATCCTGGAATTCAAGGCAAAGAGAATTTAAGAATCAGAACTGGCAGAATTGTAAATGTCAGATAAAAAATAAAGATCCACTTGATTGTGACGAAAATACCTGACCTCACAGGGGGCTGTAGTGACAGCAGGACTGACTGATGCTAGGATAAAGACAGCCAGGGAATGATCTAACCCAGAATAAAAAGGAGGTTTAAAAAAAACCCAACATGGTCAGGCATGGTGGCTCACGCCTATAATCCCAGCACTTTGGGAGGTTGAGGCCAGGCAGATCACAAGGTCAGGAGATCGAGACCATCTTGGCTAACACGGTGAAACCCCATTTCTACAAAAAATACAAAAAATGAGCTGGGCATGGTAGCGGGCACCTGTACTCCCAGCTACTCAGGAGGCTGAGGCAGGAGAATGGTGTGAACGTGGGAGGTGGAGGCTGCAGTGAGCAGAGATCACGCCACTGCACTCCAGCATAGGCAACAGCAAGACTCTGTTGAAAGAAAAGAAAGAAAGAAAGAAAGAAAGAAAGAAAGAAAGAAAGAAAGAAAGAAAGAAAGAAAGAAAGAAAAAGAAAGAAAGTCATTAATTAGTAATTGCTTTATTTATAAATGTAATTTGATATTCGATTCATCTTACTTTTCCATCTCTATCTGCTGGTACAGTCTTAAGGCTGAACTACACTAGAAGTAAAAATATGCCTTGGGACCAGGCATGATGGCTCATGCCTGTCATCTCAGCAGTTTGGGAGGCCAAAGTGGGAGGACTGCTTGAGCCTAGAAGTTCAAGACCAGCCTGGGAAATATAGCAAGACCCCATCTCTACAAAAACTACACAAAGTAGCCAAGCATGGTGGCACACACCGGGGGTCCCAGCTACTTGGGAGGCTGAGGTGGGAGGACTGCTTGAGCCCCGGAAGTTGAAGCTTCAGTGAGCTGTGTTTGCATCACTGCACTCCAGCCTGGGTGAGAGAGCGAGACCCTATCTTAAATGTATGTATGTATGTATGTATGTATGTATGTATGTATGTATGTATAATGAAATTAAACCAGGCTGGGCATGGCAGCTCAGGTCTGGAATCCCAGCACTTTGAGAGGTCAAGGCAGGAGGATGAGCACTTAAGCCCAGGAGTTCAAGACCAGCCTAGGCAACACAGTGAGACCCAGTCTCTACAAAAAGTTTAAATATTAGCCAGGTGTGGTGACGCATGCCTGTGGTTCCAGCCACTTGGGGGGCTGAGGAGGGAGGATCATTTGAGCCCAGGAGGTTGAGCAGTGAGCTGTGATTATGCCACTGCACTCCAGCCTGGGCAACAGAGTGAGGCTCTCTCAAAAAAAAAATTATTTTTAATTAAACTAAATAAATTCAGCTATTCTAGTCATATATCAAGACCTCAATAGCCACATGTAGTTAGTGGCCACCATTTCACACAGTGCGTATAAGGGACATTTCTATCATTGCAAGGCTTCTTTTTTGAAACAAGGTCTCACTCTGTCCCCCAGGTGGGAGCGCAGTGGTGCAATCATGGCAGACGGCAGCCTTGACCTACTGGGCTCAAACAATCTTCCCACCTCAGCGTCCCAAGTAGCTGGGATTACAGGCAAGCACAACCATAACCAACTGATTTTATTTTTTATTTTTCTTATTTTCTTGAGACGGAGTCTCGCTCTGTCACCCAGGTTAGAGTGCAGAGGCACGATGTTAACTCACTATAACCTCTGCGTCCCTGGTTCAAGCAGTTCTCCTGCTTCAGCCTCCTGAGTAACTGGGATTACAGGCACACACCACCACACCCAGCTAATTTTTGTATTTTCTTAGTAGAGACGAGGTTTCACCATGTTGGTCAAGTTGGACTCGAACTCCTGACCTCATGATCCACCCACCTCGGCCTCCCAAAATGCTGGGATTACAGGTGTCAGCCACCATGCCCGGCCGCAACTAATCTTAAATTTTTTGTAGAGATGGGGTCTATGTTGTGCAGACTGGTCTCAAATTCCTGGGCTCAAGAGAGCCTCTGACCTCGGTCTCCCAAAGTGCTAGCATTCCAGGTGTGAGCCACCACACCCAGCACCTGCAGCACCCAGGTCTATCAGTGCTGACCTAGAACCTCTCGGGAGTTTCTTAAGAATTCAGAACTGGGGGTATTAGCCAAGATGGCGGCGGCCGCAGTGAGTTGAGGAATCAGGGCAAAGCTGGGCCTGCGTGAGATTCGCATCCACTTATGTCAGCGCTTGCCCGGCAGCCAGGGTGTCAGGGACTTCATTGAGAAACGCTATGTGGAGCTAAAGAAGGTGAATCCTGACCTACCCATCCTAATCCGCAAATGCTCCGATGTGCAGCCCAAGCTCTGGGCCCGCTACGCATTTGGCCAAGAGAAGAATGTCCCTTTGAACAACTTCAGTGCTGATCAGGTAACCAGAGCCCTGGAGAACGTGCTAAGTGGTAAAGCCTGAAGCCTCCACTGAGGAATAAGAGCAACAGCTCCAGAGCCTGGCCTCTGCTGGACTTAGTATAATGTGAAAAAAATGTGTTCTCCTATTCCTCATAAAGCTTGTGCTGTAAAATACTTTCTCAGGGTGTTCTTGTCCTCATCTACCCTCTATCCCTTACTGTGTAACCACTGAGGCAAAGTAGCTTAATATAAAAATAAAACTTTATTCTGCCTCATCAAAAAAAAAAAAAAAAAAGAATTCAGAACTGGGGCCAGGCATGGTGGCCCACGCCTGTAATTCCAGCACTTTGGGAGGCCAAGGCAGGTGGATCACTTGAGGTCAAAAGTTCAAGACCAGCCTGACCAACATGGTGAAACCTCATCTCTACTAAAAAAAAAAAAAAAAAAAAAGATTAGGAGAACATGGTGGTGCATACCTGTAATCCAAGTTACTTAGGAGGCCAAGGCAGGAGAATCGCTTGAACTGGGAGGCAGAGGTAGCAGTGAGTCAAGATTGTGCCACGGAACTCCAGCCTGGGTGACAAGAATGAACTTCTGTCTCAAAGAAAAAAGAAATCAGAACTGGTTACCTTTTCAAAGTGGATGAGCAAGGGTGCATATCCACGAGCCACTTCCCCCTACTTGACTAGTTTGCAGAAGTGGCATTCTGTAAGCACGATAAATTTAAGGGTGCAAACAGAACAGCGCAGTCCACTGTGGGTGGCTGTTCTTTATGTGTCAGCGGGAGTCCCAGGAGCTGTGAGAAACCAGTGTGAGCTGGCTGGGGAGGGAACGAGGGGCTGGATGGGGTTCAGGAATCCACATAAAAAAAAAAAAACCGACAAGATAAAGCAACCTATCTTTGGATAGGAAGACAAAAAAATGAGAGGGATAAAAAAATGAGGACAGGCTGGGCGTGGTGGCTCCCGTCTATAATCCCAGGATTTGGGTAGGCTGAAGCAGGCAAATCACTTGAGGTCAGGAGTTAGAAAGACCACTTGGGCATGGGTGATAGGAGGCTGTCTGGAAACAAGGCCGGTAAGGAGGCCACTTTTGAGGACCAAGCGAGTGGGGCAGAGGCCTGGCTGCTGGCAAGAAGGCAACGTGGACGGGGTAGCAGGAGGTGAGCCCAAAGGTGAAGCAAGGGGCACACTGCAGTGGGCACAGGGCAGGCCAGGGGAGGCGAGTGACATCTCTGCCCAGAGAGAACACACAATCACAAAGTTCAACACCGCTTACCTGGTGAAACCCTACAATTCTGTCGCTCTGTACTCGCTCTGAATAATGGGCTTGCGATAAGTCTTACACCAATTCTCAAACTGGGGGCCAGCTGCAGCAGAATCAATGCCAGTTGCCCGTAGTCGTGATACCAAGTGTAGTAGTTGTTCACACAGATCACGTCCACATACGGAGCCCAGGACCAGAGCGGCAAAGCCCATTCAGCACCCAGAAGACTGCATGACTCAGCACTCACACACTACAGGGGCTCTTCTGGCAGAGAAGGTAAGAAGGGGATGTAATCCCAGCATTCTGGAAGGCTGAGGCAGGAGAGTGACTTGCAGCCAGGAGTTAGAGACCAGCCTGGGCAACACAGCGAGACCCTAGCTCTACAAAAACTAGTAGTAAGAAAATTAGCATGGCACAGTGGCTCGTGCCTGTAATCCCAGCACACTGGGAGGCCAAGGTGTGAGGATCACCTGAGCCCAGGAGTTTGAGACCAGCCTGGTCAACATTGCAAGACCCCATTTCTACAAAACAAAATAAAACAAAACAAAACAAAAGGCTAGAATGAGAAGAGCTGCCTCCTGGGGCTAAGAACATCCAAGTGCATTAAGTTAGATCCTGAAATTACCCTGCCCCACAGGCAAAAATCATGGTCAGAAAGTGGCCCAAAGGAGGCAGGCCTGTGACTGCACACTGACACTCATGATGTGTGCAGCTGGGAAGGGCTATGAGAGGCAGAGCAGCTGCCAATGCACAGTCCTCGGCCAAAGCCCAGGGCCCCCGCCACTGGAACTGACTCCTGTCCGGGCAGCGCTCCCATCACTGGGCTTCCCCTCACCTTGCCCTGGAGAAGCACTCCCTCCTGAGGGGCTGATGCAGTCATTGTCACAGAGAATCTCTGTTTTGTTTTGGAGACAGTCTCGCTCTGTTGCCCAGGCTAGAATGGAGTGGTGCAATCTTGGCTCAGTGCAACCTCTGCCTCCCAGGTCAAGCACTATGAGCAATAGCCGGCAGTTCCTCCTCAAATTAAAAATACAACTACTATGTCATCTAGCAATCTCACCACTGGAAAATACAAAGTACATGGATGTATTATGCTCCCTGATTACAAATGACATAGAAGAGCTCTAGTGATCCAGACAATGTGGTATTGGCATTCACACAAAAATACACAACAACAAGACCCAACAAGGGAACCAAATCCAAATTCATCTATGGTGGACACATTTAAAAAAGAACACCCAGGGGATGGGAGACCCCGGGCTGCCTTGGGTGGGGCCGCAAAAGTGTCCTGGGATGACCTGTAGCTGCCTCTCACCTGGGCTCCGGATGGTTTCCACTCCATGAGGATTTCCATAGTTTCTGTTCAGCCACTCTCAGAGTCAGGAGGGCTTCTTTGGGGCTGTGACCATCTGTCCCAGCCTTTCCTGTCTCCATGACATGCCGTGTGACCTACGTATACTGCAATATGTAGGTGCGTGTACTGAGGGCATACAGTTAAGATGACCTACAACCGATGCTACTCGAAGTCTTCCAGAGATTTTTCAGATATCCCCAGACCAAAACAAACTAGTGACATTCCATGGTTTTGCAAACTGGCACCAGCAACTGCACAGAAACAGCTCCCTATGCACCATCAGACACTCTCCAGACCCGCCCCTCGCTCACAAATACAACACAGGAGCATGAACCCTGGCAGTCTTCACTCCTAAGGGCCACTTAACAGCCTCTATCCATCAGGAAGCCTTTGATCTGGGCCAGGCTGCCGACCCACAGGGGTGAATTGTGCCTCTAATGCTGAGTGTTGCTTCCCCTCACTGGGCTAACCCCCATCCTTGCATATAGAAGTTTCCCAGGGAAACTGCTGTCTGATATCCAGGAGCTCATGTGAAATGCTCCAGCAGGCCGGGCGCGGTGGCTCAAGCCTGTAATCCCAGCACTTTGGGAGGCCGAGACGGGTGGATCACTAGGTCAGGAGATCGAGACCATCCTGGCTAACACGGTGAAACCCCGTCTCTACTAAAAAATACAAAAAACTAGCCGGGCGAGGTGGCAGGCGCCTGTAGTCCCAGCTACTCAGGAGGCTAAGACAGGAGAATGGCCCGAACCCGGGAGGCGGAGCTTGCAGTGAGCTGAGATCCGGCCACTACACTCCAGCCTGGGCGACAGAGCGAGACTCCGTCTCAAAAAAAAAAAAAAAAAAAAAAAAAAAAAAAGCTCCAGCAACCTGGATGGCCTTGGCCACCTCTAGTACTAGCCTTTCCCTCTGTGGGGTTCACTCCCTGACTCTTGATTGTGCAGGCCAACCTACAGCGGCTGAGATCTCCTGCTCCCTCAGCCTCCTGGGTCACCCTGATGGCATCATGCTGGCCAGAGGCTGGTGTCTGCAATCAAGAATGAGGTACCCACAGGCTGACTTCCCTGGTGTGGGAAGCAATGCCTGGGGTCTCCAGACAGCCCACCTGAGGAAAAGAATCCAGCTCTGACACAGCTCAAAGACTGTGTTATGGACATGGAGAGACTTTCCAGGCCTGTCTCCTCTTCTGGCTCACTGGATTCCTAGGAAAATTATTGACACACTGGGCTTAAAGCTCTCAGCCTCGGGCCCAAAATGCCACAGGGAATCAAATCAGTGTGACCAAGGACCAAAGACTTCTCCTTGGCTGGGAATGGGGGATCAGGGTTGCAGAGACCAGGGGCGCAAAGTGATACCTGTGCCGTAAGAGAAGAAACTGGGGATCTGGTCCACCCCGGGCTCCTCAACCTGAGTGTGAGGCCTTGCTGGGCCCTGAGCTCACCTGCCCCTTGGGAGTCCATTGTGACTGCAGTCCAGAGGGGTCAATGTCCTCACTGATGACAGAAAGAAGTCCTGGGAGATGCGGAGGGCATCGTGTAGCGGCAGGCAGTCTGGGTGGTCCACAGGTGTGCGCTTCAGCAGGTCCTGGGAAGGGATGAGGTGGTGAATTCGGGGCCGTGCTTCTGGGACTCAAATGAGAAGCCCCTGGGCAATGCTCAGTCCTCACCGAAAGAATTCAAAGGGCAGGCCCTCAGGGACCCACACTCATGCCTGCAAAATCTGAACTGAAAATTAGAATCGGAGCAGCAGGGTTGACTCTAAAAGGGCCCCAGCTGGCTTTTCTCCCTGCTGCAGTCTTTACTCTTTTCCTCTGGCAGAGGCAGCCAGGTGGACGCTCATCTCACCACGCAGCTGGGAGAGACACCCCTCTACCCACCCTGCAGCTGCTCCAAGGATACTGGAGACCGAAAGACAGGGGTTGGGGAAGCAAAATATTCCTGCCTCCACTGAGAGCAATTGGCCAAATGCCAAGCTCAGTAGCTAAGCTCTATTTAGGCCCTGGCCCTGTTGGCATGGTTACCACAGGCCAGGGAGGCATACTCAGGGCCCAGGATCCCTCTGCCTGACTTTTCAAATGGTCTGTTCTCAGTGACTCTGGTGCCCTCCCACAACTTACTTGGTCAATGGGCTGGTACAGCAGAGCTGTTGGGGACAGCAGAGAGAAAAAGGACAAAGCCATGCAAAGAATCACTCAACACCTCAGAGACCAGTTTGTCCCCCACCCACCTTGCTCCCCATATGAACACCCGCTTTTGGGAAGCCAAAGTGGATCCACAGCAGCCTCCACCTCTGTTATCACTCCCAGGGCAGACCAAGCAGCAAGAACAGGTGACACACAGACCTGGTGACCCTGTCCCCTCCCTATCCATGCCTACTCTCCCATCAGAACCGGCTTCTTCGACAGCTGCCCCAGTCCTGTCCAGGCCTTACCTGGCTCAGAGCAGATGATCCCCTGCACCTCCAACCTGAATCACATGGCTACACCCAGCACATGCTACAGAGGCCGAGCACACTCTGGGTCACATCCAGAAACTCCACAATAGGGGAGGAGACAAGCTGTTTCCCAGGAAGGGCAGCTCCCCAGGCCTGGTCATTCTCAGACTCCTCCAGTCAAAGGCCAGGCACAGCCAGCTGGGATCACCATGCTTCACTCTGACCCACACGACTGACCTTGCCTCCTCTATGGGAAGAGACCCCTGCACACAGCCTCAAACCCAGACATAACAGGACAGGACACGCTGGGCGCTAGGGAGGCCAGCCAGATCTCCACACAAAGGCTCTGCTCTTAAGAAGGAGGTAGCCTCAGGGGCAAAGGTTTCCTGAAGCAACTCAGGTGAGGCCTCACATACAAGAGCCCAAAAGAGGCTGCAAAACTACAAGCTCAGCCAGCCAAGAACCCAGGGCCACACCCTTCTGAAACCCAGACTCCAAGTGAGGATCACTAGGATTCAGCAGAACAGCAGGACGTGACAGCTGGAGGACCAACACTTACCAACACCCTTCCAGCAAGCAGCTGTGCCTCGCCCCTGCCCACATGACTCACCCAACATCAGTCTTGCACCTGGATGCCTCTGTCCACAGGGTCATGATCTTTGACCTCCTGCCATAGGAGTGGTGAGACACATGATGGTGGTCTGGGAAGAAGGATCCTAGACTGGGTGTCCCATAGGACCAGGTTGTGACAGATCCCACAGCCAACAGTCATGCCCCAGCCAACCCCCAAACGCAACAGCTCCCCAAAGCCCTTGATGTAAATAGCCTGTGCACTGCTAAGCAGACACCTCAGGGAACAATCTGATGGCTGTGAAGAAGATGCAGCCTCAACAGGGTTCCACAAGCCTTCTGCAAGCAAAGCCTTCTTTGCTTGGGTGCCTAGTCAAAGCACTAGGGAAGATCTTAAAAGATAAATTCAGCATTGTGGGAGGCAGAGGCAGGAGTACAGCTTGAGGTTAGGACTTTAAGACCAGCCTGAGTGCAATGGTGAGACCCTGTCTCTACAAAACACAAAAATTAGCATGGCATGGTGGTACATGCCCATAGTCCCAGCCACTTGGGAGGCTGAGAAGGGAGGATTCCTTGAGCCTGGGAGGTCAAGGTTGCAGTGCCCATGATCATGCCACTGTGTTACAACCTGGGCCACAGCACAAGATCCTGTTACAATCAAACAAACAAACAAAAAACCAAAGATGCCTGTTTTCTGCCCCATCAAATAAACCCAAATCGCAGGGTGACACAGGGTATTAACATTTTTAAATATCTCCTTTCCTGAAGTAAATGTATAGTAATGGCTGAAAACCACTGAGTTATGTAAATACACTTCATATGACTTATTTGTAGCCCTTTCGTGTCTAGCAATTTCTACAGACCCTCTCCGTGGGCTTTGGAAGCCGGAATGGGCAGGGCCAGGTGTGAGGTATCCTAGCACACTGAGGCTAGAGCACAGCTCCCAGCTCAGGGGGACCCATTTCTGAGGCTAAGGCACCCACCAGGGACTCAGCCTATCTTCAGAGGGAAAATCACACCTCAGAACCCCAGAGACCCAAAAGAAAGCTCGAATTTGGCAGATACCTGCCAGTGGGTCCTGGAGCGGCAGCCCCAGGGAAAACCGCCATTGCACTGTCAGCTCCCTCCAGCCTTCTCTCAGGTCCCAGGGGGTGGAGGTCTCTGACTAAGCTCAAAGGTCTCAACAAACGGCGGGTTGAACCTCTGAGGAGTTATTAACAGGCCTATAATTACCTCAAGACTCCACCTGACCAGGGCCAAAAATGAGTCCTGGGAGGGCAGCCAGGAAGAGAGCAGAGCAGAGAGGAAACACAGGGAGAGGGGGCCCTGGGACCACATCAGATATGGGGGGAACCAGGGGAACGAGGGCAGCCCTGATGATTGTGCTCCCCATAGGCCCTGCATGTCTGTGTCCCCTGAGAATTCAGGGTGAGGAGCTCACTCTTACTCTTCACCTGTTCCTGGGCTCTGGCAGGCTGGCCTGCTTCCTGCCCCAGCCTCACCCACTCTCCCCACTCCTCACCACTGATGTGGGCAAGTTGATCTCTCTGGTTTGCTGGCCTCTCACTCTCTGCCCAATGGCACCGAGTTAACTTCTTTGCATGCTTTATTTTCTGTGATTAAAAAGGGAAGCAATTCTCACTAACGCCATTTCTCAGAGGAGAAAACAGGCACAGGGATGTTCTATGACTTCCTCATGGTCACCAAGCTACAAGTGGGAGCTGGGCTTTGAATGGAGGTCTACCCATGCTCCTAAATTTGAGCCGTCCTCCAAAGAAAGGACAGCACTGTAAAAGCTCAGTGAATGTGGCAGGAGACTTCACTAAGGCCTGACCAGGCTGGTACCCTGATATCCAACTTCTAGCCTCCAGAACTGGGAGAAACATAATTCTGTTTTTGATGAGCTCCCCAGGCTACGGCTCTTTGTTGTAACATCCTGAACTAACCCAGAAGTGCGTTCCATCATGTGTGTCCTATTCCATCATTCAGAAGGGAGTCACTAACCCCTCAGTGCTGTCTTTGTGGATGCTGCCCACCCTCGGCTGAGATGGGGCACAGGGTCTGGGTCTAAATAAAATTGGAAGGCACTGGAAGGTGAAATGTCAGAGGAGGAGGATGTCTGAATTTCGTTTAATCTCAACCTCTACTGGTGCATCATGAAAGAGGAGGCCCAGAGCAAAAGTGTCTTCTCCTGAGACCACACTGTGGACCCCAGGCCCACTGGAGTTCTCTTCCATGCTACCTCTCAACGCTTCTGGTATTTCTTCCATCTGTAAGTGTGTGCAATATCTACAGGGAACATCACATCATGAGTTTTATAAGATCTATCTCAAACACACCTCATGAGTTCCCTAGGAAGGAGATGCTAGCATAACCCCCATTGTGCGTGCTGGGAAGGCCCCAAAACACCAAAGGAGTTCTCTAGGGTCTCACAACTGCTAAGATAAAGGTTGTTTGACCCAGAACTGTCTCCTTAAAACTGGGACCCTGGTTACATCCAGGTCTTCCCAAGGTGCTGAAGGGGCACACTTTGGCATAATGGTGAAAGGTAAGGAGTTGACAGGGGAGGGTGAGCGGCCAGAAGCCCAATGAGGCCTTGAGTAGGTCTTATGGAAAGGAGGAGCTTACAGGATGGAACCTACAAGAAGTGACCTCACTTCCTTGCTGACAGACCCCAACAGAACTTAGAATTCTGGTAACTAGGCACCCATATTATACACACAGCCCCATTTCCAGCTCAGTTGGTAGTTGACACCCAAGGGAACAACATGTTCTCTTGCTGTGTCCCGACGTGCTGTCGACCTCCTCGTCGCACAAGAGGCCAAAATGAGAGTCTTTCTCGAGAATATAGACATTGGTTCAACCCTCACCCTCGACGCCCCTGGCCGTTTGCCAGAAGGCACCCACAGGTAACACAGGACCCAGGGCAGGCCCGTTGAGGCCAGGCCTCAGCTGTGTCCATCAGGGCAGCGCTGAGCCCCTCCCCATGTGTTTGGGGGAAACAGGAGAAGAGGGGCCCTCCCTGGACAGGAGCAGGTAGGTTGTTGGGGGTTTGGAGCCTGATAGGTATGTCAGGTTCACAGCCCAGGCCATGCCTTCAGGATGGGAAGGTGACTGTCGAGGACACAGTTTGTCTGCTCAGATCTGAATTCCAAGACCTCAACCTGTCATCTGCCGGAGACCTCAAGCTCCTCTGGCTGGAGGTGTACGCAGATCCTCCTGTGTGCCAAATCCTGTTGGGGAAGGGGGTGCCAGGGAGGAGTTCTAATGGGGTATCCCACTATGGGGTCAGCCAGGCAGGCCACTGACACGTCTTCGCCTGGCTCACTCTCTTTGCAGAGCTCCACACAGCAGATCAAGCAGGAGCTGTTGGATGGATTCCATTTCTCCACCTTCTTCAAAGAAGGGCAGGGGCCGCCTGCTACCAACCACGGCCAGTGCTGGTCTGGGGTGAGACTGGGCACAGAAGGGTCTCCACAGACAGGGACTCCAGAAAACCAGGGTGGGCCCAGGACTCAAACACGAATATGGGGACTCCCTAGGCTCTGTCCTAGGGCTTTCACACTTGAGTGAGCCACTGTCCTCTCCCAAATGAATCTGGCTGCCATTAGTCCCCAGTGGCAACTTCGTTACAGGCAAAGTCCCTTTCACCTATCAGAGGAAGATCAGAGAAAATCCTTCTGTTTTCACTTTCTGTTATGCCAGGAGTATCTCAGCATGTTGCTACAAGAATTGGGTACAATGGTAACACTGTAGCAACATACTCATACTGTTACCATTTTAACTCCCCACCCTAATTGTACGTCTGGCAACCGGCAGCTCCTCTGCCCTGCCAGACCTCCTCCAGGATTTAAAATCCAACACTTCTACACAAACAAGTTGGGGGAGTGGTGATTACAACAAAAGAAGGTGAAGCTACTCTATGCATCTGTGTGTAAAGTGTCATCTCACAGAACACATCCCTGCAGACCCACCAGGCAGGAGCTGTACCCACGCATGTCACTGTAATATTGCTTAAGGGAGGCCATGTTCCACAGTGGGTCAGCCTCTCAGTGCTGGTGGAGCCTGTCGTGATAAAATGTCCTTTCTAGGCAGCCTTTCTACAGGGAGCATAATCCCATGTGTGTCCTAATAGGCTGGAGCAGTTTCCCGGGGCTGCCATAACATGCACGCTGACTGAAGGGCTTAACCACAGAAATCTGGTTCCTCACAGTTCTGGAGACTGGAAGTCCAACGTCAAGCTGTCAGCCTGGGGTGGTTTGTCTGGGCCTCTCTCCTTGCCGTGGAGATGGCTGACTTCTATCTCGGTCAGCACAGGGTCTTCTCTTCAACTTCTCTGTGCGCTGACCACCTCTCCTTGTAAGAACCCCAGGCATATTAAATTAGGGGCCACCCTAATGAACTCACTTCACCTGAATTACCTCTTGGAGAACTCTGTGTCCAAACACAGTCACATTCTGAGTCTCTGGGGTTGAGAATAGAAACAGTTACATTTGGGGGAGGGGACACAATTCAACCCATAAAATACATAAATCCCCTGCGGAAGACACACACCCGGGAAAGGGAAATCTGGGTGAAAGGATGTGCAGATAGCAAGTTTCAACAGCTCTAGCCAGCTGACTTTCCAAAAGGGCTCCAGCTGCTCACAGGGTCACCAGCAGCCTCTGAAGGTAGCTGCTTCTTTGAATGCAACCTCCCCTGAATACTAACATGTTCTTAACTTTTTGCCAATCTGCTGTCTGTGTGGCAGAGAAAATTACCTTGTTTCATTTCCAGTTTCAAACATACATTTGCGTAACCTTTTACAGCTTCAGTACCTGCCTGTGTTTTCTCTTCCATGAGTCGCCTGGCAGATCCTGGGCCTTGGGATGCGCTTCTTCCCACCCTAGAGTCTTCCGGCATTTTCCCCTTGGCCAGGGCTGGGATGGCTGTAGCTGTTTCTCCAGACTCACATTCATGTTAAAGAACAAAAACAATCATATCCCTTTAAGTCAAAGAGTTCTTCTAGAGCATCTTGTCTGGTGTGCTGTCACTAAAATAAGGAGGGGATGAGACCTCCCCAGGCCGTTCCCTTCCATATCAGAAGTGGAGCCTCAGGTGGACTAGAGGGAATTTCATCCAGTCCTCCCTGTGGAAGGTGCTCTCTTCTGACCCGGGTGCTGCTGAGCAAGCATCTGACATCCAAAAGCCCGCGTCTCCTCTTCTCCACCATGAGGGTGATTTTTGAGGATTGCAGGGATGATGCTCTTCATGCAGGCTGTTGATACAGAGGGTGCTATTGCCCCACAGCTGACATTCACCTTGAAGGCATGAATCATTTTCTCCTTCTCCATCCTCACATGCAATTTTACCTTGAAAGCCTAGAACCCTTTTCACCATGGGCACCCAGGTTCTCCACATGCACAAGTCCCTGAAGGGTTGGTGCTTTTTGGTGTGAGTTCCAGATCCCGATCCTCTGGGGGTTCATGGTGTTACACTGACTCCCATGTCCCTCCTTGTCCCCCTAGTATGGAAATGAGATCTGCAGGATGCCAACTTTCCAGCCCAGCACAGGGGAGAAGCTGTTGGAGTCCCTGGTTCCAGCCTTTCTAACTAAACCCATCTCCTCCTATGCCACCTGCCTGGGTCCCTCCTGGGACTTTATCACCGTGCCACACTTTTTGGAACTACTGGTTAGAAGGTGAGTGTCCATCCCCTCCAAGGCATGGAGGTGCCTCTGTCTCCTACTGGCTGTGTCTTGAAGATGCACCTCTTGGAGACTCAGTTGGCTCCTGTGGAACAGGGAGTAATGAGAAGATGAACCTCACAGGGTTCTTGTAGGGACTGAATGATCTAAGACACAGCAAACAAAGGGGTCCGTAGAGCCTAAAACTCTGGACAATCTGCTGTGGGTGCTGTGATTCATGTTTATTACTTTTCTCTTCCCACTCACTGAAGCAGCTCTCAGCATTCTGCCGCAATGGCCCATCTCTCTTGCTGTTTGGAAAGGCACATAGAAAGCAAGTCTGCAATGGCATTGCTAAAGGATGTCTGAGTTTCCTTCTGGCTGGACTTTCTCCTTGACACAGACAGAAGAGGGGTCCCTTCATGCTGAAAAAGGAGCCACAGGCCCACTCAGACATCTGGAGAGGCTCACTGGGTTCTCCAATGGTTGGGGTTCACTCATTCAACACATACATACAAAACACCTCATTTGTGCATCGTTCTTCTTGTGACTTGGCCTAATTTCATAAACAAGGCAGATGACAATCCCTGGGCCTCAATTCTACTCAGAGTCAGGTGCTCACAGTAGACAGAATAAACAAATCATATCTACAGAATGTTAGAGGGGAAACCCTCATGGCCTCCTCTACATATGGTGGCATCCTCCCAGATTCTGACTAGAATGACGGAGCCCAACAAGTATAAACTGGGGGGACTTAGGGTTCTGAAGGGCCTCTTCACCCACAAAACATGGGGGGAAATATGTGGACTCTGGCTGGGGAGAGAATAAAGGAGCCCTGGGGTTCATGTCTTATAATTCCCACAACAAGGCTGACATCTGGGGACTTCCCCTGCAAGAGGCAAACAGTGAGTTCTGTAAATGAAGACTTAGGTCCCTTGCAAAGGAGAGGTGAGGCTGGGGCCACAAGTGGCCACTGAGAGACCCATCCCCAGCACTGTGGCTTCCCAGCTCTCCCTGTCCTCCTCCACCCAACATCTGCCCCTACCCTCCTAACCCCAGGACCAGGGGAACCAAAGCTGGAGCTTTGATGAGCAAGCTGCTCACAAATCTGCCTGGAGCTGCAGTCTTGAGTGCCCAGGTGCACAGTGCTGTGCTCCAGGGCCATTGGAAAGAGAATGTCAGTGGGACGCCGGGGCACACAAGGGTCTGTAGAGCCCTGTTGCATGGCCAGGTCTGCCCCTTCCAGGACAGCACTGATGGCTTGGGGTAGGGTGGGGCTGTCCTCTACACAGGCAGCAAGAGGCCAGGGACCCAGAACCACGCAAGGGTGCCCTGGAGGGTTGTGTGGGAGAAGGCCAGGCCTCTGACTCAGCTGTCCACTCCATCACCAGCACCACCACCTCCATTTTGTTCACCTGGCCCCCTGAAAACACCTCAGTTTGCTGCCAGGCCCTGCAACGGTCATCTTTCTGGATAAAGCTGGCCTTCAGGACCTTCGCCTGGCCTGGACTGGGCGTGGAGGACCATCAGGAAATTGTCCTAGGCCAGTTGGTGCTTCCGGAGCCCAAGGAAGCCAAGCCAGATGGTGAGAAGACTTTCCGGGGGTGGTGTTTTGGGGCTATAATTCCCTTAAATTCCATCCAGGCATTTCTATACTTGGAAATCCCAGTGAAGAGTGACTGGAATGGTGACCTTTTCTCCTTTTCCAGATCCTGCTCCACCTCCTGGGCAACACGCATTAACAATGCTGGCCCTGGAGCCAGCACCACCACTGCTGGCGGAGCTGCGGCCTGCTCTAGAGCCAGAGTCACCTGTAGCCCTGGATGCACCAGGATATCTACATTCAGCATCAGCACCAGCACCAGGGGAAGGGCCCCCTCCAGGAACAGTGCTGGAGCCACAGTCAGCCCCAGAGTCACCCTGTCCCTGTCCCGGGACTGTCCAGAGCCAACACACTGAGGAGCTGCCGGACATCACGACCTTCCCTCCCAGGCTGCTGGCTGAGCAGCTGACCCTTATGGATGCGGTGAGCAGCTGGGCTTCGCAGGCTGTGCCTCTGGCACCAGCTGTCTCAGGCCAGCCTGTCTCTGAGGAGCGGCCAATGCCCTGGGTCCAGTTTCAGCCCCACTTCTTACCAACCATGGGATCTGGATGAGTTTCCTCACCCACAAGCCTTCCCTGTCTGCATGTGGACAGCAGAGATGGGACATCGCCCGTGCCAGCTGCACAGACTGACTGTGCAGACTGAATGACGGGGGATGGACAGAAAGCAGGACAGGGCAGGTGATCACTGAGGGGCAGGCAGGGCCATGGGTCACTCACCCAGCTGCTCAGGAGCCTCACTACCCTCAGCACTTATTAGGTACCTGATGCATACTAGATTCTATGGCAGACACCCAAACAGAGCCCAGTGTTGCAGCTGCTGCAAGGAAACTGCACCAGTAGGGAGAGAAGGAGTAGAGGGCTGATTGGGATGGGAGGAAGATGAGGCCTCAGGATGGGGAGGCCTGAGCCACCTTCTAGTTCTTGGAATGAGGATGGCCTGGGAGAAAATGTCACTCTCTCTTCCCACCCTTGTTGGTTTCTGGGACATGATGCATTCAGGGCCCTCGGTGGGCAGAAAACCAAACCCAGGGACTCCCACAAGTCTGGAGCATATTTTAAAGCTTTCTGAGCTCAAGCTCGGTTCCTGCCAGAGACTGTGGATGACTGTGAGCTCAGTCCCTGCCTGGGACTGTGGGTGACTCTGAGCTGGGGTGTGCTGTGTCCATGATACTCTCCTCCTTCCCCAAAGGATCTGTTCAAGAAGGTGGAGCTCTACGAATGCTTGGGCTCCATCTGGGGCCAACGACATCAGAAGGGGAGTGAGCACGTGGCACCCACAGTTTGTGCCACCATTGCACACTTCAACAGGCTCGCCAACTGTGTCACCACCTCCTGCCTCGGGGACCACAGCATGAGGGTCCAGGATAGGGCCAGGGTGGTGGAGCACTGGATCAAGGTGGCCAGGGTAAGCCATGGTTGGGCCTTGGGATTCCCTCTCTAAAAATGGGGAACTGCCTCTTCTCCTCCATCAGCTTTCAGGATTGGCATCTGTATCTCTAGCCTGAGCCCTACACATCCCCTAGGCCCTTCTTCCCACAGCTTCCCTGACCTTGACCGCCATGGCCCAGTGGTGGCTGCTCACGTCTGACCTGGGATCTTCCTTGGGTTAAACTGAAATCTTTCTAGATTAGTGACATTCACTCAGCCCCAGGTGTGCCCTCCTGAGGCTCCCTGGGCCTCTGCTTCATTCAGGAAGGGAGATCTCAGCAGAGGGGGCTGAGGCTGAAGTGGGTCGGACTCCAACTCTGGACCTCACAGCTCACTCTTCCCTCTCCAGGAGTGCCTACGCCTCAACAACTTCTCCTCAGTGCACGCCATCGTCTCTGCTCTGCGCAGCAACCCAATACATCGGCTACACAAGACGTGGGCAGGAGTGTCCAGGTGAGGAGGGTTCCCTCCATGGGAGCACCAGTGTTGACTTAGGGACCCATAGGTCTCCCCATGTGCCCTCAACCACTCTGAAAGGTTCTTGGAGAACAGGGACGCTGGAGGCAGGGATGGGCTGGTGGGTGTGGTCACTAAGCTGCCCTGGACTTCTAGGCAAGGATTTCCAACTCAGGACTAAGGATTTTTAACCATCAGGAACAGACTGGAGCTAACTGGAGGGTGTCAGGTGTTTGCACCCAGCAGTGGAACTGTGTCCAGCTGGAAGCTAACTGTGAACACGCAGGGGCTCATGTGAAGTTGAGATGGGCCAGGGGAGGAGCATGACAGTCCCACCCTGGTCCTCTGGAGCCCTTGTCATCAGATGACCCCACTGGAAACTCTCACGCAGGAAGCTGAGATTCACTGGGTTTTCAAACAAAAGGGATTGGAATTCACAAATCTCCCCCGTGATTCCCAAATTTACCCTTTTTTCTTTCTTCTATCAATAGCAAAAGCTCAAAATATCTAAAAGAACTCTGCAAAAAAGACACTGCAGTGAAGAGGGACCTGCTGATCAAGGTACAGTGGAGTCTGGGAGATGCGGGACAAGTGTTTAAGGGTCAGAGGAAAGAGTGAGTTTGGAAGGGCATTGATCCCGGTGTGCAGTGGTTATTTTGTAATGTTTTGACTTACCTACTAAAAGTGGACTTGAAAAATTCCCTCCATGCCTACTTTGGGCAAACAGGAGGAGAGGTGTGTGGGTCGATGGGCACGTGGGGGCACGGGGGCAGCAGGCCCTGGAAATAGGATGTGGCAATGGCTGCTGGGCTTCTGAGTGAGGGTGATGAGCTGCAGCATTAGCAGGACTCTGGCTCCCATGCTGGTCCATGCTGCTGGCATGGAGCTTCCTCCAGGCTGGGGGGTGGTCATGGTAGGTGGGACTTTCCTTCTTCCTCAAACTGGCAGTAATTCCTCAGGAAGCCAGGCCTCTGCTGCTGCTTCTGTCTGCAGCGCACCTCCATGGGCAGGGACTGCAGTCCACACTGGGGGAAAGAGGGAACCACAACAGAGGAAGCTCATATGCCAGGGAGTCCAGTAGACTGCCCAGCTATGGGTCCCAATGGGCAAACTCAGGACAGATGTATGTGTTTGCTGGGACTCCCCACTCTGCCCTTTGCAGACATCTGAAAATGGTCATGTCACAGGATTCTCACCAATTAGCAGTGACACATGCTCATGACAAGTATCTGGGGGATCCATGCATTCCTAGGGGATCCTCCCTGACCAGATCTCAGAAACCTCCATGCAAATGAGAAGGCAACATGTCACCCCACCCAGGATTCTGGAAAACCCTGCCATGTCCGTGAGAGATGTCGCCTCAGGAGGCCACATCCTGAGTGGAGGAAGAGAGTTCTGTGCACGGAACTCCCCTGGGGGATCACTGGAGATACCAAACCATGGATTTGGCATGGCGCAAACCCAGTTTGTGTGGCAGAGACTCCAGTGGGGCTCAGATAGGCAGGTGCCACTTAACCAGGTCTCCTAAAATGCCCTGTCCCTTTCCCATCACGACTCTGCAAGGCTGGAGACCTAGACACTCAGAGACTCCAAAGAACAAGACCCTGATGGGTGGTGGTGCTGGGATATGGGGTGAGGGCAGCCGAGACAGAGCCTCCAGGATGGGGAGGAGGTGCCTTCTCTTTTGGGGCCCTGGGGAGTCACTGCCCACTCTTGGTCTCTGTTTCCTTATCTGGAAAATGAAGGGATGCTGAACCTGTAGTGCAGGCCTCACAGGGTGGAAATGAGGTTCAAGAAAAGAAAGCAATTGGAGGGTGCTCGTGAATGGTTCTTCCTCAGAGGGATGAGGGGGAGAACAATGACAACAGCTACAGGAAACAGTACTCAGGAGGTCCTGTGAGGTAGCTGTGGTTTTCATGGCTCTTTACAGAAAGGAAAAAGTCTCAGGGAGGCCTGGCTGCATGAGTGGGTGACACACACAGGGAGTGTGGAGCTGGCTGAGCACTGTGCCAGGTGACTCACGCCAGTCCCTGGAGATCCAAGTGTGGGGTGGCTGGGGTGTAACTGGGGGAAGGGAGGAGAGCCTCACTGTCCCTGTCCCTGACACCTGGCAGGCGGGGAGCTTTAAGGTGGCCACCCAGGAGAGGAACCCCCAGAGAGCCCAGATGAGGCTACAGAGGCAGAAGAAGGTGAGTGAGACTGTGGCATGGAGGGACCGCAGGGGATCAGAGGACAGGGCTCTTTTCCCCACCAGCTGGAGGCCTCCATATCAACACAGCGGGGGCTTCCTCCCCAGCCCTGCCCTCCTATGGCCACTGGGCCTGGAAAACCTCCATTGGAGAGACCAGAGCAAGGGTCTGGGAAAGCAGAACTCAGAGTGTCCCTAGGGTAAGGCTGGGACCACAGGTCCTTGTGACTTGTTAAAATCCCACCATAGAGGTAACTAGGAGTGATTGCCAGACTTGGAGGTCAGCTGGAATAGAGGAGGCAGGGAATTGGGAAAGGCAGCTGAGGGTCTTCGGCTGCTACAACTGGGAGACCTGGGGACGGGGGTTCTGGGACACAGGGGCTGATGGGATTTCATGGGACAGGGCCTTGGGCAAGCACCTGAGGGTCAATACTCATCACCACTACCCCTCCCACCTCCCCACCCCTCCATGGCACAGGGCGTGGTCCCCTTCCTGGGGGATTTTCTGACTGAGTTACACAGGTTGGATTCAGCCATCCCGGACGATCTGGATGTGAGTGACCCTGGGGCAGGCTGCTTGGGAGCCAGGATCCTGAGGCTTGGGAGGAGAGGGGCCTGGACGGAGCCCTTAGATCTTAGCCCTTGGAAAACCTCCTCTCCTGAGAGCCTCATAGCTGCTCCTGTGGGAGGGGGTGCCAGGCCCATCTCATTACCTCTGACTGACAGAGGCTCCATGGCAGTCAGCAGTCCCTATCCCTGAGTGGTGAAGCTGCAGAGCTGCCTGACTGCAGCGCTGCTGAGGTGTGGGCTGAGCTGGACTCAGCCTCTCCCTAGGGTAGTCCCATAATAGGAGGGTGAAATTGAGCCTTTCCAAGGGCAGGCAATTCCAGGATAACTGAGCACTTTCTTTCTAAGGGAGACCTCAGTTTCTCTGTCTGTCATCTCAGAGGGTTGGGGCAGAAGGTCCCTGAGCCTCAGCTCCCATGCCCACTGCCCTAGAGCCCGGAGCCTGAGGCAGGTTCACGTTGTGTCATGTGCACATCCCCTGACCCTGGTGGCCCTGGCAGTAATGCAGCATAGGAAGGGATGGGGTGGGGCTGTTGTGGGCTAGGGACCTTTCTGATGGGCTCTATCTGACTTCCAGGGCAACACCAACAAGAGGAGAAAGGTGAGCAGCTGGGACATTCACGTTGGATGAGGTTGGGGATGTGGACGTCACAGTCCACCCTGGACAGGACACTCCCTGGCTCCATCCTCTACATCTTAGTTTTACTGGAAGGGTTTGACACACACAGGAGGAGGAGACCTATCCCAGTGGAGAAAGTGGGAAAGGCACTGGAATGAAAGACCAATTCCTGCAGGAGGGGCTATTTACATCCAACTCTGAGAACAGGCTGGGGGCTGCATGGGGCCCCCTCAGAGAACGGCCCCAGGGACCAGCCCCTTCTCCCTGCCTGCCAAAGGTCCCCTCAGCGTCTTCCACCCAGGCCCTGTCAGCATCCTGTCCTCTGTCTCTAGGAGGTCCGAGTTCTGCAGGAATTGCAGCTGCTCCAAGTGGCTGCCATGAATTACAGGCTTCACCCTCTGGAGAAATTTGTCACTTGTTTCTCAAGAATGGAGCAGCTCAGTGACAAGGAGAGGTGAGGGCCTGGGAGATGGGCAGAGGGTGGGAGAAAGCTCTCCATTTTTTTTTTTTTTTTTTTTTTTTTTTGAGACGGAGTCTTGCTCTGTCACCCAGGCTGGAGTGCAGTGGCCGGATCTCAGCTCACTGCAAGCTCCGCCTCCCGGGTTTATGCCGTTCTCCTGCCTCAGCCTCCCGAGTAGCTGGGACTACAGGCGCCCGCCACCTCGCCCGGCTAGTTTTTTTTTTTGTATTTTTTAGTAGAGACGGGGTTTCACCGTGTTAGCCGGGATTGTCTCTCGATCTCCTGGCCTCGTGATCCGCCCGTCTCGGCCTCCCAAAGTGCTGGGATTACAGGCTTGAGCCACCGCGCCCGGCCTAAGCTCTCCATTTTTTTTTAACGTGGTCTGGCTCTGTCGCCCAGGCTGCACTGCAGTGTCACCATCTCTGCTCACTGCAACATCTGCCTCCTGGGCTCAAGCCCTTCCTCAGCCTCCAAGCAGCTGGGACTACTGCTATCCACCACCATGTCCGGTTGTTCTCCTGTTGTTGTTCTGGTACAGGTGGGGTTTCACAATGATGTCCAGGCTGGTCTCAAACTCCTGGCCTCAAGCAATCCACCCACCTCAGCCTCCCAAAGTACTGACAGTACAGGTGTCAGCCACCCCACCTGGCCTAGAGGAGGCTCTCCTGTGGACAGCAGCAGAGAGCCTATGGCCATGACTCCACTGCCAGCATCAAACCTTGTTGCATGGGGACTGCTGGGGACCCAGGATTCCAGCTGGTCAGGCAATGAGAGGGGACCTGATGTGTGGCTCATGGTGGCCTCACAGCTGCCTCTCTGTCCTGCAGCCACAAGCTGTCCTGTCAGCTGGAGCCCGAATCCCAGTAGGCTGGAAACATCCTGCAGTGGCTGGGGCCGCACTGGGATGCTGGCCAGAACACCAGCTCTGCATCATCCTTCACCCAGACCGTGACACCAGGAAACCACATCTAGGTGGCTGGCAGCTCAGTTACATCTTGACCCCACTCCTCAACACCAGCTGCTCCTGCTGGCCAGGATCAGGCCATGGGACTTTTGCATGTCAGGCGGGAAACCATTTTATGTTTATTTTCTTTAGTGTATAAGTAACGGGTTTTTTCCTTAACTTTCGTTAAAATAAAATTTTAAAACACTACTCAGAATGTTCTATAGTGTTGGAATGAGAACAGTAACTCCAGTGCAGTAACCGTATACCAGTCTTTAGGATTCATAGTCTAGCATGTCACATTGAGGCTATGGCTGAACAAGTCATGGAATAGCGTTTGCATTACGCCTGCCAACTGTTTAATGTTTTCCTTCTTTATTCAAATTAATTATTGCTAACTCTGTTTAAGGAAAACAAAAAATAAAACAAACAAACTAAAAAACACTTAAAAACCACAGTATGTCACCCAATCTATGTCACTTGTTCTACTGACCAGTTACTCTCAAACTTAAATTCTAGTTAAATTCAAGTTCCACCGGGTTACTCTACTTTTTTAAGTTGTAAATATTTAATGAATCACTTAAATATTTACTGAAGGGCTGGAGATGGGAGGTAGTTATGCAAGTGGTAGGGCTGGCCTTCTCCAGAAGTCCTGTGCAGAAGGGAGCTGGCCATGAGTCTCCAGGAAACACAGATAAACTTTTCCCACTATGGATCTTCCCAGACTTTCTGCCACCTCTCTCCTAAGGGAACATCAAGGAAGGAGAGAATTGTTTGAACCCAGTATCTAAAGGATGTCCCACAGCTTAATTTGAACACAAGCCCCACTGTGGTATATCAGACAAAAACAAGTCAAAGAAATCAACATTTCAGGGTCTGAAATATAATACCCCCAAATCAGCACAAAATAAAACACTTAAATCCAGTCCTGGAGCCACAAATCTCCTATAAGAAAAGTGGGAGTTTATTTCAGCAAAACTTGTATCTATGCATGCAGTTTGCAAAAAAGAAAGAAAACAAAAGCAAAAATTATCTATGGCAACAAACCCTTAGACCATGCAATTGATTTGGCAATACTTTTTCCTTCTTATTTTTTGTTCTTTTTGGATGGGACACAAAAATCACTGCTAGCAAATGTGAACACAAGCACATGGGACTATACATTATCTTAGAGCTTCCGCATGGGAAAGAGAAACAACGAACCATTAAAGAAGGCATCCTGATGAGTTCATGTCCTTTGTAGGGACATGGATGCAGGTGGAAACCATCATTCTCAGCAAACTATTGCAAGAACAGAAAACCAAACACCGCATGTTCTCACTCATAGGTGGGAATTGAACAGTGCACTTGGACACAGGAAGGGGAATATCGCACACTGGGGCCTGTGGTAGGTTCGGGGGTTGGGGGAGGGATAGAATAGGAGATATACCTAATGTAAGTGACGAGTTAATAGGTGCAGCACATCAACATGGCACATGTATACATATGCAACAAACCTGCACGTTGTGCACATGTACCCTAGAACATAAAGTATAATAATAATAAAAAAAGAAGACATCCTACAGATTGAAAGAAAGTTCAGCAGAATCATATCTGTGAAAGGGGTTGCAATCTAACATGTATGAGAAACTAACACTACTCTAACTCGGAAAATGAACACAACCTAATACCCAAGCTAAAACTGGGCAAAGAACCTGAACAGGCACATCTGAAAAGTAATCAGGGAATTGACTGACAGGTCACAGAGAAGTTGCTCAGTTTCACTAATCCTCACACACATGTCTAAGTGCAAACCACACTCAGATACCTCTCACTCTAATTAGAATGAAACTTACTAAAAACAACAAAAAACCCATACATTCACAGGCAGTGGCCAATGTAGAAATGCAGAAAAAGAGATTTTATACACTATTGGTGAGAATGTACATTACTATACACACGAAGCGGAACAGTGGAAGGTGACTTGAACATTTTACAACTACCCGTTCACCCAGGAATCCCACCACTGGTTACACACAGAAAGCACATGGAATCTGTTATGTTGAAGAGATATCAGCCTTCCTATGGCGACTGAATCACTATGCACAATAGCGAAGGTATCCAATCAACCTACCTGTTCATGCACAGATAAAGGGATAAAAGTACTGCAATATCCCCATTGCACCCCTCATTCTGGACATGCAGTATGAACCAAACTTATCATGAAATGTAACTATACACAGCTAAAAATTCACATGGAACTACCATAGACTCTAAACATGCAAAGCAATCCTAGGAAAGACAACCTTGTTTGGAGGCCTCACACTGTTCAATTTCAAATTACATGGAAAAGATCTACTCATCCAAAGACTATGGCAGTGGCCTAACAGTGAAACCATGCAGACATAACAGAACCTAAATGTACATCTGTATGGAGTCAACACACTGTTTTCAAGAGAATGTCTGGATGTCGCAATGAGGAGTGGGAGGTCTGTTCAATTAATGAATCTGAAAATACTGGATATCCACATGAAAAAGAATGAAATAGGACCCTTATGTTACACAATACACAAATACCAACTCGAAATAAATGAAAACCTAAACACAAGACCCAAAAGCATAAAACTTCTACAGGAAAACACAGAGTGAGTGGAAGATCAGGGCAACTTAATCTATGCTCCTAGGTTGCAAAAAGAAAAAACAGTTAGGAAATATATGGAAAATACACTCAAAATCAATGAAATGCATCAAAATTGTGATTTTTCTTTCTGGCCTGACCCAAAATCGCTGCTAACAAAAGGAAAACTCAACACGTGGGGAAAAAAAACAAAACAAAAACAAAAACAAAAAACCTCAAGAATTACAGAATGGTAAAGGGAGCAATGAAGTAATTAATAATGAGAAGGCATTCTTCATACAGAGGGGGCATGATGAGGAATCATTTATCTGAAAGAGGTTGTTACATGGTATGCACGAGAAACTAATGCTACTAAGAAGCAAAACAGGCAAAACCAAGTATCCCAGCCAAAGTTGGGCAATGAACCTGAAGAGACATTTCTCAAAAGTCCCAGCTACTCGGGAGGCTGAGGTGGGAGTGAGCCAAGATCGCACCCCTACACTCCAGCCTGAGCAACCAGAGCCAGACACTATCTCAAAAAAATAAATACATAAATAAAGGAAAAAAGAAAAAAGAAATAAACTATGGAGAGAAAGACAAACATCACGTTGTCTCACTCAGGTGGAATCTAAAAATCTTATTTCATAGAACTAGTAAGCATAACTGTTCTTATCACGGGTTGGGGTTCAAAGCTGGGGCATGGTCAGAGATTGGAAACAGGTATAAAGTTACATATTCCATGAGAGGAATGAAACCTGTAGTTCTTTTCCACAGCAGCAGGGTGACTAGGTCTAACATTATCAGAGTGTACTTTTCAAGAAAGTTAGAAACGAGTATTTTGAATGTCCTCACCTCAAAGGAATAATAACTCTATGAGGAAAGAGAGATGTTAAATACGCTGATTTCATCACTACACAATGTATGCATAGACCAAAGTGTCTCATTCTACCCTCTGGTGGTACATCTTTACCATAGGGTAAATTTTTGTAAAGAAATTTAAGGGAACAGGCTGAGCATGGTGGCTCATGCCTGCAATCCCAGCACTTTCAGAGGCTGAGGCAGGCACACAGCTTGAGGCCAGGAGTTTGAGATCAGCCGGGCCAACATGGTGAAACCTCATCTCTACTAAAAATTCAAAAATTAACTGGGCATGGTGGTGCTCGCCTGTAATCCCAGGTACTCAGGAGGCTGAGACAGAAGTATTGCTTGAACCCAGGAGGCAGAGGTTGCAGTGAGCCAAGATTGCACCACTGCACTCCAGTCTGGGCAACGGAGTGAGACACTGTCTCAAAAAAAAAAATAAATAAATAAAAAGATGACGTTCAAGTGATCAACCCACATGAAAAAATGCACAACCTCACTAATCATCAGTGCAATGCAACTCCCAAACACAATGGGATACCATCTCACATTGGTCACAATGGACATTTTTCCAAAGTCAAAACAACATGCTGGGAGGTGGCAAAGGAAAGGGAACGCTGCTACACTCTTGGTCAACGTGAAAACTAGTTCACACCGTGGAAACCAGTTTAGAGATTCTCAAAAAACTTAAAACAGAACTACCATCAGACCCAGCAATTCCACTACACTTGGTATCTATCCAAAAGACAATAAACCCTTCTTCAAAAAGACACAAGCTCTCCTGCATTCATGGCCATGCTGTTCACAAGAACAAAGATGTGAAAGCATCCTAGGTGACCAGCAACAGTGGATTGACTTTTTTTTTTTAATGTGGTGCATACACACCACAAAATACTACACAGCCATAAGAAGAACACACAATCATGTCCTAAGCAGCGTGGATAGACCTGGGGCTTATTACATTTAGCAAACCAAGGCAAGAACGGAAAACCAAACACTCCATGTTCTCACTTATGAGTGGGAGCTAAACAGTGAATACATTCAAACATAAAGATGGAAACAATAGACACTGGGGACTATCAGATGAAAAAAGGAGGCAGAAAGCGGGTGTGGGCAGAAGAATCACCTGATTGGCACTTTGCTCTCTACCTGGGTGATGGGGTCAATGGCCACAAGCCTCAGTGTCATCAAATGTTCACGTGTAACTAACCTACATTTTAATCAAAATAAAAGTCTATTTAAAAAAAAAAAAAACAGGGTTTCCCTGGGCACAGTGGCTCCCACAAGTACTCACGCACCTTGGGAGGCTGAGGCAGGCAGATCAGTTGAGCCTGGGAGTTCAAGAGAAGTCTGGACAACATGGCAAAACCTACCTCTACAAAAAGTATAAAAAAATTAGTGGGGCATGGTGGTGCGCACCTGTAGTCCCAGCTACTTGGGAGGCTGAGGAGAGAGGATCACTTGAGCCCAGGAGGTCAAGGCTGCAATGAGCCAAGACTGCAGCACTGCACTCCAGCCTGGGTGACAGAGCAATAACCAGTCTACAAAAAAAAAAAAAAAATAGGATTAGGATGTATTATAGATAGATAGATAGATAGATAGATACATGGATGATAGACAAAACAAAACCTACAGTCATCCAGGCAATCACTGACTGGCATAAACATAGAAAGACAACCAAATGGACAAAATGAGGGAGCCAAGTAATCAATCCAAAATTAGTGCAGACATTTTTCAAAAGCACACCAAAGACACAACAGCTGAGACAACTGGGTAGTCATGTGCACAAGATTGAACTAGCACCCCTATGTTGCCCAATACACAAAAATCTATGAAAAATCAATCAAACAGTTAAATTCAGTCCGGAGAGCAAAACACTCTAAGGAGAAAATATGGGATAAGCATATATTTAGGGAAAACTTGACCCTGTGCACACAGGTTGCACAAAGAAAAAAGAAAAAGAAAAGGAAAAATTAGGTGGAAAATACACATAGACAATAAAATGGCTTAACAATCTCTTTTTTTTTTTCTTTTTTTTTTTTTTGAGACGGAGTCTCCCTCTGCCGCCCAGGCTGGAGTGCAGTGGCCGGATCTCAGCTCACTGCAAGCTCCGCCTCCCAGGTTCACGCCATTCTCCTGCCTCAGCCTCCCAAGTAGCTGGGACTACAGGCGCCCGCCACCTCGCCTGGCTAGTTTTTTGTATTTTTTAGTAGAGACGGGGTTTCACCATGTTATCCAAGATGGTCTTGATCTCCTGACCTCGTGATCCGCCCGTCTCGGCCTCCCAAAGTGCTGGAATTACAGGCTTGAGCCACCGCGCCCGGCCTGTATTGTATTTTTCAAAAAAAGCTAGAAGGGAACAATTTTGAGTGTTCTCACCACAGAGAAATAATACCTGTATGAAGGAATAGTTATATTAAGTACCCTGATTAAATAATCACCCAAAATACACATATATCAAAATGTCTCTGATGAGGCTGGGTAAGGTAGCTCATGTGTGTAATCCCAGCACCTTGGGAGGCTGAGGTGGGTGATTGTCTGAGGTCAGAAGTTCGAGACCAGCCTGGCCAATGTAGCAAAACCCTGTCTCTACTAAAAAGTACAAAAATTAGCTGGGCATGGTGGCACACACTTGTAATTCTAGCTACTTGGGTGGCTGAGGCACAAAAATCACTTGAACCTGGGAGACAAAGGTTGCAGTAAACCAAGATCATGCCGCTGCACTCCAGCCTGGGCAACAGAGCGGAACTCTATCTCAAAACAAAAACAGAAACAAAAACAAAAAAGTCCCAGAGAATTAAAAATGTCCCAGTATACCCTCTGCTTACATGCCTTATTATAGACAAAACATTGAAGAACTAGAGGCCGGGTGCGGTGGCTCATGCCTGTAATCGTAGCATCTTGAGAGGCCAAGGCAGGTGGATCATGAGGTCAGGAGATCGAGACCATTATGGCAAAAATGGTGAAACTCCGTCTCTACTAAAAATACAAAAATTAGCTGGGCATGGTGGCACATGCCTGTAGTCCGAGCTACTTGGGAGGCTGAGGCAGGAGAATCACTTGAACCCGGGAGGTGGAGGTTGCAGTGAGCTGAGATCACACCACTGCACTCTAGCCTGGTGACAGGGTGAAATTCCATCTCAAAAAAAAAAAAAAAAAAAAGTGAGTGGGCACAGTGGCTCACACCTGTAATCCCAGCACTTTGGGAGGCCGAGTTAGGTGGATCACCAGGCCAGATCAAGACCATCCTGGCCAACATGATGAAACCTCATCTCTACTAAAACACAAAAAACAAAATTAGCCGGGCATGGTGGTGTGCACTTGTAGTCCCAGCTACTTGGAAGGCTGAGGCAGGGGAATCACTTAAACGTGGGAGGTGGAGGTTGCAGTGAGCCAAGATGGCACCACTGCACTCCAGCCTCGCGACAGAGCAACACATCCGTCCAAAAAAAAGTGTAAATACACAATGCTAATATTAACATGGAACCACAAACAGGCCTGAACATCTAAGGAATCCTGAGAAATACAAACGAAATTGGAAGACTCACAATTCCTGATGTCAAACTGTGTTGCAAAGCTGTAGGTAGCCAATATTCCAATCTACATGGTCCTGTGATGTGTCACTGTGATCCAGCTTGGGTGAGAGTGACTGGTCTCAAAAAAGAAAAAGATTGTGAGAAAATATGAGGGAATCATAGAAGTGATAACTGGTTGTTAACAAACATGTACACCGAAGGAAAAAAAAAAGCATGAAAAATACGTATGCAAACTAAAACTGGGCAAAAAACCTCAACAGACATCACTGCATAAATGACATAAAATACATAAACACATAAGAGAAAAGGTCCTCACCATTACTGCGCATCAGAAGAGAATGTATTCCAAAACCACATTCAGATACCATCCCACACCTACTAGATGCATGTTACTGAAATTATCTTAAAAATTAAAAGGAATGCTGGTGTGGATTTGGATAAAGGGGAAATCTTATACACTATTGCTGTAAAGATAAATTAGGATATACGCTATGGAAAAAAGTTGTAATTTTCACGCCTGTAATCCCACCACTTTGGGAGGCCGAGACGGGCGGATCACGAGGTCAGGAGATCGAGACCATCTTGGCTAACATGGTGAAACCCCGTCTCTACTAAAAAATTACCAAAGAAAACTAGCCGGGCGAGGTGGCGGGCGCCTGTAGTCCCAGCTACTCGGGAGGCTGAGGCAGGAGAATGGCGGGAACCCGGGGGGCGGAGCTTGCAGTCAGTGAGCTGAGATCTGGCCACTGCACTCCAGCCTGGGTGACAGAGCGAGACTCCGTCTCAAAAAAAAAAAAAAAAAAAAAAAAAAGTTGTAATTTGCGTGCAGCGGTCGATGCCTGTAATCCCAACACTTTGGGGGGCCGAGGCAGGCGGATCACCAGGTCAGGAAATCGAGATCATAGTCTTCTTTACCAGGTGGTCACTGCCTGTGTCCCATGCAGGGCCCAGATCCCCTCCCTCCCTTGTCCCCTTCCCCCATGAAGTCCTGGCCCAGCGCAGGGCCCAGCCATGTGGCAGAATGGAAGGAATTTCTGGGTGGTGGGCAGGATGCCAGGGCAGGTGGCATGGTGGACAGGTTCTAGGGTCTCTGAGATGATCCTTCAGGATGGTTCCATGGGGGCCCATGTGTAACTGCCATATCCCTGTTGACAGAAGGGCCACTAAGGTCACTCCTGTGCCTTTGCTCACACCCATCTTCCAGCATGCCCTTCCTCCCTCTGCCCTCCAGCCCTGGTTCCAGCTCTCAGGCCTGTTTGAGGTTGCCACTGCCACCAGGCCACCTTTGCTGATGTGGAATCCCCAGTATCCCCTGCCCCTTGTCTTCTTCACAGAGGGTCTCACCTGCAACCTGAGCTCTGGGCTGGGCAGGGACAAGTACTCCCAGGGGACCCCAGTGCCACAGCCCCCTTCTCCCACAGTGCATGAGCAGGCACACTTCAGGTCCCACCGGGGCTGGGCGAGGCCAATCCTGCCTTGCCTGGGACATCAGGAGCTGAGGGTCTATATAGGTCAGGCCCCAGGAGGCCTCAGGGGGCTTGTGGAAGGATGGGGGTGTGTGTGCATGGACAGATACATGGATGGACACACTGATGGAAAAACAGATGAGTAACTCTCCAGTCTGAAGTCCTGTCCATGGACTTCAGGAAGGCCTCTTGGGGACAGCTGTGCTTCAAGTTTCCTTGTCACCACCCAAGATCTTAGGGTCCCAGGGCAGCAATTGAAAGGGTCCCCATTTCCCTTTCCCTCCCTGTAACTGGCCCAGCCCCCATGAAATGTCCAAGGTCTGGAGGCAGCAGGTGGGATGTGACCTGTAGGGACCCACTTCCAGCTTCGGCCAATCCTGCCCACCCTGGGTCCCTCTGAGCTCCGAGTGTCTGGCTGTGCCCTACAGTTTGCACAGCACCCAGCATATTGAACAGCTCCTGTGGAGCCCTGAGGAGGGGGCAGGGCCCACAGGAACAGAAGCTTCTGGAGCAGAAGATGCCACTTCTGACCCTTGACTGACTGTGATCTTGAGACCCTGTCTAGCTCAGGTCTGGGCACGGGATTTGGGCACCTCAGTGCTGGGACACAGGCCTATTTTCCAACTGGACTGGCAGAGGCTTCATTAACCAAACCCTCCTGTACCCCTATGTCCCCACCCCCAGCAGCCTCCTCTCTGAAAACCATTTGGCGATTTCTAATAAACATGTGTTTATGCATATCATGCAAACTCTACTCATAGGGTTTTATCTAAATTGAATGATAACTTACGTTCAAACAAAAATTTGTATGCAAATATTTATACTGGTTTTATTCACCATTGGCAAGAAGCAGAAACATCTGGTTTGACCCACCACACACACACACACACACACACACACACACTCACACACACACACAAGTGGAAACAACCCAATTGTCATTCAACTGGTGAATGGCTAAACACATTGTGCGACCTTCATAAATGGAATCAGGCTCAGCAATAATAGGGAACAAACTATTGATCCATAAGGCAACTGGGATGAATTGCAACATTGTTACACTGAACTCAGGAAGCCAGACTCAGAAAGTTACACACTTAGACTCCTACTCAGCATTAAAAAGGAACAAACTACGTTGCAACCTTGCAACCGAGCTGCCTGGAGGAAAACCCAGAAAACTCTGCTGAGTGGGAGAAAGCCAGTCCCCAGAAGTCACATACTATATGATTCCATGTGCAGAACATTCTTGAAATGACAAAATTATACAAGGGGACACCAAATTAGTGGTTGCCAGGGGCTAAGGAGGGGTTTGGGACAGTGGGAAGTGGGTGTTTCTGTGAAAGGGCAGCATGAGGGCTGTTTGGGAGGGGACTTTCCGTTCTGGCTGTATCAGTGTCAATATCCTGGCTGTGATCTGTTACTGTAGCTGCAAGGTGCTACCCTTGAGGGAACTGGCCGGAGTACCGAGGATCCCTCTGTATTATTCCTCACAACCGCATGAGAAGCTACAATTATCCCCAAATAAAAAGTTTAATTTTAAAAAAAGGCCACATCCTTTACATTTGCATTTCTATGATATTTTGTAGAAAGTAAAAGTATAGAACGAGATCAGTGGTTGCCGTGATTGGGGTAGAGAAAGGGTTTGACTCTAAGAGGAACATCAGGGCTGAAAGCAGCGGCTCACCCCTGTAATCCCAGCCCTGTGGGAGGCTGAGGCAGGTGGGTCACTTGGGGCGAGGAATTTGAGACCAGCCTGGCCAACATGGCGAAACCCTATCTCTACTAAAAATACAAAAATTACCCAGGTGTGGTGACACACCTGTGATTCCAGCTACTCAAGAGGCTGAAGCAAGAGAATCGCTTGAACTCAGGAGGCGGAGGTTGCAGTGAGCCAAGATTGCACCTCCGCACACCAGCCTGAGTGACAGAATGAGACTGTTTCTCTAAAAAAGGGGTGCTTAGAGAAATATGGGGATGGTGGAGGAAATAATTCTGTATTTCAATTGTGATAGTTACATGAGTCAATGATTTTTTAAAAATTATACTAGGTTTTTATAGCTATACCAAAAAGAGTAAACTTTACTGTAAATTAAAATAGAAATGTTTCAAATGTTTAAATGTTTTAAAATGTTTATTATGTCATTACAGTTGTCAAAAACATATTTATCTTAAATATTTAATGTCCCCACCCGTGGATGTAACGTAGTTTACTTTACCTCCCCCTACTGTTCAACATTTAGGCTGTTTCCACTTTTTCCTCCATGAACACATTTACTTTCTTTTTTTTTTTTTGGAGACAGTCTCGGTCGCTCAGGCTGGAGTGCAGTGGCACAACCTTGGCTCACTGCAACCTCCGCCTCCCAGGTTCAAGCGATTCTCCTACCTCAGCCTCCCACACATTAAGAAATTTTAGCTGAAGTTTTATCTCCCCAAGACAGATTTCTAGAAGTGGAATGACTTGATTAAAAGGAATGTACATTTTTATGATTTTTCATACATGTTTCTGAAATCCAGTCTCCCTCGGGCAGTCCCCGAGAATGCCCACTACTCCCCATCAGCCTCTGGTGCCCCCAATTCAGCTTCACCCACCCATTTCACAGCAATCTGGGCCCCTGGTGGCTTAAATCTGTGCCTCCTCCAGGCTCCCCACCTCCCCCGGACCTGGCTACCCCCACTCTCCACCCTGGGCCTCCCTCCTCTAATCTGATCTACACCAGCCTCTCACCAGAAGCACACAAATCTGATGGTCAGTCTCCTCCCCAAATCCCTCCAAAGACTCCTCCTGGATCTGAGGATAAAGGCAGGCCACAAGGACCATGTGGTCTGTCAGCCTCTCCCTTCGTGTCCTCCAGGAGCTCCCCTCCACAGCCCCTGGTCTCCTCTCCACTGGCACTGCTGCCTTTGAGGGGGTGCCCATCACAAGCCAGTGCTGCTTGATCAGTGAGACCAGTATTGGCATCCCCCCACTGCAGAGGGGGGACCCCCTCCCCCTTTATTGCTCCAAAAATGGGCCATGATCTGTCCTCCTGACTGGACAATCCCCCTCCGTTTGGTCCACCCCTCCCTGTGTCCCCCAGCCTGGCCCCCAGTAAGCCTTTATGAGCAAGTCAATGAGTGGATGGCCTTGGGGGAGACCAAGCCAAGCCCTTGCTGCCTTCTTGGGATGCTTTGCAGACCACCACTTCCCTTGGGCATTTTTGTTTAAAACACAGGATGCGCTGACATGCCCAGTGTTCTCTTCACTGTTTATCAAAAAACCCCAGGGTTGTCCTTGCTTCTCCCTCTCCTGTTCCTCTTTCTCCTGAATCTGTTCTCATATCAGTCAAACTGCCTGGGTCACCACAACACCCTCCCTGGGGTGTCCCTAGTTCTGGATTCGCACCCCTGCCCACCCATCCAAGTCTGGTCTCATCGTTTCCCTGCAAATGACCTCCAGGACTCCCCAGATGAGTCTGTCCCCCAGGGATGAGTTCTCTGGGTCTGGGCCTGGTACCTGTCTAGCCTGCTCTTAGACCACTTTGACCCCAGGACTCATTTGCTCCAACCCTGTGGGCCACCTGGAGCTTCTTGAGACTCTATGCCTGGGAGTCCCCTGCCAGGTGTCCTCTGCACCTGTCACTCATCCTCTGTGGAGACCCCTCGGGCTTTCCCTGTCCCAGTCTCTGTCCTGCAAGCATCACACTTCCCGTGGCTGTCACCTCACACGACCCCCTCCTTTTGTGGACTTGAGTTGGGGTAAATCTGGTTCCTCCAGGACCTCGGCCCTGGCACAAAGCCTGACCCTGATGGGGACTCCTTGCCTGGAAGTACCTGCAGGACACTGAGACCCCGGTCCCAGCCTGGCACCCACTGGTCTTAACCCTCCCCCGATGGGGGCACTGCTGGAGTTGCACAAGGTCAGCTTTCCTCATGGAAGCCCTCACCACGGCCACTGCAGGGGTGGGCATCAGGATGCAAGGCCCTCACCAATCAGGAAGCCTCACTTTGCAGAAGGGGAAACTGAGGCCACAGAGGTGCACATGCCAGCTCCATCAGCTCAGGGTACAGGGACAGGGAAGAGCTGGAGTTGGACTAACTAAAGCCCTGTGACTTTCTCAATCACTAGTGCTGCTGAGCTGACACTATCTTTATTATCCGGTTCCTTTCAGAGTTGATATTTGGAATAAAGTACAAGGCCTTCCTTTATTTCTGTGAAATTACATCTTGATCTAGTCGTCCCAATCCATGGCATTTGGTGCAACTGTCCAAGGTACTCATCAACTCTGCCAGCTCTGCGATATGAGCTGAGTGACTTGGGCAGGTGGCCTCAACTCTCTGGCCTCTATCCCCATTTGTATAAAGGGGATCACAGCAGGACCTGCCTATGAGACCACTGAGATGGAGGTGCTGTCCCTGAAATGATTATCATGTGGGGTATAAAGTTCACCAGTGATGAACAGGCCCTTGTGACCCAGAAGGCTGTAAATGAACCCAGATCCTCAGTGCTTTGTCTGGGGACCTCCCACCACACACAGAGGGCAAGGACTGGGGTTACACAGGGAGAGGGGCTGCACTGTGTCCCCCCACAGGCCCTCCCCAGGGCCTTTCCCTCAGAGGCACCTGCACCCTGTGTGGGCTTGGGTTTCCTAGGGGTCAGTCCTAGGAGGTGACCCTGGCTGAGGTCTAGTGACTCAGGGACCCCAGGGAAGGCCCCCACAACATCATCTGGAGCCCACCACCTGGTGCTCAGGGAGGTGGCCCCCGTCCAGTGGGGAAAAGGGCGTGGAGGTGGCACATACGCAGTGGGAGGAGGAGGGGGAGAGGAGGGGAAAAAGGAGGAGCCTGGGTGCCCTGTGGGGCAGCGGCCACCATCCTCTGTGGACATCCTGTCCCTGCCTCCATTCCTGCCCTACCCAGAGGACTGGGGGGAGGCCAGTGAGATGCTGGCCTTGGTGCAAAATTTAAGAGGGGCCAGGAATCTCAGGAATCAAGGTAAATAATATTTTAATATGATATTTTAAAATAAAAATTAGGCTGGTCATGGGCTAATTACGGGCTCATGCCTGTAATCCCAGCACTTTGGGAGGCCAGGGTGGGTAGATCACTTGAGGTCAGGAGTTCAAGATCAGCCTGACCAACTTGGCAAAATGCCATCTTTACAAATAAAAAACTTAGCCTGGCATTGTGGTGTGCACCTGTAATCCCAGCTACTTGGGAGGCTGAGGTAGGAGAATCGCTTGAATCTGGGAGGCAGATGTTACAGTGAGCTGAGTTCAGGCCACTGCACTCCAGCCTGGGTGACAGAGTGAGACCCCACCTCAGAAAAAAAAAAAGAAAATTTAACTCAAACAAGTTCATCATGGACAAAATAGTAACTCTTTAGTGAAAGCTAGTGTCTACCCAGGCCCCTCTAGGGGTCGATGTCCCTCCTCACCCCTCTGACTTGTCTCCTCCACATTCCATAAACTCTCTCCACCCTTACCTGCCCCACAGGCTCTCGGGGCTGGACCAACCACTTCCCTCCCAGGCTTCCAGCTCCAGCTGGGAGGAGCCAGGTGGGGTCTGTTTATGGTGGAGCCTTGCCTCATGGTAACTTCTCCCAGTACCTGCACCCCAGCTGTGCCATGTGGAGCCCCCTTCCCACAGAGCCCGAGGTCCCTTCAAGACCCCTTGGCCAGAGCCTATGGCTTCCCGTCGCCTTTAGTTGGGGCACAGCTCTTTTTGGTGTGTGAGACACCGGCCTACACTCTAGGTCTTCCATCTCAGAGTCGAACCCAAGCTCTTCTCAAGGGCTGGTCTGACCAGGCGTGAGTCTCCAACCCCTTTGAAATATTTAGGATGGGAAGGGCGAGCTTTGTTGGCTCCCCTACTCTGGGGTGGTGGTAGGGAAGAGTGGAGGGTCTCCTGGTGTGCCTGGACCCCACAGCAGTGAGCTGCCAGATCTCCCAGGGGTGGCTGCTGCCTCTCAGGCCACTGTGCCCTGCTATGGCAGATGCCCCCTGAGATGCCAGTGACCAAAGGTTGGCCCTTCCTGGGTCCTCTGTGCCTGGCCTCTCACTCAGTCCCTGACATGGCTTCACCCACAGCCTCCTGCTAGCTTCTCAGACCTCTGGCCAGGCAGCTTTGGGGGTTGATGGGGAATTTGCAAGTTCTCTTTTCAAACCCACCTAGTTGCTCTGCAAAATCCTTCCTGAGCCCTGAGGCCAACCAGCATGGGAGGGGGTGTGGCCAGTCCACCCTCAGTGCCCTTTCCTGTCTTACAGGGGCCCACAGTGTCATCAGCAAGGGTCTGATCCGCTCACTGCTGTGGAAGCTGCAGAGGGAGGAGAAGCTCCAGGAGCTCATCCTGGACCCGCTGGCCCCTGCCTGCAGGAGGATGCAGGAGAGGGTCTGGCACCTCCTCCCCATGAGGAAGGTGAGAACAGGAAAAGCACTGATGATGAGCCTGACACCCAGCGGTCACTGAGCCTCCTGTGTGCCAGGCATTGTCTCCAAACCTCACATTTAGACAACCCTCCAGCGAGGCGATGTCTGCCTCCACAGGTGAGGAAACGGAGGCGCAGTGTCTTGTCTCTCACCCCAGGCCACATGGGATCACAGTTTACATCCTGGCCTCAAAACTGGGGGAGCACAAAGACTCAGAGCTTGCGGTGGTTGGGGGGTGTTCCTGCACTGGTTCCCTCATTGTGAAGATGGGCCAGTCACCGACCCCCAGAGTTCCTGCCTTGGCTGTGGTCACGTGCCCTTGCTGGGGGGGCCCTCTTGCCTTCCCTAAGTCCTGGCTTCTCTTTCTTCTGAGAGTCTCATTAGAGGCCTGGGTGAGTATTTCTCCAAGTGTGGCCCCTGAACCAGACCCCGGGTGGTCTGTGGAAATGCATGTTCCCAGGCCCCATCCCAGCCCATCATTCTTAGGTTTGCACAGAGGTCCCTTTCCGTGGGACCTGGAGAGTGGCTTTCCAGGAGAGAGCTTTCTTTCTGAAACTGTGGCCTCCCCAGCCTCCCCACATCCTCTTGTGTCCACTGTGACCACCATCCTTGCCATCACTTTCTGTCATCCCCAAGTGGAGCTCCTGAGGACAAGGCTTTGCTCTGTTTGCTGCTCCAGACCCAAAGGTCACAGCAGGGGAGCTTTGGCCCCAAGTTGAGAATTGCCTGGCCCAAAAGAGTGCTGAGGTGGGAAACCCAGTTCATGCCTCAGCGTCTCGCTGCATGAATGAATCAGGGAATCCCTGCAGCAGGCGGACAGGGTGGCACCTCCCCTGAGACTGCAGGCACGATGGTCAAAAGAGGGATAGGGTGAGAAGAACCCCCACAGGCTGTTAGAAATTCCCTGTGTTGGTGGCCTGCTGAGAAGTATGTGGCCCTGGATGCACAAGCCATCAGCCTGCTCTTGAAGCTGCTACACTCACCCACAGGCAGCGTGTACCTGAAGGCCCCCAAGGCCCTCACCATGCTGCCAGAGGCCCCTGAGGGCTGCAAGGTTGTGCAGGCCCACGTGCATACCTTCCATGTCCTGGAAGAGGACTCTGACAGCAAGGCTTGCGAGGGCGAGACCTTATGGCAGGCGACCCAGATCGCCATCGATGTCTTTGAGTGGAAACCCTGAGCCCCTCATTGGGTCAGACCTGATCAGCCACCTCCGCACCTGAATCAATGCACTCAGTCTCTTTATTTCAAGTTCGAATGGCACTTTCTGTTACGGGAGCATGCTCATATCTCTTCTCACTCTCTTGCCAAAGCCAAAATGCCAGGCCCAGAAGCACCAGGTCCTGGATGGAACAGGCCAAACCCAGTGCTGGGGTGGGTGGGAGATGGCCTTGGAGTTTCACTCTCTGCTGGGGCCAAGAGTTTTCCTCAGCATGTAGAGAGGACGGAGACCTCCAGGGGCAAAGCTGGGGGCAGGAACTTGGGCTGGGGGAAGGAAGGAACGCAGCTGCACCAGGCATCACCCAGGTTTCAGAAGCTCCAGTGATTGACCCATGGGGTGTGGCTGGCTGTGGCTCTGCTCAGCCAGGTCTGCCCTTTCCCTACCCTGGGTGGCAGGAAGGAAGGCAAAAGGTGAAACCCGATGCAGGTTCTTACGACTGAGGATGACTCTGTCCTAAAAGGCTCCCCCAAGGATGAGAGCTCAGGACAGGGAGAGGTTCTGGTTTCCTCCTTAAGATCTTCCCAGCAAAGAGCTGCATTCTCCAAAGTCACCCAACCACGCCCCCAGGCTGGCCTGAAGCCCCACCTGGAAGGCACATTCCTGGTGCTGTCCAGGAGGGGAGCCTAGGAATCCATGGAAAACACCTGACTGCAGAGCTTGAGCCTCTCTCAGGTGTCCCTGTAGCACGTGCTGGCCTGCCCTTTAGGTCAGCTCCCTGGTCAGCTCCTGGGAGGGCTTCACCCTGGATGAAGAAGAGACAATCCCTTTTCAGTGAGAGCAGGCTCCCAGCTTTGTGCACTATGACATCATCCCACTAAGCAGCCACCACCCCAGCATCTCCTGGGCTCCTACCTCTGCAGTCCAGGCTGAGGAGAAATTAGAGATGCAGGAACTCATCAGCCAGGGATGGAGGTGCCTCTGTTACAAGGGGAGGGCCAGGAACACAGACTATGTTGTGACCTAGAAGTGCTGAGCACCACACCCTTGCCTCCATTCTCCAAGGCCCATTTACCACACTGTTTTCAGTTTCTGGGATTTAAGAAGCTGTTGCCAGGAGAGGTATGGGAGCCAGCCTGGAAGAGGCAACTGGTCATTCAACTGTAGCCCAAAGGCACACACTGCCACCCCAGAGAGCCGTGCCTGGACAAGGGTAGTGGGACAGCCAGTGGCTATAAGCCCACACTATGGAGGGAGCCAGCTGTGTTGAGACCCCAGCTCTATACTGACTGTTTATCTATGGAGCCTGGGGCAAGTTGATTAACTGCTCAGTGCCTCAGTTTTCCTAGCTAGTAATTGTGTCTATCCTAAATGAGTATGATTTTGGCAGTGCCAGGTGCATCATACTGAAAATAAGTGCCTTGTACATTGTGGGTACCCAAGAAGCCAGTTTACAAACCCTCAGAGGAGACGCATCAGCAGGCATCTGAGAGAGCCTGGAACCCTGCATCCTGCAGGTGCCCGGGGTCCTATGCCCAGGAGAAGCTGCTCCCTCACTCCACAGCAGTCTACACAGCACCCCCTGACCAGGGGTACACCGGTTTGGGCAAGTGTTAAGAGGAAGCCCTGGGCCTCTCTGGGCTCTGATCTTCCCTGGAAGGACTGTAGAGGTCCCAGAACTCTGCCTTCTCCCAGCCAGGCCCTTCCTTCCCATTCCAAACTCACAGCCTCCTCACCGCTCTCTGCCTCAGACTCAGGACTAATCTCATTATGTCCTTTATCCCTGTTTGCATCAGGGGCTGCAAGAAGCTCAGGTCACCTCCCCTTCATGGCCTTGAATACTCCTTTTCTGACCCCATCTGCTGAAACCTTTTTTCCAAGCCCTCTGGAGGCCCCAGGGCCTCAGCATCTCCCTGGAACATTCTTCCCTTTCTTGCTTGGACTGAAACCTAGCTCTTTCGAGACCTGCTTCCCCACCCTAGGCATCCTCCTATGTGGGGCTCCTTTCCTCCCTCTCTGCCCCTCATGCCCTCATTGGAGTGGGACAGGTCCTTACAGACCATCTCCTGTGTCCGTTCTGAGGAGCCCTCTGGTTCTGAATCTCTGCACAGGCTCTGTGGCCCTGGCCCTCTCCCCTCCCCAGCACCACACCACCAGATTGCTCTTGAAGGGCACCACGTGGTCTCCATGTGGCTGAGCCCAATTGCCGGTCCTCAGGCCTCATCTTTCTTTGGCCATGAGCATTTCCCCAGTGGAGCCTCACCACCTCCCCTCCCTGAAACACTTCCAGGAAACAAGGCCACTTCTCTGCAATTTTAGTTGTTCAGTAACGTGCTATTGTGCTCTTTTAGAAACTGATACACACCTTGGTGAGTTTAAGCCTTTAGGGAAGTGGGAGGATACTGGAGGCTGCTCTGTGAGCACCTCTATGCTATACCAAGTCAGATCAGTGAGGGAAACTGGACCGCTAAGCTGCAGGGCTACCTTCCCCTCCAGGATGCTTTTCACATCTTCCACGATCCCCTCACTGGAGACCTTCCATGGCCCAGACTCATCTTAGGCCTCCCTGTTCTCTCCATGTGCTACTGGGGTGCCTGCCGATCAGAAAATGAGTGGTGCTGTCACTGAACTGACTGCCCGCAGGGACTCGTGGTCTTTGGTGCATTCCAGGCTCCACCACAGACTCTGCATCCACAGACAACTCTGGTCCTGGCTGCTCTCTGCCATCAGGTTTCCCTTCCATTTTTACTTATTGCCTAAAGAACTTCATACAAAATTAGATTTAAAAGCAGTTTATTCCACAGTCCCACACAGAACACATCAACTACTTTTTCTTCCTTTCTATCACTGTCGAAAAGCACATTTTTTTTTACACAGTAAGACCCAGTTTGGTTAACTGTATCTAATTTTTAACTATTCGATGGACTTTTTTTTTTTTTTTTTTTTGAGATGGAGTCTTGCTCTGGGTGATTCTCTTTGATTCTCTCTGTTCTCATTCCATCAGAACAACCACATGCTCTATGGAAGCATAATCCTTCAATTGCACTCATACAACCTGTCAGTAACTTTTCACTCCCTGAGCCAAGAGCTTCTCCATCCGAGTTTCAGCAAGACCAATTTCTGAGCCATGGGGCAATGGGGAACACCAGCCTCACTAAGCTCACACACCCAGCTGTGGAAGCACATTTCATTTTATGGTAAGTTTACTTTGCCACTACAGGCGGTGTAGTGTGTTAGTTTCTAGATTAGCCTTTGGTGTTAAAGAGATCCAGCTCTTGGTGTGTCTCCTGAGTAATTTACTTAACTGAGACTCACATTCCTCATCTGTATAATGACTATAACAAAACTAATTCTGTCTCAAAGTGATTGTGACACTTCAAGGAGGCAACATAGAGAAGTGCCCATATAGTATCTGATACTCAATTTATATCTGTTATTATGTTCATTCTTATAACTTAAGCACCTGCTTATTAACTACAGTCATATGTGGCAGAATGACATTTTGGTCAATGACAGACCACATGTATGACAGTGGTCCCATAAGATTATAACAAAGCTGAAAATTTCCCTTTGCCTAGTAAAGTCGTAACTGTTGGAATGTCGGCACAGTGCGTTACTTACGTGTCTGTGGTGAGGCGGTGTAAACAAACCTACTGCGCTGCATCATTAGAGTCAAACAACATTTCTTTTTGGTAAAGATTTTAAGTAATATGTTATACAAATGAAAGACTAACCACAGTGATGGAATCTTTAGAAAGAGATAAAACTAAGAGTCCACGAGGATTTGGAGAAACGGCTATTCACATATGATGTTAGAGGAGCATGAATTGGTGTCATCATTTTGGAAAAAATTTGGCATTATTTATGACAATGAAAGATATGCCTCCTTCTAACAGTCTACTCCACCGAAGTGAGTGCTGGTGTTGTTCCAAAGCCATTGACAAAAATACTCAAAGCACAATTACTTGAGATAGACACAATTATATTAAAAATAACTCTGGCCAGGCACAGTGGCTCATGCCTATAATCTGAGCACTTTGGGAGGCTGACGCGGGCAGATTGCCTGAGGTCAGGGGTTCGTGACCAGGCTGGCCAACATGGTGAAACTCTTTCTCTACCAAAAATACAAAAAATTAGCGAAGCATGGTGGTGGATACCTGTAGTCCCAGCTACTTGGGAGGCTAAGGAAGGAGAATGGCGTGAACCCGGGAGGCAGAGCTTGCAGTAAGCAAGCCACTGCACTCCAGCCTGGGGGACAGAACGAGACTCCAGCTAAAAAAAAAAAGAAAGAAAGAAAGAAAGAGAAAAAGTCTAGAACTTAAGTGATGAATATCAACTCAGAGAACAAAACCAAAGCCAAATCTTTGAAAACAGGAAATAATGTGATACTATCTTTTGTGGGAAGGAACTCTTGGCTTACCCAAAAATTAGAGAACTGGGGAGAAAGAAGCCTTATCTCAGAATCTGTGACTGGATTGGGAAGTGGAGGTTGGAAATGTGCTCAAGGTCAAACTTTTCTCCATTCAAAGGAGACTGGAGTTTTACCAGTGAGCCCAGAGTGAATATTCAGTCCCCCATCCACCCCGGGAGATCCCTTCAAACCAGGAGCACACAGCAAGGACAGAAACATGAATGTGCACTAACAAGTCCTGAAAGCTCAGAGGGTGATTCTCGATTTCTCCTTGGCACACAGCAGAAGAACTGTGTCTCTAGGTTCCAGGAAATGCCTGTGAGAGAGCTGTGTCCCCCAGATTCCCTTCATCACAGATGACACCCAGTGCTTAAGCCTGCACCCCTTGTGCACAATCCCTAGGAGTGCTGACTAATCCAAACCAAAGGATCTGATGTTACACAGGCAGAAAAGAGCAGGTGGACTGCAAAGAGAATCTCTCATGAACGCGGCACCCCCACAGCCTATAGAGACAGTTCTTACCATGATGCCAAGAAACTCTGGAAACAACAAGCCAGACCTCACACATATTTCCATTTTCTTTCTGATTTCATACCCCCTCCTTCAGCCCCTCCTCACAAGCAGCAGGGATAACCTGGAGGCTCCTGGGAACCTTTTCCCATTGGGTTTTTCCTGGCACGTAGTTCCCTCCCTGGATGAGTCTCCTCATCACTTATACTCTCCAGCGTCAAGTCTTTAGAAAGAAAAACACCAGGATAAGTCATTAGAGAGAGTGACGCCCACTCCTCCTACTTTAGCTGAAGCTGATTGATGGGCTATTCTCCCACCCCACACTGCTTCATACATGATCCCCTCATCTTTCTTCTGGGTTGACAAACCTTCCTACAGCTTCTTGGGCCAGAGTTCTATATTGGCAAAATCACTTTCATGAGATCCCCAAGCCTCTTTCCCAGCAGGAACCCAGAATCAGGTTTCTATACACTGAAGCTAGCAAGATTTTCCCTCTATAAGTGAGTTATTTCATGGTACATACCTCTTTCTTTAAGCCAAGCTGTTATCTGCAATTATATAAAAGAAAACATGAGAATCAGATTCTGCTGTGCGCTTCACACAGATCTGTTATTCTCTGGACAATGATAAAAAACCAGAAGGCAGTACAGTGATTGAGCCATAGGTCAAAATCCCCAAAGACTAGCACAGAAGATAGCTATAGAAAAACAAGACCTCTATTCACAGAATTTACCTTTAAATTTAATTTTATATGCCAATGCACAATGCTTAATCCAAGGAGGAAAACTGGTATTGTGGAAAATGCCTTAGTATTCCAGTTGATACTGGATGCTGTCATTTAGAAGCAGCAAAGTGGATCATGTACGCTTACTGAATTCCAGCCCCACAAAGACAATAGTGTACAGTGTACATAATGTGCATTGCCAGGTTTTCAAATCAAAATTAATTGAGAAGTAAAGAATCAGGAAAGCAACGCTGCTGTAGAAGACAAAAAAGGGGGATCTTACCTGGACATCACCATCATCATTATCATCTTCATCTTTATGTTGTGGTGAGCATCTTAAAAACAGGTCGTCCTCAGGACGAGCTGGAAGGACACAGAGGAAAGATCAGTGCACCGGTGGTTAGTGACTGAGTCACTCAGGAGGCTTTGCCAGAATTGTTGTATGGAGGTGGTTGATTAATAAGCATGGACTGAGTTGATGTTGGGCTATTCCCCTGAGTGGAAGAGGGATGGCAGAGAAGGGGAGCTGGAAAGACATGAGACATGGAGGCCTTGGCCTTGTACTAGAGGTATCAGGCAGCAACACAAAACAGTCAACCCAAAATGGAACTAAAATGCACACTGAGGGTCAATGGAAGAGTGCCTTCCTCCCTCTCAAATGTTTTGAAACTCCACAAAACAAACAGCATTTTCTTAATGTATTCAAGACCACATCAGTACACTAGGATCTAATTATGCTGATACCACATTTAGCATCTGTTTTAAAGGATTCATTACTTGATTAAAAGCCTATTTTATTAGTGAAATGGACTGAATTTTACCCAAATTACTCTATTCTATTAATCACACATTCTTCATCATAGAGATCATTTAAAAATTCAATATTAAAATGTTATAATAGTCATGATTTCCTCTTTGTAAGTCTTCTTCTGGAACCACTTCTAAACACCCTTTTGGGGCCCTGTGATGAGGGGCTCCAGCAGCTCCTGTGTGACTCTCCCTGGGGAGATTCCCGAAAAATCAAGCTTCATTCAAACAGGCCAAGCTCACACGGCCTGCTCTACTTACACCAGTGAAGCTGAGAGACATGACTCTGAACACTTTAAGCCTTGAAGATAAGTTTAAAGGTTTAAATACACATTATCTACTGAAATGAGGAAATGTATACCAATAGAAATGAAAAAATTCATGAAAAAATGTTCATGAGTATGGGGTGATTTTTGGTTAACTAGCTTACATAAAAACTATTTTTTTAGCTGAGTGCTCTGGCTCACACCTGTAATCCCAGCACTTTGGGAGGCTGAGGCGGGTGGATGACCTGAGGTCAAGAGTTCACGACCAGCCTGGCCAACATGGTGAAAACCCGTCTCTACTAAAAATACAAAAAATTAGCCAGGCATGGTGGTAAGCACCTGTAATCCCAGCTACTCAGGAGTCTCAGGCAGGAGAATCACTTGAACCTGGGAGGCAGAGGTTACCGCGAGCCAAGATCATGCCACTGCACTCCAGCCTGGGCAAGAAGAGTGAACCTCCATCTCTCTCTCTCTCTCTCTCTCTCTCTCTCTCTCTCTCTCTCTCTCTCCCCCCCTCTCTCTCTCTCTCTCTCCCCCCCCTTTCTCTCCCTCTCTCATCAAATATATATATATATATATATATATATATATATATATATATATATATATTTGATGCCTGTTCATTCAGACATACAAAATATTGGTATAAGAAATCAAAAATTTCTACCGGTCATGTTAAATCTAACTTATCAGCTTTCAACATAAAGATCTTAGGAAGTAAAGAAGGTACAAATAAGTGGAAAGGCATCCTGTATTCATGGATAGGAAGACCAAACCTGACTAACACACAATACTACACACATGATCTACGCACTCACAACAATTATTATCAAACTGGTAACAGCCATCTGTGCAGAAATGGAAAAGATAATCCTACAATTTTAATGAATTTTATGTGCCTCAAGTAACCATGATGACATTAAAAAAATAGTGTTAGAGGATGCACATTCATGAGATTGAAATCCACACACACACACACACAAAATACAGAAATACAGACACCATGGTTCTAGCATAGGGGCACTCATAAGTTTCACAGATATAGAGAGCCCAGAATTGAATGAACACACATACAATAAACTGATCTTCAACAAAGGTGTCAAAAATACACAATGGGGGGAAAGGAAAGCCTCTTCAACAAATGATGGTAAAACTGCATATTCTCATTCAAATGAAGAAATAGAATGCTGACAGAATGCTCAAGGTCATGCTTCTCCTTCCATTTCCAAGACACTGGAGCTTTTGCAGTGAGCCCAGAGTGAATTTTCATTCTGTCCTCCACACCCAGGAAGAGCTCTTGATACCAGAGGTAAGCAGGAAAAACGGACAAATGAGTGTGCTGCCAGGAAACCTAACCGTTCATAAGATACGGATTGATTTCTCCTATGCATCTGGGCACTCCACGTAAGAATTTTGTCTCCAGCATAAAGTAACTGCTTGTTATAGAACTCTGTCCTAAACCAAAGGCTTTGAGATTTTGCAGTGTCAGAGATAGAAAGGAGCAGGTGTTTTAGAAAGATCATCTTTAAATAATAAAGTAAGAAGAGGTGATTGAAAACACAGGATACTCAAAAGCCCATGAACATAGTACTTCTCACCACGATGACATTAAACTCTAAAAAAAACAAACTTGACTTATATTTACTTTTTCTTTTTCTATTTCTACACCCTCCCTCAGCCTCCCAAGCAGCAGGTATAACATGAAGGTTCCTGGAAATGCTGTATTATTAGACCACACTTGAAATCTTCCTACCTACCTGGAAAGGCATCCTCTTCCCTGCTGAGATTCTCCAGAATCCACTCTTTAGAACCACCAACATTAGGATAAGTCAGCGAGAGCTGCACTCACTTCTATTCCCGGTGAAGACACACTGGCTCACACAAAATCTCCTGGTTGGTCCTCTGGGTTCACACACATTTCTACAGCCCCTCTGCTCATACCTATACACTTGCAAAATCATTTGCTCTCACCAGACTCCCAACATTTTTTAACAGAAACCCAGATTAAGGTTTCTATATATTAAAGCCAGAAAGTCTGTGTCTCAGAAAGTGAGTTAGTTCAAGGTACGTACCCTGGTCAGGCAATGGTAAAATCTGCAATGAGACAAAAGAAGATGCCATGAGGATTAGATCAATTCTGCTGCACCCCTTACACAGATCTGTTAGTCTCCTGATGACTTCACAAAACTACTTGTGAAACACTGGTGAGTCAAGGTCAAAGGCCAAACATTCTAGCATAGAGGACATGTGTGGAAAAGACAAGAGCTTTCCCCACAGAATTTCTTTGAGGTTGATTTAGGTTGGTAAATGCACAAGGCCCAATCCAAGGAGAAAAACTGGTGTGGAGGAAAACGCGTCTGCATTACAGCTGGTGATGGACGCTGTCCTCAAAACACCCCAGTGTGTCATGTATGAGATGAAAAGAAACTCCCACTGAACTCCACCCTCACAAAGAGAATTGTGTATGTTGTACATAATGTGCCTTGTCATATTTTAATACCAAAATTAATTGAGAAGGAAAGAAATCAGGTGAAGGAAATAATGTATACAGTTTCCATTTTTAACACAAAGTGCCTTGAACCAGTTTAGGTCAGCAAAGGACAAAAGAAATAGGATATACTAGGCTCCTGCTTGGATGGGCAATGCCAGCTTTTTAGACCCCCTCCTCCCTACTTAGTTGCCCTCACTTTAACCAAAGAAGATTAGTCTAATATGAAGGTTTACTGGCCTGGAAAATAGCTCATTTTGTCTGTTCTTATCAGCCTGCCCAGCTACTTAGGTCATAAGTCAAATACTTGAAGAGCCCCTGAGCTGACTAGGATGGCAATGCACTGTGGGCTGCAACACAATGCAGTAAGACAACCCTAGAAAAATACCTAACACCCTCTCCCCAAAAATCAATAGGCAACACCTGGGAAGATTGTGACTCCATAGTACTCAGCCTATGAGGAACCAGGGGAGGGACCTGCACACTAGGGGATAAATTGCTTGTGGAAACTGTGCTGGGTGTGTCTGCCCATCAGACACTGGATCTTGCAACACTATCAATAAAAGTCTCACATTCGGCCAGGCGGGGTGGCTCACGCCTGTAATCCCGGCACTTCGGGAGGCCAAGGTGGGCAGATTACCTGAGGTCAGGAGTTCGAGACCAGCCTGGCCAACATGCTGAAACACCGTCTTTACTAAGAATATAAAAATTAGCTGGGCATGGAGACACATGCCTGTAATCCCAGCTACTCAGGAGGCTGAGGCAAGAGAATTCATTGAGCCCAGGAGATGGAGTCCAGACTGTACCACTGCACTTCAGCCTGGCCAATTGAGCGAGACTCTGTCTAAAAAAAAAAAAAAAAAAGGAAAGAAAATCTCACTTCTTCTATTTTTCAGCTCCCTGAGTCCATTCTTTGGGTATGGACTGGTGAGTTTGTTTCTCACATCAGAAAACCAACATTTCGGCCGGGCGCGGTGGCTCAAGCCTGTAATCCCAGCACTTTGGGAGGCCGAGGCAGGTGGATCACAAGGTCAGGAGATCGAGACTATCCTGGCTAACATGGTGAAACCCCGTCTCTACTAAAAAAATACAAAAAAAAAAACTAGCCGGGCGTGGTGGTGGGCGCCTGTGGTCTCAGCTACTTGGGAGGCTGGGGCGGGAGAATGGCGTGAACCCGGGAGGCGGAGCTTGCAGTGAGCCGGGATCACACCACTGCACTCCAGCCTGGGAGACACAGCGAGACTCCGTCTCAAAAAAAAAAAAAAAAAACAACAACAACAACAACAACAAAAAACCAACATTTCCTTAGAAGACAAAGAAAGGTGGTCTTACCTGGGCATCATCATCATCATCCAAATCATCCAAATCATCATCTTCACTTCGTGGAAGGCTTACTAAACTCAGGTTGTCCTCAGAAGAACCTGGAAGGACACAGAGGAAAGATCAGTGCCCTGGGTGTTTGTGACTGTGAGTCACTCAGGGAGCTCTGCTGGATGTGGTGTATGGAGGTGGTTGATTAACAAGCCTGGACTGCGTTGATCCTGGGCTATTCCCCTGAGTGGAAGAGGGATGGCAGACAAGGGGATCAGGAAAGACAGGAGACATGGAGGCCTTGGCCTTGTACTAGAGGCATCATGCAGCAACACAAAAGAGTCAATCCAAAATGGAACTAAAGCACACACTAAGGGTCAACGGAAGAGTGCCTTCTTCCCTCTCAAATGTTTTGAAACTCTACAAAACAAACAGCATTTTCTTAATGTATTCAAGACCATGTAAGTACACTAGTACCAAATTATGCTAGTACCACATCTAGCATCTGTTTTAAAGGATTACTTAATTTATTGGTGAAATGGATTCAATTTTACCCAAATTACTCTATTCTCTTGATCATACTTTTTTTTTTTTTTTCTGACATGGAATGTCACTCTGTACCCCAGGCTAGAGTGCAGTGGTGTGATCTTGGCTCACTGCAAGATCCGCCTCCCAGGTTTATGCCATTCTCCTACCTCAGCATCCCGAGTAGCTGGGACTACAGGCACCCACCACCACGCCCGGCTAGTTTTTTTGTATTTTTAGTAGAGACGGGGTTTCACTGTGTTAGCCAGGATGGTCTCCATCTCCTGACCTCGTGATCCACCCACGTCGGCCTCCCAAAGTGCTGGGATTACAGACATGAGACACTGCACCAGACTGTTCACCGTTTCTTCTTCATAGAGGTTATTTAAAAAATTAAGTATTAAAATGCTAAAATTAAAAACAGTCATGATTTCTTCCTTATAAGTCTTCTTCTGGAACTATGGTGTGTGCACACAACCTTATGGGTTCCTGTGATCAGGAGCTCTGTGTCTTCAGCAGCTCTGTGTCACTTTCCCTCAGGAGATTCCCTAAAGATCAGGCTTCATTCTAACAGGCCAAGCTCACACAGCCTGCGCAACCTACACCAGTGAAGCTGAGAGATGTGACTCTGAAAACTTTCTGCCATGAGGATAACTTTCCAGGTTCAAATATACATGATCTACTGAAACGAGGAAATGTATACCAATAGAAATGAACAAATTCAGGAAGAAACATCCTTGAGTACAGGGGTGATTTTTGGTTAACTAGCTTATATAATATTTTTTATTTGATGCCTAATCATTCAGACATACAAAATATTGGTAAAAGACATCACAAATTTGGCGAGGCGCGGTGGCTCATGTCTGTAATCCCAGGCTTTGGGAGGCCTACGTGGGTGGATCATGATGTCAAGAGATCGAGACCATCCCGGCCAACATGGTAAAATCACGTCTCTAATAAAAATACAAAAATTAGCTGGATGTGGCGGCAGCACCAGTAGTCTCAGCTACTTGGGAGGATAAGGCAGGAAAATCACTTGAACCCGGGAGGTGGAGGTGGCAGTGAGTGGAGATCACATCGTTGCACCCCAGTATGGTGACAGAGTGAGACACTGTCTCAAAAAGAAAAGAAAGAAAAGAGCAGGGCGCGGTGGCTCACGCCTGTAATCCCAGCACTTTGGGAGGCCGAGGCGGGCGGATCACGAGGTCAGGAGATCGAGACCATCCTGGCTAACACGGTGAAACCCCGTCTCTACTAAAAATGCAAAAAATTAGCCGGGCGAGGCGGCGGGCGCCTGTAGTCCCAGCTACTCGGGAGGCTGAGGCAGGAGAATGGCGTGAACCTGGGAGGCGGAGCTTGCAGTGAGCCGAGATCGCGCCATTGCACTCCAACCTGGGCGACTAAGCGAGACTCTGTCTCAAAAAAAAAAAAAAAAAAAAGAAAGAAAGAAAAGAAATCACAAATTTATATCAGTCATGTTAAATCTAACTAATCAGCTGTCAACATAAAGATTCTAGAAAGTAAAGAACGTACAAATAAGTTGAAAGGCTTCCCGTATTCATGGATAGGAAGATTAAACCTAATTAACACACAATACACACATGATCTACAGACTCACAACAATTGCTATCAAACTGGCAGCAGCCATCTGTGCAGAAATGGAAAAGATAATCCTAAGACGTTAATGAATTTTTATATGCCTCAAATAACCATGGTAATATTGAAAAATAATAGTGTTGGAAGATGCACATTCATGAGGTTGAAATCTACAAAAAACAGAGAAATTCAGACAGCATGCTCCTAGCGTGGGGGCACCCATAAGTATCACATATATAGAATCGAAAGCCCAGAATTAAATGCACACATACAGAGTCAGCTGATCTGCAACAGAGGTGCCAAGAATAACAATGGGGAAAGGAAAGCCTCTTCCACAAATGATGGTAAAACTGCATATTCTCATTCACATGAAGAAATGGAATGCTGACAGTGTGCTCAAGGTTGTGCTTCTCTCTCCATTTCCAAGACACCAGCTTTTGCAGTGAGCCCAGAGTGAATTTTCATTCTGTCCTCCACGCCCAGGGAGATATCTTGATACCAGAGGTAAACAGCAAGGACAGACAAATGAATGTGCTGCCATGAAACCCAACAGTTCATAAGGAGAGGATCCACTTCTCCTATGCATCTGGGCACACCGCAGAACAATTCTGTCTCCAGGATTAAGTAACTACCTGTGACAGAACTGTGTCCCAAACCAAAGGCTCTGATATATTGCAGTGGCACAGGCAGAAAAGAGCAGGTGTTCTCAGAAAAATCATCTTTAAATAATAAAACAAGAAGAGGTGATCAAAAACACAGGATACTCAAAAGCCCATAAACATAGTACTCCTCACCATGATGACATTAAACTCTGAAAATAACAAACGTGACTTATATTTACTTTTCCTTTTTCTCTTTCTACACTATCCCTGAGCCTCCCAAGCAGCAGGTATAACATGAAGGTTCCTGGAAATGCTGTTTTATTAGATCCCATCTGATGTCTTGTTGCCTACCTGGAAAGGTATCCTCTTCCCTGCTGAGATTCTCCAGAATCCACTCTTTAGAACCACCAACATCAGGATAAGTCAGTGAGAGGGGCACTCACTTCTCCTACTCCAGGTGAAGACACATTGGCTCACACAAAATCTCCCGGCTGGTCCTCTGGGTCCACACACATTTCTACAGCTCCTCTGCTCATAGCTATATACTTGCAAAATCATTTGCTCTCACCAGACCCCCAATATTTTTAACAGGAACCCAGATTAAGGTACCTATATATTAAAGCCCGGAAGTAGGTTTCTCAAAAAGTGAGTTAGTTCAAGGTACGTACCCTGCACACGTGATGGTAAAATCTGCAACGAGAGAAAAGAAGATGCTATGAGGATCAGATCAATTCTGCTGCACCCCTTACACAGATCTGTTAGTCTCTTGATGACTTCAGAAAACTACTTTTGAGTCCATGTCAAAGACAAACACTCCTAGCCTAGGGAAAAGACAAGAGCTTTTCCCACAGAATTTCTTTGAAGTTGATTTAGATTGGTAAAGTCACAATGCCTAATTCAAAACTGGCGTGGAGGAAAATCCCTCTGCATTACAGTTGATGATGGATGCTGTGATTAAAAACATCCTAGCGTGTCATGTATTAGATGGGAAGACGTTCCCACTGAACTCCACTCCAAGAAGGACTGTTGTGTATGTTGTATATAATATGCCTCATCATATTCTTATGTCAAAATTAATTGAGAAGGAAAGAAATCAGGTGAAGGAAATAATATATACTGTGGTCCATTTTTAAAACAAAGTGCCTTGAACCTGTTTAGGTCAGCAAAGGACAGAAGAAACACTAGGCTCCTGGTTGGATGGGCAATGCCTGCTTGTGGGGTCACCCTTCCACCCTGCTTAGTTGTCTTCACTTTAACAAAGAAGTTTAGACTAAGTTGAAAGTTTTCTGGCCTGCAAAATAGCTCATTTTGTCTGTTCTTTCAGCCTGCTCAGCTACTTAGGTCATAAGTCAAATACTTGAAGAGCCCCTGAGCTGACTAGGATGGCAATGCATTGTGGGCTTCAACAAAATGCAGTAAGACAACCATTAAAAAAAAAAAAAATACCTAAAGCCCCTACCGAAAAATCAATATGTGATACCCAGGAAGATTGTGACCCCATAGTACTCAGCCTATGAGGAACTAGGGGAAGGACCTGCACACTAGGCGATAAATTGCTTGCTGAAACTGTGCTGGGAGTGTCTGCCCATCAGACACCCGATCTTGCAAGACCATCATTAAAATTCTCAGTTTCTCTGTTCTGCAGGCCTCTGAGTCCATTCTTTGGGTGTGGATGGGTGAGTTTGTTTCTCACATCAGGAAAGTTGCATTTCCTTAGAAGGCAAAGAAAGGGGGTCTTACCTGGGCATCATCATTGTCTTCCTCACTTGGTGGTAGAGATTTTAAACTCAGGCTGTCCTCAGGGGAACCTAAAAGGACACAGAGTTAATGTCAGTGCCCTGGTGGTTGGAGACTGTGAGTCCCTCAGGGAGCTTTGCTGGATGCGGCATATGGAGCGTGGGACTGAAGATTCTGAGACCATCTCAGAGAAACAACTATGTTCAAGTAGTGAGCATGAGGGAGTCTCACCAGATACCTCGCATCTTAGTCAGTGCCTGGACCTAATAAGACTCTTGCATTCCCAAGTCAAAGACCAAGGCTTTGATGTTTGTTCTGACATAGACAGGAAAAGCTGGTCTTCTGGAAAGTAACCATTAAACACCAGAGCAAGAAAAAAAAAATGGTTACAAACACAGCACACAAAGCCCATGGACACAAATCGCCTCATCTCTAGCTTATTAAAATACAAAAGGAACAAGTCAGACTTCTACAGATATTTCCTTTGGTTCTGACTTCATTGCCCTTTTCTTACATTCCAAAGCAACAGGTGTCACCCAACTGCCCCCAGAGATCCTCCTAGAGTATCATTCTTCACCTGCAGATCTGCGTCATTGCAGCTGCCCTCATGGACGGTGTCCATTGGCCAATGTTTAGAGACAAAAGTTCCACAAGAAGTTATTCCAGAGAGCAACTCGCCCACCCTCCTACTCCAGGTGAGGCCACACTGGGTTACACAAGATCACTCTGCCCTTCCCTCGGTGTTGTCAGACTCTCCCTGGGCTCTGTGGCATCAGAGGTCTCTAGAAAGGCATTGCTCATACTTGCCAGCCTTCAAGTGAGAAACAGGAACTGAAGGAACCATGTTTCAACTTTTTCCTTCTACTGGCCCATTATAGGTCTCGCCTCCAATCTCACAGCCCTGAAATTCCCACTTTGATGTGCACGCTTTGAGTTAGAGGAGTTCAACAATCGGCCCCTCAGCCAGGCTCACAGCAGATGTGAAAGAGCATTCTGTGGGGATGGAAATCTCTCCGCTGCATGAACAGAAAGCTGCTGGGCCATTGCACGGTGGCTGTTTTGATGAGGTTCTGAATTTTTTTTTTTTTTTTCCTGAGATGGAGTTTCACTCTTGCTGCCCAGGCTGGAGTACAATGGCATGATCTCAGCTCACTGCAACCTCCCCCTCCAGGGTTTAGGCGACTCTTCTGCCTCAGTCTCCCGAGTAGCTGGGATTACAAGCGTGCACCACCACACATGGCTAATTTTTGCATTTTTAGTAGAGATGGGGTTTCACCATGTTGGCCAGACTGGTCTCGAACTCCTGACCTCAGCTGATCCACCCACCCCAGCCTCCCAAAGTGCTAGAATTACAGGTGTGAGACACCACGCCAGGCCCTGAACTTTTAATTGTAAATATTTAAATGTATTTAAATATGAGGAGGCGCATATATGATTGAGAACTGCACTAGATGGCACAGGAGATCCAGACATGAGGAAGACATGAACCCCCTCCCCTGGTGTTTTCTTGCAAAATAGTTTGCAGCTCTGCTCCTACGATACTTTTATGGTAACTTCCCAGGCATCTACACAAGGCCCAGTCACTGTGTGGGGCTGGGGATATGACAACAATGAGGACAACGTCCAGGTCCAGAGGGATTACAGCAGAGGGCACGCGTGCACACGGGACGACCGTGGCCCTGCACACCCTGTCTAGACCGGATCAGAGCAGCAGGAGCCGAGGGGCAGGGGCACCTCACTGTCCTCAGGAGCTCAACCTCATCTCCAGGGACCCTGACTCAGAAGCTGGGGCAGGCTCCAGGATTGGTGTAGGGCTCAACAGGCTGGACAGGCTGAGAAGGGAACATTTCCACACATGCGCTAGATCCCAGCCCAGGGTTGACCTAGAACTCATCCCGGGGATGGGTTCACTACAATGCCCATGGGGCCTAACATGTTCTCCCCAGGACTGAGCTCTGGGATAAGGACTAATGAGGAAGACACAGTCACTGCCCTGGCAGGAAACACCCATAGCCAGGGTTCCTGTATCCAACCTGTGGGAAGACACAACACAGATAGAGTTTGACACTGAAGATTCCAAACCTTCTATAAAATAAGTGGAAACTGATGTGTTCTGGATTCCACAGAAGAGTTGCAAGGATAAGCTGGACTCTAAAATCAGTCCCCATCCCTTTGCTGAGCTCCTGGTGCACTGGAACTCGTGTCCCTCCCCACCTCCCCTGCTACTCAGGAGTGCTGCAGCTATAGGCCCAGTGCTGGGGGTCTGTCCAGTTGAAACACATTTCAGTCAGGCATGGTGGCTCATGCCTGTGAGCTTTGGGAGGCCAAGGCGAGCAGATCACCTGATGTCAGAAGTTCGAGACCAGCCTGGCCAACATGCAGAAACCTCATCTCTGCTACAAATACAAAAATTAGCTTGGCATAGTGGCACATGTCTGTAATTCCAGCTACTTGGCAGGCTGAGGCAGGAGAATCACTTGAACTTGGGAGGTGGTCGTTGCAGATCGCACCACTGCACTCCAGCTTGGGCAACAGAGACTCCATCTCAAAAAAAACAAAACAAAACAAAAAAAACACACACACGCACACATACATTTCTGGGCCAGACCATCCTTGGCCAACAGTGTCTCCTCAAGGACCATTCCTCAAGTGACTCCCAGAAGAGGTGAAAAAGAAAAACTCATCTGTCCCAGCCCTAGGAAGATCAGGTCTGGGACCTGTCTGTGTCTGTCCTGACCTGAAGTCCATCCCTGCTGACTTGTGCCCTGTCTGCTCTGTGTCAGAGAAGTGGGGACCTGATTCCTGCTCTGGCTCCTCACCAACTTCTGCTGGTGTCACTGCCATCATCGCACAAAGACATGGAGACAACAAGAGAAAGCGATGAAAGTCCATTCTTGAGGCATTCAGGATGATGTCCACACCATGCTCTCAGCAGACAGGAAGGTCAGATTCTGCTCACTCCTACTCAGAAAGGGTCTCAGAGATATGAGTATAACATTGTGATATTTATCCTCTTCTCTTCATTTTTCTTTTTTTTGAGGCGGAGTCTCGCTCAGTCATTCAGGCTGGAGTGTAATGGCTCAATCTCGGCTCACTGCAACCTCTGCCTCCTGGGTTCAGGTGATTCTCCTGCCTCAGCCTCCTGAGTCGCTGGGATTACAGGCATCCATCACTACACCCAGCTAATTTTTGTATTTTCAGAAGAGACAGGGTTTCACCAGGTTGGCCAGGCTGGTCTCAAACTCCTAACCTCAGGCAATCCACCCACCTCGGGCAATCCACCCACCTTGGCCTCCCAAAGTGCTGGGATGACAGGCATGAGCTGCGGCACCCAGCCCATGTCTTCCATTTCTTTACACTGTGTGTGCGTCCACTGAGTCAGTGGCTGCTGATGCTCACCCCAGCCCCCGACAGTGGGACAGTCCACCATGGGGATCAGTACCTGGTGAGTGCTGAGCCTCACTCACCTAGCTGTGCAGGAGGTCTCCAGTGAGGGTGATGGGCACCAGGCTAATGATAATGTTGTCCTGAGTTCTGATGTGGCACTGGCCCTTGTCTGTCTGCTATGGATTGGAGCATCTCTTTTTATTTATTTCTTTATTTTTCTGAGACAGAGTCTCACTCTGTCACCCAGGCTGGAGTGTGCAGTGGCTCGATCTCGGCTCACTGCAACCTCCACCTCCCAGGTTCAAGTGATTCTCCAGCCTCAGTCTCCCAAGTAGCTGGGATTACAGGTATGGGCCACCATGGCTGGCTAATCTTTGTATTTTTAGTAGAGACAGGCTTTCACCATGTTGGCCAGGCTGGTCTCAAACTCCTGACCTCAGGTGATCCACTGCCTCGGTCTCCCAAAGTGCTGGGATTACAGGTGTGAACCACCATGCCCAGCCATGGATTGGAGCATTTCTAAGGCCTGAGGTAGTCCTGTTATTAAATACAATGCAATATCTTCCTGATCTTCCCTGCTTTGACCAAGTGCTGAGGAATGAGCCCAGCACTGACAGATGTTGACCTGCACTGTTCTACATGATCCCTTACACTTCTCAGAATCTGTGAACTGGCCAGAAGCCTGTGGGCTTTCTATGTGTATTTCACAGTAATGTCCCTGCCAACGTCTGTTGTTCCGTGTACCTTTTGCCACCCATGGTTATGTGACCACTGGGGCCCCATTTGATGATGGGCAAAGTTTGGCAGCTTATAGGTCACACAGTTCCAGGGGCACACATAGGTGCTGGAGCTCCCTGGTGTGGGGTCCTGTCACTAAGCCTGAGTGATGACACAGTTGAGTAATACAGACCATCAACATTGGGACCCATTTCTGGGTTCACTTTTGCCTCCTCCATTCAGGAGGTCAGAATCTGGGTTCACTCCTTTCTGCACTGTCTCCAGCTAAGGAGTAGGGATATTGAACATACCTTTAGGTACAGCTGTGGTGAGGGAGGAAAGAGGTCATTTATGTAAAGTGTATGGTGGTGCTGAAGTTTTTCTTCCTTTTTATTAGCAGAATGACATGACTTGGGAGGCTGAGGTAAGAGGACCACATAGGCCAGGAATTCAAGAAAAGTGACACTTGTACTGTGCTGGGCATGCAGGGCCACATTTTTTGGGGAAAACACACATTTACAAACACACTCACACTCACTACGCATGGATTCACCCCTAGCTACCTCCCAACCCTCCTGCACACAAACCCACACCATTTAAATGATACGGCTGTTTCCAGGGACTCTAGTGGATGATCACAGTTCTTCACTGAGCCATCTGTTCCTCACACTGCACTCCAGGTCCTCACTCTCATCAGGAGCCGGAAGCCAGGCAGGCTCTCCAGACAAAAACAGGCAAGAGAGTCCCCCGCGACCCATCACTTAGATTTGTCATCAGCAAGGGAGTGGTCTTAGAATACGAATAGTGTTAGAGAGGGGAACAACACACACTGGGGCCTGTCAGGGGACAGGTGAAGGGAGAGCATCTGGATAAACAACTAATGCATGCAGGGCTTCATACCTAGGTGATGGGTTTACAGGTGCAGCAAACCACCATGACACACTTTTACCCATGTAACAAAACTGTACATCCTGCACATGTATCTCAGAACTTAAAAAAAAATTAAATTAGGGGCTGGATGTGGTGGCTCATGCCTGTAATCCCAGTACTTCGGGAACTGAGGTAGGTGGATCATGAGGTCAGGATATCGAGTGTATACTGACCTGTTGTATCGACTCCAGCTGTGGCTGGTGCAGGGGGAAGGAGGAACCCTGTCATTTTGGCTAACACTGTGAAACCCCATCTCTACTAAAAATACAAAAAATTAGCCGGGTGTGGTGGTAGGCACCTGTAGTCCCTATTCAGGAGGCTGAGGCTAGAGAATCACTATAACCCAGGAGGCAGAGGTTGCAGTGAGCTGAGATCACAACACTGCACTCCAGCCTGGGCAACAGAGCGAGACTCCATCTAAATAAATAAATAAAAGCTACCTTAAGGGATGGAAGAAAAGAAACAATCTGACCCTTACCTGGTTCCTTCATTTAGGTACCAAACTGGCTGGATAGGTCGGCTAGAGAATGGGATGGGGATTGGGGTATTTGAATTTTCATTGAGAAAAGGGCTCTCCCTTTTCTAGATCAAAAAGCCTCAATGACAAAGACAAAAGGCAGAGTCAGCCTTTGCCCCAATGCCCCAGATCTGGGAAAGCTGGCTATGGGCAGAAGGGAGCTGGAAGCTGGGATGTCTCTGGGGATAACGGTATGGGAAGGGGGTGAGGGTAGCCACAGTGTGCCAGGGAGTAAATGGCACCCATGGCATTTTTACCTGTGGGCATCTTTTGGTTGCTGATGTGCTGCAGGTCGCGGCCCTCGGTGGCTCCCACATCCAGCTTGCCAGGCTCTACAGTAGTGGATTTTGATGTTGCAGCAGCCACAGCCTCATAAATATCAGATTCATAACAGGTTTCCTCCTCCCCCCTGCACCAGCCACAGCTGGAGTCGATACAACAGGTCAGTATACACCCCATGGGGCACCCACAATTCACTCCTGCCTGAGCCTTTGATGAAACTGAAACGGCGCTGCCCGAGCAGCCACACTACTGAGGCTGGCACAGCACTTGTAGAAGCAGCCTGACTCCAGGCAGATCTGGGGCCTCAGCCCTTACTTTACTGCCACCTCCTAAAGTGGCTGGTCTATGAGGTCAGGGACCTGCTGTCTTCTCTGAAAAACAAACGAACATGACAAGTGCCGAGAGGCACAAAAACTGCTGGGACACAGCACAGTCGGAGCTCCTCCTCCTCCTCCTCCTAGCTACCGACTGAGGGCTGCTGGCCCTGGCTGATGTCTATAACCCACAAAGCTTCCTATGTCACCTGGTTACCAGGAAACAGCCAGGTCAGGCTAGTGACTCACAATGTCCAGCCCCACAGCCCCACCCAAGGCCTCACAATGCCCATCCCTGCTGCTGCCCATCTTGTGGCCACCCTGCCCTTCTGTGCTGACTGCACTACTCAGGCTTTTATTCACCCTGGGCTGCCTGAGCTTTCCAGTCCTGAGAAAAGTGCAGGGGGTTGTTATTGGAAGTCACCCTTAGCAATAAACTCAATAGAAAACCCTGGTACGGCCGGGCGTGGCGGCTCATGCCTGTAATCCTAGCACTTCGGGAGACTGAGGGGGGTGGGTCACCTGAGGTCAGGAATTTGAGACTAGCCTGGCCAACATGGTGAAACCCCATCTCTACTAAAAATACAAAACATTAGCTCACTGTGGTGGTGGGCACCTGTAATCCCAGCTACTCGGGAGGCTGAGGCAGGAGAATTGCTTGAATCCAGGAGGTGGAGGTTGCACAGTGAGCCAAGATTGCACCATTGCACTCCAGCCTGACTGACAAAGGTGAAAGTCTGTCTCAAAAAAAAAAAAAAAAATAAGAACAAAAGAAAGAAAGAAAACACCAGTTACTAAAGTCAGTTCCATTAGCATTTCTGTTTTTCTGAGTTTGACAGCTTTCATTTGCTCACCAAATGTAGTTATAAACAAATTTTTGACTGCTTTTCTAACTAAATGCTTCTCTTCCATCCTACAAGTGTTAGTTCTTGTCTGCAACTTGATCATAGCTACCCCCAGGGCCCTGGGCCCACTCTCAGTAGGGAGTTATGTCTGTGTATCCTTAATGAAAGCCTGGGACACATCACACTTTCCCCTCCTGGTCTATAAAATAGGGACTGAACACATCCTTCCCAGATCTATAATGGGAGGACCTACCAACTCCCTTTTCTCCCTCTGTTTCTTCTTTCCATGGCAGGGGTACTCAGATATTTCTTTTATTTACTTATTTACTTATTTTTTGAGATAGAGTGTTGCTCTGTCCACCAGGCTGGAGTGCAGTGGCATGATCACGGCTCACCGCAACCTCCACCTCCCAGGTTCAAGCGATTCTCCAGCCTCAGCGTCCTGAGCAGCTGGGACTACAGGCACGTGCCACTGCATCTGGCTAATTTTTGTATTTTTAGTAGGGACAAGGGTTTCACCATGTTGGTCAGGCTGGTCTTGAACTCCTGACCTCAGGGGATCCACCCACGTAGGCCTCCCAAAGTGCTGGGATTACACGCGTGAGCCATCACGCCCAGCCTCAGATACTTCTTTAATAACAAATCATAAAGCATTATCTTATACAAAATTGAGAACCCCACAGTGGGGTACCATTGGCCTCATAGGATAAAGATGAACAGTCAACATCTGGCAAGCATTATGTGCCTGACAGTGTTGCAACTGTGGCATACTCATTTAACCCTCAGAAACAGTCCCATTGTACACATTTTACAGCATAAATCTGGATGGGAAAGTCAAGTAACTTCCCCAAGGTCCCACAACTGCTCAGTGAGTTCAGGCAGGTGAGCAAACAAAGGCTTAGAGTTCAGTTGTCTGAGGCTACACTGCTGGACAGTGGATGAACCTGGAATACAAAGGCTCATTCACTGTCCAGCACTAGAGTTTAAGTAGAGTTTAAATTTTATTCTGGAAACATGAGAGTCACTGAACCACACAGAGATGAGGAGTCCCTATCAGACGTGTTTGCAGTGAGGTCTCTCTGCACAATAGAGGACTGACGGAAGCAATGAGACCAATTAAGAGACATTATGTTGGGAAGCTGAGGTGGGTGGATCATTTGCGGTCAGGAGTTCAAGACCAGCCTGGCTAATATGGTGAAACCCCATCTCTACTAAAAATATGAAAATTAACCTGGCGTGCTGGCAGGTGCCTGTAGTCCCATCTACTCCAGAGCCTGAGGCAGGAGAATTGTTTGAACCCGGGCGTTAGAGGTTGCAGTGAGCCAAGATCACACCATTGAACTCCAGCCTGGGTGACAGAGATTATGTCTCAAAAAAAAAAAAAAAAAAAAAAAAAGAGAGAGAGAGACATTATGTTCATCTGGAAGAACAGGTAAGGCTAAAGGCAGTGGAAATGACTGAAGTGGATGGAAAAGTCTTGTGATCATTTGGGAGAGAGAACAGGAAGCGCTAGATGATTAGATGTGGAAGAACAGGGGAAGTAAAAGAAAAACAGGCTGCTGAGGTTGTAGTATGAAGGACTGGGTAAACAGCAGTGACTTTCTCTTACACAGAGAATGTAGGAAGAGGAATAGGTATGGGGAATAAGATAGTTTTCAGCTGGGCACAATGACTCATGCCTGTAATCCCAGCACTTTGGGAGGCCGAGCTGGGCGGATTATGAGGTCAGGAGTTCGAGACCAGCCTGGCCAACATGGTGAAACTCCATCCCTACTAAAATTACAAAAATTAGCCGGGCGCGATGGTGGGTGCCTGTAGTACCAGCTACTCGGGAGACTGAGGCAGGAGAATCACTTGGACCCAGGTGGTGGAGTTTACAGTAAGCCAAGATCGTGCCACTGCACTCCAGCCTGAGTGACAGAGCGAGACTCCATCTCAAAAAGAAAAAAAAAAGAAAAGAAAAGAAAAGATAGTTTTGGACTCTTAAGTATTGCATTGTAAGGGAGCTCTCTGGTAGAAAGTTAGATAGAAACCTCTGTAGGCTAAGTTCATTCTGTGACATCACAACTCATGTTTTAAAAAATACACACACAAAGTCAAACCATCACAGAAATTTCCTAAAATTTACATACTAAAATATGACAACTTTTTAGTTATTACTTTCTTAGAGCAACTTTGAATTTATGATCGTAGCAAATGAGGTGTCATGTAAAATAAAGTTGTTATATAAAAATGACATTTAAATTTTATTGTCATCAGAGCATATAAAAAACAATTGAAGCCATGGGTATGGCAAGGATTGCTTTAAAAAGCTGTGTCTAATGAGGGGAGTTGGAAAGAAAGGAGACTTGGGGGCCAGGTGCAGTGGCTCACACCTGTAATCCCAACACTTTGGGAGGCCTACTCAGGCGGATCACATGAGGTCAGGAGGAGTTCGAGACCAGCCTGGCCAACATGGTGAAACCCTGTCTCGACTAAAAATACAAAAATTAGCTGGGCGTGGTGGTGGACACCTGTAATCCCAGCTATTCGGGAGGCCGAGGCAGGAGAATTGCTTGAACCTAGGAGATGGACGTTGCAGTGAGCTGAGATGGAGCCACTGCACACCAGCCTGGGTGACAGAGCAAGACTCTGTCTAAAAAACAAAATAGAAAAAAAAGAAGATTTGGGGAATAGGGAGGTTTAAGTGGCATTAAGTAAAGCCTGCAAATGTGAGCAGTGACAGTCAGGGTACCTGAGTGTTCATCAGAAACGGCTGATCAGGTGAATCTCATCACAATGGAGCTGGTGTCTGCTTCTCATTTCTCTAATGGCCGTACCTACCACAGCACCTGGTCAACAGGGACTCAATACCTAATACCCCAATGAACACGGTAAAATTCTGCCAGTTCAAAAACATGTCCATACTCACCAACTTCCCTCATGGAGTTTTACTTCTTTCACTTACTGTAATGTTTTGAAGTCATCCCTCCTGTGGCCTGTAACCAGTTTCTTTTCTTTGTATAACTGAGCAGCACTCCACTGTATGCACAGACCACATGGGTCTATCCATTCTCTAGCTGACGGACACTTGGGTTGTTTCCAGTTGTTGCCTGTAGTGAATGAGGCTGCTGAGAACATTTATGTATACATCTTTTTGAACGCATGCTTTCATTTCTTCTAGATAAATTCCTAGGGCTGGAACTGCTAGGTCAAATAGCTAGTTTATGCTTAACTTCTTTTTTTTGCCTTTCTTATTCATAGAAAATATTACACTGATACATAATATTGGACATTTCTATGAGGTGCATGTGCTGTTTGGTTCTGTGCATCCAACATGTCATCATCAAGTCAGTGTATCTGGAGTATGGCCTTGAGTATTTCTCATTTCTATGTGTTGAGTGTATTTGAAGTTCTCTCTTGTAGCTATTTTGAAATATACAATACATTATTGCTAACCATAGCCACCCTACTCTGCTATCCAACATTAGAACACACTCCTTGCATCTAACTGTTTAAGTGTGTATTCATTGACCAACCTCTCTGCATTCCCTTTTCATACCCGGAGGAGAGAGGAAGGAGGGAAAGGAGCTGTGGGTGGCTGAATTAGGGCCCAGGGATGGCTGTGTCCCAGTCCCGGGACCTGTCCATGTGCTCTGTTGTGTGCCCACAGGGACTTTACAGATGTGAGGATGTGAAGGAGCCTGAGGTGGAAGATGATCCTGGGTTATCTGGGTGGGTCCAAGGTGGGGTCTTTATAAGGGAAAGAAGGAGGCAGGAGGGAGGGAAGGGTCGGGAGGAGAGAGGGAGAGAGGGAGAGAGGGAGAGAGAGAGAGAGAGAGAGAGAAAGAGAGAGAGAGAGAGAGAGAAGTGGGAGAGAGATTTGAAGATGCTGAGTTCTGGCTGTGAAGCTGGAGGAAGGTGCCAGGACCCCAGGGCATCCTCTAGAAGCTGGAAAAATCCTGGAAATGGATTCTCCACAGAGCCCTCAGAAGGAGGCTGGCCCGGCTGGCACCCTGATTTTAGCACTCTGGGATTCATTTTGGACGTCTGACTCCAGACCAGGGAATCAGTGTGTGATGTTTTAAGCCTCTAAATTAGGGGTCATTTGTGACAGCAGCAGCCACAGCAAAGTCAAACAGGAGCCATGGGAGAGACTCCCTAGGATGCCCCAAGGGTCCCTCCTTGGCCCCACCCACAGAAACACAGGCCTGACCACTGCTGGTGCCTCCACCCCTCTAACACCCCGCTCAGTAGGAACCATGCAGGAGGGGCTGGGTGTGGCTGGGCCATGTTCTCTCCCCCCACACCTTCTCAGAGAGCAGCTGGAGCCCCAGACCCAGGGAGCCTCCCAGAGAAATTCCCAACACAGGACGTGGTTTTCCACCTGAGGCTCAGGATCCAATGGAGAAGTGTTTCCCAAAAATGATGCTTCCTCCAAAGATGGCCAGTGACTTTCTGTGCCAAGCATCTGAGAAAATCTCCATGTCCTAGGGCTGCCAGGAAGTCACCTGTGCACATGTCGGAGCCCAAATCCCATCAATAGTGAGGCCTTGGGTAAAACACACCCCACTTTTAATTATGAAGAGATGCCTGGCCTCAGCATTGAAAACACCAACTTCCCTCGAGCAAAGACTTGCTTAGTCTCTTAGAAATGATGGAGCACACCAGCCTGAACAACATGGTGAAACCCTGTCTCTAATAAAAATACAAAAATTAGTTGGGCGTTATGGTATATACCTGTAATCCCAGCTACTCAGGAGGCTGAGGCAGGAGAATTGGTTGAACCCTGGAGGCAGAGGTTATGGTGAGCTAAGATCGTACCATTGCACTCCAGCCTGGGCGACAGAGCAAGACTCCATCTAAAAAGAAAAGAAAGAAATGATGGAGCACTTATTACCCTTTTTGCACTGGTTCCTGGGGAGCTCAGAGCCTATCTTTTGCAAATGTCCTGAGCTGCTTGCAGGCCTTTCATGTGTGTTTCCTTCCTGGCTTCCTCCTATTTTTCTCACACCTCTGAACCTGCTGTCAGGTGAAAAATCAAGGTGGACCCAAAATTTAAGAGCTCGTGAATTTGATGGTGCTGGAGTGTCCTAGACAGTCCAGCCCTTTTGGGTGGAGAGTTGGGCAGAGAGGAAGGAGGGCATTCCAGGGCACAGGGCCAGAAGTAGAGGGACTCCAGGCCCAGAGTAGGATTTCCAGGCTGAGGAAAGACAGGCCATGGGTGGGTAGAAGGTCCAGACCAGGACAGAGACAGAGGGTGTATCTGGAGGATCAGCCACAAATAGCTCCCTCCAGAAAGCAGGCAGTGAGATGGGTGGTGAGCTGCAAGGAGGAAGGGGAGGTGGGAGAGAATGGAGGGACCGGTGTTCAGTAAGCCAACTCCTCCGATCCTGGCCTATTTCCCCAGGGGACATGCCTGGGAGGCTGTGATCCTCTCCTCCAGGTTACTTTCCCACTGGTGCCAGGATTCCCCCAACACCACACTGAGAGCCCAGGAGAAGCATCAAATCATATGAGAGATAAGAAATGAAGAGAGGGAACAGGATTTCTGGTTGACAAAGGATATTTATTGAGAGTTTACTGGGTACAGGGAGAAGGGCTAGATGGCTTGGGATGCAGAGAGACCCCTCCCCTGGGATCCTGCAGCTCCAGGCCCCTGTGGGTGGGGTGAGGGTTGGGAACCTATGAACATTCTGCAGGGGCCACTGTCGTCTCCACGGTGCTCCCTTCATGCATGACCTGGCAGCTGTAGCTGTTGTGGGACCTCCACTGGTCGGACGTCAGGCTCAGGTAGCTGCTGGCTGCGTACTTGTTGTTGCTTTGTTTGGAGGGCGTGGTCATCTCCACGCCCTGGGTGATGGGGGTACCATCTGCCTTCCAGGTCACCATCAAGATTCCTGGATAGAAGTCACTCATGAGACACACCAGTGTGGTCTTGTTGGCTTGGAGCTCCTCAGAAGACAACAGGAACAGAGTGACCAAGGGGGTGGCCTTGGGCTGACCTGTGTGGACAGAGGAGGGGTGAGAGATGGCAGAGGGAGAGTGGGGTGTTGTGGAGCGCCTCTCTCTGTCTAAAGTCTCTGGGAGGGTTCATGGTGTGGTTGTCTGGTCCACCCAGGGCCTCTCCTTCCCTCTTCATTCCCTCCTTTCCACTGGAGCCCTCTGGAGAGCAGACAGCCCTGCACCTTCCTAGGGGCCTTCCCAAGTCACCTTTCCCAGGTGTCCTGGCCCAGTCATTTCCTCTGCAGCCTTGATTTCCCCGTGCATACCCAGGGCAGGCTGTGCTCCCTCCTTCCTAGTTTCTGGAGTCTGAGTTTGGAATCTAGGGGTCTCCCCCACAGCACACAAAACCATCCTGGCAGGGTGTGGGGAGGCCCAAGCCTGGCATGGCCTGGAGCTTCCCATCCCCTGGGACACCAGGCTGTGCTCCAGCCTGGCCCACTCAGTTCTCCTGGTGAAGCAGGGGCTCCACCCAGACAAACCCTGGGGCTCTGCCATCACCCCTGTCCCCACCAGCCCGACCACAGGACCCTTTACATCGGCCAGGTTCTTGGAGCTGCTTCCCCAGATTTCGAGGGAACACAGCCCCCATGCCCACCCCAGCAGCTTCTGATTCACCTGGTGGCCGTGGAGTTATCTGCACCCCCGTTTACTCCCCGCTAGTCACCTCCTGAGTCTAACATGCCATTCCTCAAATGAAGGTGGGAGGTTGACCCTTGAACAGAGAGACACCAGGCCTCAGAGGTGACGGGGCTCCAGGGACAGACACATCTGTGCCCCAAGAGACTCTCTCCTTTCTTGTGACTCTTCTGGGAGAGCTGGGCTCTCCGACCTCACCCAGTCTCATCTGTCCCTCAGTGTCTCCATGTACTCATGACCCAGCACAAGCCATAGAGCTGCAGCCTAGATCCAGAGTCCTCTCTGTGCCTTCCAATGGTCTCCCCTTGTGGTGACCCCTGTGTCACCAGGCCCCCATGTGGCCCTCCCAGTCTGGATGGGCATCCAGCCCTCAGCCTAGATCCTGGGGTCCCGGGGACTGTCTCTAAGGCCACTACAGGGCCCCTCATCAGAACTGGCCTCTGTCCCTCACTGAGACATCTGCCCTGGGAGAAGGGAGGAGCCCTGACCCTGCCCAATCCCAGCCCAGGCCCCAGGACCAGGCTGTGTCCCGCTGTTGGAAGCTGAAAGTGGCTGCTCCCACTGTGGGGGCCCTTCCTGCCAGTTACCCTGAGACCAGCCCACTTCCCCCAGACCCCATAGAGAAAGGAAGGGTTCCATGCTTAAGGCTTGGAGGGCAGAGGAGAAGAAGCCCCAGAGAAAGAAAAGAGATTTTTCCAGAGACAGGAGAGGGTGGGACAGGCTGGGGAAAGTTGTGAGAGCCACTTACCTAAAACAGTGAGCTGGGTCCCGCTGCCAAACACATGCTTCAGTGAATTATGCTTGGATACAAACCCCCTGGCCAGCACCTGGGGCCAGTCCAGGAGCCGTGCTGGAGCAGGAACCTGCTGGGTATGAGGGGCACAGGGCTGCAGTGTGTAGGCTCTGACCTAGGCACAGGGTAGGGGGGTGGCCAGTATCCCAGTAGGGTCTCTGTGGGTGTTCCCTGTCTGAGGCAGGTGTCCTGAGCTGGCTCGGACCTGCCCAACCTCACTTGGTCCCATTTTAAGGGCCTCTGAAATCCGCCACAAGTGTCCCCAGTCAAGCCAGGCTGACTTCCTCCCTGGACCAGGACACTGGGTCATTCTTGACCCAAGAGGAGAGTCCTCTGCTTTTATATCTATCCATGGAGATGCAGCTCAGTCTCATTTTGTTCATGAAGCCTTTTCTGATCATTCATTCCATCTGTCCACCCATCTGTCCATCTATTCATCTATCTTTGCATCCATCTACCATCTGTCCACTCATCCATCCATCTACCTATCCGCCCATCCATAGATCCATCCTGTCTACCAGGCACTGTTTTGTGTGCTGGGGACATGGTGTGGTCCCCCATGCTCTCACCCCCATCTCTCCCAGGTCATGGCCAACAAGGCCCTCCTCATGGTCATGTCCAAGGTCCTTCTGCTGTACCTGGTGTCTCTGCTGGATGTGACACGGGGCTGCCCCTCTTTCCAGTGACTCTTTTCCCCTTGGGGTCTGACTCCTCTTTCCTCTTCCCCTGGCATCTGTTTCTCCATGGCCCGTGCCTGGCTGCTGACTCTCCAAGATCCCCATTCAGACCCCTTTCTTGGCCATCTTCACACTCTGTGACCCCCACTATTGCCCACATGGTGAGGCTGGAGTCTATCCCAGCTCCAAACCCTCTCAGCTCCTCCACTGCCTGCTGACCATGCCCGGTGGGCTACCCAACAGGACTCTCAAACTAATCACATCCAGAGGAGATGACCACCTTCCCCCAGCCCAGCTCATTTTCCATCTTCATCTCATCACAATGACCATGGGCAGTTTCAACCCCTCAGCCAGAAACCTGGAGTCCCTGGACTCAGTCACCTCGCCTCCCACACTGAAATGGTTTCTGCGTACTTAGCTACTGCATCTAGACAGCACTTTTTTTTCTTTGAGACAGAATCTCACTGTCGCCCATGATCTTGGCTCACTGCAACTCTGCCTCCTAGGTTCTAGGCAATTCTCCCATCTCAGCCTCCTGAGTAGCTGGGACTACAGGCGAACACCACCAGGCCCAGCTAATTTTTTGTATTTTTAGTAGAAACGGGATTTCACCATGTTAGTGAGGATGGTCTCAATCTCCTGACCTCGTGATCCACTTGTCTCAGCCTCCCAAAGTGCTGAGATTACAGGCTTGAGCCACTGTACCTGGCCAATTTTTGTATTTTTAGTAGAGATGGGGTTTCACCATATTAGGCTGGTCTTGAACTCCTGACCTCATGATCTCCCCGCCTCAGCCTCCCAAAGTGCTGGGATTACAGGTGTGAGCCACCGTCTCCAGCCTTTTTTTTTTTTCTGACTGAGTCTCACTCTGTTGCCCAGCCTGGAGTGCAGTGGTACAATCTCGGCTCACTACAACCTCCGCCTCCTGAGTTCCTGGGTACAAACAATTCTAATGCCTCAGCCTCCTGAGTAGCTGGGATTACAGGCAAGAACCACCACGCCCGGCTAATATTTTGTATTTTCAGTAGAGACAGCGTTTCTCCACGTTGGCCAGGCTGGTTTCTTTTTTTTTTTTTTTTTTTTGAGACGGAGTCTTGCTCTGTCGCCCAGGCTGGAGTGCAGTGGTGCGATCTCGGCTCACTGCAAGCTCCGCCCCCCGGGTTCACGCCATTCTCCTGCCTCAGCCTCCCGAGTAGCTGGGACTACAGGCGCCTGCCACCTCGCCCGGCTAGTTTTTCTTGTATTTTTTAGTAGAGATGGGGTTTCACCGTGTTAGCCAGGATGGTCTCGATCTCCTGACCTCGTGATCCGCCCGTCTCGGCCTCCCAAAGTGCTAGGATTACAGGCTTGAGCCACCGCGCCCGGCCAAGCCAGGCTGGTTTCAAACTTCCAACCTCAGGTGGTCTGCCCTCCTCGGCCTCCCAAAGTGATGGGATTACAGGTGTGAGCCACCACACCTGGCTCCATTTTTATAATTGTGGTCAAACATACATAGCATCAATATTTCCACTTTAATTATTTTTAAATGTACAGCTCCGTGGCACTAAATACATTCACACTGTTGGGCAACCTTCACCACCATCCATCTCCAGAACTCTTTCATCTTCCCAAACAGAAACTCTAAACCCATTAACTACAGTCCCCCATTCTTCCTTCCCCCTCACCCCGTTAACTCAAATCTACTTTTTGTCTATGTGAATTTGCCGATTCTAGGTACCTCATAAAAGTGGATTCAAATGACTTTTGTCCATTTGTGTCTGGCCTATTTCACTAAGTATAATATCTTCAAGTTTCATCCATGTTATAGAAGATTTTTGAAATTAATTTAAAAATAATTAATTAAAACCTATTAAGACCTATTCAAAGTAGTATAGCCAGGCACGGTGGCTCACGTCTGAAATCCCAGAACTGTGGGAGGCAGAGGCGGGGGGGCAGGGGTCACGAGGCCAGGAGATCACGAGGCCAGGGACCATCCTGGCTAACACAGTAAAATCCCGCCTCTATTAAAAACACAAAAAAAGCTGGGCGTGGTGGCATGCACCTGTAGTCCCAGCTACTTGGGAGGCTGAGGCAGGAGAATCACTTGAACGCAGGAGGTGGAGGTTTCAGTGAGCCAAGATGGTGCCACTGAACTCCAGCCTGGGTGACAGAGTAGGACTCCGTCTTAAAAAAATAAAAAATAATTTTAAAAAAAGGTTCAAATGTGGCCTTTGAAAAGTGTGTTGGGTCTGGCAGTATACAGTATATAAAATGTATGAAAGGTAGCGTGTTCCAGAGTTAACTTTGGAAAGCTGAGGACCATCTGCATATACACGGCACGCCCGTTCCCTGCACCACAGTATCCTCAAAAATTCTTCCCTCTTTTTTTTTTTTTTTTTTTTTTTTGAGACAGGGTCTCACTCTGTCACCCAGGCTGGAGTGCAGTGGCATGATCACAGCTCATTGCAGCCTTGACCTCCTCAAGCAACCCTCCCATCTCAGCCTCCTGAGTAGCTGGGATTATAGGCGTGCACCACTACACCCAGTTAATTTTTTTTTATTTTTATTTTTAGAGATGGGGTCCCACAATGTTGCCCAGCTCATCTGGAACTCCTGGGTACAAGCAATCCACCCACCTTGGCCTCCCAAAATGCTGAGATTATAGGTGTGAACCACCACACCTGGCCTCCAATCTCTTCAAATTTCAGAACCTTACCTTTCTATCACTATAACACTATTTCCCTCACAGGATGCATGGTCATTATCAAGAAAGGCAGTAAGAGTGAAGATTTCTAGCATTTCTCTCTCAGTCCCATGTGGTGCTTACATCTTATTTTGGGTTGCACTTGACATCTTGACATATGGAATACTTGTCAGTTAGGCTTACAACAGCCTTAGAGTGATCATGTGGGTAACCTTGATGAGATATGATTAAATTCTAACCAAAATGTAGCATCCAAACATAAGACAAATACTTACATGTGATAAATCCTGCATGAAAGAGAGGATAACGGTGCCCACCTCTGATAATCTGTCTCAAATCAAGGCAGTAAAATTCCTGCAGAGAAAAAAAACAAAAGCATGTCTGCCAGCTGCTGGTCTGTGTTAGAGAGGGCTCTTTCTAGGGGCACCAGAGGGAATGGAGTGTAATTCAAACTGGAAGCCTTTTAAAGCCAGAGCTAGCTCACCTATTGAGGCTATACCTTTTAACTCTAGTCAACTGCAGTAGTCAGGACTCTTGTTGCAAGTGACAGAAACCCAACTCAAACTAGCTTAAGCCTAGAGACAGGTTTACGGACTGTCTCTTGGAATTCATAAACAAGATAGTTCTATCTCTCAGAACTCATTGGCCTTAAGAACTATATGGAGTCAGAGACGCTAACACCACTGTCTTCTCCTATCTGTGTTTCTTTAAGATTTGTCCTTTTTTCTCAGCAATTCCACCAATCCTCTAGTTCACATAATCTGAAGCATGGTTACAGGGAGCTCCTAAATTTTAAATTTTGCAATCAGAGAGGCTGGTTCAACTGTCTTTCAGTCTCCATTCCAAATATCTGTGTAAGGACATTTATTGGACTGGCCTGGAACAGGTGCCTTCCCCTGAATCAATCAGCACTGGACATAGGACAAGTTCACATGATAATCTGGCAACCTAGAAAAACGAAGTAAGGAGCAGCGACAGCCCTTAGAAGGCGAGTAGTGCCAGACCGACATTCCCATGGGTGTTCTCTGAATCAACAACCCTACCATCCTAATGTTTTCTTTTGTATTCATTAATATTTGTGAGAGTCTGGAGAAATACACCATGTTCATGGATTGGAACACTCAATATTATAAAGATCAGTTTTTCCCAAAGTGATTTGTAGATTACTTATGTAATTCTTATCAAAATCTAAACATATTTCTTTCTTCTTTTTATTTATATTATTTATTTATGTATTTCAAGACAGAGTCTCGCTCTGTCACCCAGGCTGGAGTGCAGTGGCGCAATCTTGGCTCACTGCAAGCTCCACCTCCCGCGTTCATGCCATTCTCTTGCCTCAGCCTCCCAAGTAGCTGGGACTACAGGTGCCCGCCACCATGCCCAACTTTTTTTCTTTTTTCTTTCGTATTTCTGGTAGAGACGGGGTTTCACGGGTTTAGCCAGAATGGTCTCGATCTCCTGACTTTGTGATCCGCCCACCTCGGCCTCCCAAAGTGCTGGGATTACAGACGTGAGCCACCACGTCCAGCCCTTTTTTTCTTTTTTTTTTTTTAAACAAACAATCACCATTAGGATGAATCTCAACATATTTCTTAATAAATATTGACAAGCTGATTCTAACTTTTTTTAGAAAGCGTCTTGCTCTGTTGTCTAAGCTGGAGTATAGTGGTGCAATTATAGCTCACTGCAGCCTCAAACTCCTAGGTTCAAGCTATCCTCCCTCCTCAGACTCTCCAAGTGCTAGGATTACAGATGTGTGCCACCACGCCTGGCTAATTCTAAATTTATATGAAAATGCAGGCTGGGTGTGGTGGCTCACACCTGTAATCTCCGAACTTTGGGAAGCAGAGGCAGGCGAATCACCTGATGTCAAGAGTTCGAGAACAGCCTGGCCAACATGGCAAAACCCTGCTCTACTATAAAAACACAAAAAAATTAGCCTAGTGTACTGAAGCATGCCTGTAATCCCAGCTACTCGGGAGGCTGGGACAGGAGAATTGCATGAACCCAGGAGGCAGAGGTTGCAGTGAGCTGAGATTGCACTATAGCACTCCAGCCTGGGTAACAAAAGGAAACTCTGCCTCAAAGAAACAAAAAAAATTGCAAAGGGTCAAGAATAGCCAAAATACTGGCTTGTTCTGAAAGCTCTGGTCTATGAAAAAATCCACTTCTTTTTTTTTTTTTTTTTGAGACAGAGTCTCCTCGCTCTGTTGCCCAGGCTGGAGTGCAGTGGTGTCATCTCGGCTTACTGCAAGCTCTGCCTCCTGGGCTCACACCATTCTCCTGCCTCAACCTCCCAAGTAGCTGGGACAACAGGTGCCCGCCACCACCCTGCCTAATTTTTTGTGTTTTTAGTAGAGATGGGGTTTCACTGTGTTACCAGGATGATCTCCATCTCCTGACGTCGTGATCTGCCCGCCTCTGCCTCCCAAAGTGCTGGGATTATAGGCATGAGCCACTGCGCCCGGCCAGAAGAGATGATCCACTTCTTACAGACTTCAAGATGTGATAAAAGGCTTGACACTTTAGGATCACTTGAGTTCAGGAATTGGAGACCAGTCCAGGCAACATGGCAGAGCTTGTTTCTGCAGAAAAACTTAAAATTAAAAAAAAAAAAAATTAGCTAGGCATGATGATACACACCTGTAGCCCCAGCTACCCAGGAGGCTGAGGCAGGATGATTATTTGAGCCCAGGAGTTCAAGGCTATAGTGCACTATGTTTACACCACTGCATTCCAGTGTGAGCAACATAGTGAGACCTGTCACCGAAAAAAAGAAAAAAATTAGGAAAGAACAAAACCCGGTCAGGCACGGTGGCTCATGCCTGTAATCCGAGCACTTTGGGAGGCCAAGGTGGGTGGATCACGAGGTCAGGAGAGCAAGGCCATCCTGGCTAACATGGTAAAACTCCGTCTCTACTGAAAATACAAAAAATTAGCCGGGCATGGTGGCAGGCGCCTGCAGTCCCAGCTACTCAGGAGGCTGAGGCAGGAGAATGGCGTGAACCCAGGGGGTGGAGCTTGCAGTGAACCGAGATTGAGCCACTGCACTCCAGCCTGAGCGACAGAGCGAGACTCCGTCTCAAAACAAACAAACAAAACAAAACAAAAAAAAAGGAAAGAAATAACAAAATCCTAGCAGAATGCTGCCCATAGCTAGTCTTCAATCAATAATGCCCATTTGGCCACACAGTAGCTCTCAGGAAAAAAACATTAATTAGTTCACCATTAGAGCAAGGAAACTCACTCATTAGCTTTAGGTCTGTTTTAGGGCAGATGGGTAACTGTCTAAAATAGCATGGAGTTATTCAAGAAGCATTCACTGAGAATGTATTCTGTTTATGTTCCACCCTATTCCTTCTACCTCGGTCTTCAGCATTCTCGTTTTCCAGTATCCTTATGCACTGTGCCTTTTTTTTTTTTTTTTTTTTTTTTTAAAGACAGAGTCTCACTCTGTCTCTCAGGCTGGAGTGCAGTGGTGCCATCTCAGCTCACACCTCACTGCATCCTCCACCTCTTGGATTCAAGTGATTCTCAAATTTCAGCTTCCTGAGTAGCTGGGATTACAGGCACGCGCCACCACACCAGGCAAACTTTTGCAATTTTGGTAGAAATGGGTTTTCACCATGTTGGCCAGGCTGGTATCGAACTCCTGGCCTCAAGTGATCCACATGCTTTGCCCTCCCAGAGTGCTGGGATTGTAGGCACGAGCCACTGCACCTTGCCTATTTTTAAATAACACTTAATTTTCTTTCATTTTGCTAATAATTTAGAGTACAATTATATAATGATGTTAACTTTTTTGGGGGGGTGGGACAGGGTCTTACTCTGTCACCCAGGATGGTGTGCAATGGCCCAATCATGCTTCCCTGCAGCCTCAAATTCCTGGACTCAAGTGAGCCTCCCACCTCAGCCTCCCAAACAGCTGGTACCACAGGCATGCACCACCATGCCCAGCTCATTTTTCTATTTTTGTGGAGACAGGGTCTTGCTATGTTGCCAGGGGGGTCTCAAACTACTGAGCTCAAGCAATCTACCCACCTTGGCTTCCCAAAGTGCTGGGATTATAGGCCTAAACCACTGTCCCTGACCTAACAATGTAGAATTTTACTTAATGCTTCATAATATGATTTTAAAAGTTTGTATTTGAAATGTATTTAAATATGTACTTTGATCTTTTGAAAAACATTTGAATTCCTAACAGATTATAAAATACTAGTTGTTCCCAGGAGGTGGAGGTTGCAGTGAACAGAGATCACACCACTGCACTCCAGCCTGGGTGACAGAGTAAGACGCCAACTCAAAAAAAAAAACTAGGTGTGTTAGGGTTCAAACCAGAGAAGCAGAACCAGTAAGAGAAATATACAGATTCAGATATAGATAAATATATAGTCACACACATCTGCATAGATATATAAAAGGTTGGCTTCTGACCAGGCACAGTGGTTCACACCTGTAATCCCAGCACTTTGGGAGGCCGAGGCAGGCAGATCACCTAATGGTCGGGAGTTCAAGACCAGCCTGACCAACATGGACAAACCCTGTCTCTACTAAAAGTACAAAATTAGCCGGACGTGGTGGCACATGCCTGTAATCCCAGCTACTCAAGAGGCTGATGCAGAAGAATCACTTGAAACCAGGAGGTGGAGGTTGCAGTGAGCTAAGATCTCGCTATTATACTCCAGCCTGGGCAACAAGAGCGAAACTCCGTCTCAAAAAAAAAAATTTTTTTTAATGAAAAAATTTTTGGAGAGATGGGGTCTTGCCCTGTTGACCAGGCTGGAGCACAGTGGCACAGTCACACCTCACTGCAGCCTCAAACTCCAGGGCTCAAGCAATTCTCCCTCCTCAGCCTCCCTAGCAGCTGGGACTGTAAGTGCATACCACCATGCTGATTAACTAAAAAAAAAAAAAAAAAAAAAAAAATTTTAGAGAGATGCAGTCTGGCTATGTTGCCCAGGCTAGTCTCACACTCCAGACCACAGGATCTTCCCACCTTAGCCTCCCAAAATGCTAAGATGTGAGCCACCATCCCCGGTCCCAATAAACCAATACTGATACGTTATTATTAACTAAGGTTCATCTTGATTCAGATTCTTTTACTATTTACCCTAATGTCCTTTTCCTGTCCCAAGATCTCATCCAGGAGACCATACTATGTTTAGTTCTTGTCTCCTCAGAATTGCTGGAGTGCAGTGACTCTATCTCGGCTCACTGCAACTTCCGACCACTGAGTTCAAGCTATTCTCCTGCCTCAGCCTCCTGAGTTGCTGGGATTACAGGCACCTGCCACCATGCCCAGCTAATTTTTTTTTGAGAGGGAGTCTCTCTCTGTCACCCAGGCTGGAGTGCAGTGGGGTGATCTTGGTGCACTGCAACCTCTGCCTCCTGGGTTCAAACGATTCTCCTGCTTCAGCCTCCCAAGTAACTGGGATTACAGGTGTGTGTGCTGCCACTCACTACTTTTTTTTTTTTTCGAGACAGAGTTTGAGATGGGGTTTCACCACATTGGCCAGGCTGGTCTAGAACTCCTGGCCTCAGGTCATCCCCCCACTTCAGCCTCCCAAAGTGCTGGGATTACAGGTGTGAATCACCCACCCAGTTTGGCTAGCTTTTTTTTTTTCTTTTCTTTTTAATGTGGTAGCTCGGGTCTTGCTATGTTGCTCAAGTCTCCGAAAGTGCCAGGATTATAGGCGTGAGCCACCGCTCCTGGCCTAGGAGGTCACTGTGATACCCTGTTTAAGGGGATGGGGCCTGGACAGGGCAGAGGCTGTGATGAGATCCCCCTCTTCCCTTCCCATCTGTGACTCTCACTGCCCTTGCCCAGTTTTCTCCACTTCCAGTTTTTTTTTAATTTTTTATTTTTAGTTTCTTAGAGACTGGGTCTCACTCTTGTCCAGGGTGGAATGCAGCGGTGTGATCACAGCTCACTGCAGCCTCTGTTCCTAGGCACAAGTGATCCTCTCGCCTCAGCCTTACAAGCAGCTGAGACTATATGCATGGGCCACCACGCTGGGCTATTTTATTTATTTATTTTTTTGAGACGGAGTCTTGCTCTGTTGCCCAGCCTGGAGTGCAGTGGCTGGATCTCAGCTCACTGCAAGCTCCGCCTCCTGGGTTTACACCATTCTCCTGCCTCAGCCTCCCAAGTAGCTGGGACTACAGGCGCCCGCCACCTCGCCCGGCTAGTTTTTTGTATTTTTTTGGTAGAGACGGGGTTTCACCATGTTAGCCAGGCTGGTCTCGATCTCCTGACCTCGTGATCCGCCCATCTTGGCCTCCCAAAGTGCTGGGATTACAGGCTTGAGCCACCGCGCCCAGCCAACTGGGCTATTTTATTACTCTGGTTCGCTGGGCCCTTGCCATGGGTCTTTTGCCCTCAGCTCACTTGCCTCCCCAGATCAGGGCCTCCTCTCTGCGAAGGCCACCCTGTCCCTGGCAGGAAGACCACAGGGTGGGGCGGGAAGGTGGGTGCACACACTGGAGGCAGGATGGTACCCACTTGGAGGTGTCGGTCATGTACAGATGGTCCCTGGTGGCAGGGTGGGAGGGGCGAGCATGTTGTTGATGGCGACAGTGACGCAGAGGCGGGAGGGCAGGGGCCCCACCTGGAACAGGCTGCTGCTGTCAGCCTCGAAGGGGAGGTAGCCCCTTCATGCTCTAGCCTGTCGAACCCATTCACCCACTGCAGACATAGGAGATATGTGGAGGGAGTGGCAGGTCGGGACATGAGGAGGGGCTCTGCTATCAGGCACTCCCTCACATAACCTGCAGCATGGGGCTCAGGGGCCTGCCAGCCAGACAGGAAGACATCCCAGTGGGGTAGATCAGGCCACTTATCCACCTACACAGGGCACAACCCCCAGGGCAGGGTAAGGCCCCCCACCGTCCCACCCCAGGAGACAGGCTGTGGGTGGCATCTCAGGGTCCCATGCTGTTCAGCAGCTGTGCCCACCCACCCGCCCTGCCTGCTCCTGGCTACACTGACCACGATGGCATAGAAGTGGGCACTGCCAATCCTCAGCACCACTCTTGTGCACAGGTCCTGGATCCATCGCTCTAGCTGGGTCACCTCCCGTTCATACCACACCCAGCTGACAAAACGCCACAGCCACCAGTCCTGGCTGATGTCGTTGAAGATGGAGGGAACCGGTATGTACAAGGTGGGGCCCGACTGTGAAGAGAAGGGCTGGGCTCAGCTCCTAGGCCCCCAAAGGGATCCGGGACCAGTGTGCTGCACAGCTGTGCCCCCAGGCCTAGCACACGCCCTGACACATGGCGGTGACTCCTGGCGGAAGACAGATAATGTGCTGATGACACGTCAACTGCCAGGACAGTTTGTGCAACTGGGCCAGTGGGGCCAGGTGTTCCTCGTTGGAGCAGATGGGACCCAGTATCTCCCGAGACAGGGGTGAACCCAGGGGCACATCCCAGCCCGAGGCAAGAAGGTTCAGACCTGTGACTAAGATGCAAATGACCCACTGCCTGTCACAGGGAGGAAGGCTGGTTAGGGGGATGGGGGAACTTTGCTTAGGACACTGTGAGTGAGTCCCACGCTGGCACCCAGCCCTCTCCTCTCCTTCTCTTGTACTGAATGCCACAAAGTCAGAAACAGAGGATGTAGGCTGGGCACGGGGGTTCACACCTGCAATCCCAGCACTTTGGGAGGAGGAGGCAGGCAGAACACAAGGTCAGGAGTTTGAGACCAACCTGACCAATATGGTGAAACCCCATCTCTACTAAAAACACAAAAATTAGCTGGGGGTGGTGGCGGCGCCTGTAGTCCCAGCTACTTGGAAGGCTGAGGCAGGAGAATCGCTTGAACCCAGGAGGCAGCGGCTGCAGTGAGCCAAGATCGTGCCATCGCACTCCAGCCTGGGTGACACAGCGAGACTCTGTCTCAAAAAATAAGAAAAAGAAAAAGAGAATGTAGACCAGGCACACATGGCCCAGACCTCACCAGATTCCACTTCTCTGCTGACCACATCCAAGTCAGGAGGGCAACAGGGGTGGCCTCCTTGGCCTGATGTAACAGTCTGTCCTCTATCTGAACCCTGAAAACCAACGTACCTTCCCTCTTGGGCAGTGCCTGCCGCTAGGCCTGGCGAGTGTCTGGTGGCTCATGCCTGTAATCAGAGCTTGGAGAAGTCAAGGTGGGAGGATGGCTTGAGGCCAGGAATTCGAGATCAGCCTGGATAACGTAGTGAGACCCTATATCTTAAAAAACAAAAAAGTTGGTTTTTGTTTTGAGACGGAGTCTCACTCTGTGGGACAGGCTGGAGTGCAGTGGCCTGATCTCGGCTCACTGCAACCTCCACCTCCCTGCTTCAAGCAATTCTCCTGCCTCTGCCTCCCCAATAGCTGGGATTACAGGCTCTTATCACCACGCCCGGCTAATTTTTGTATTTTTTAGTAGAGACGGGGTTTCACCGTGTTAGTCGGACTGGTCTTGAACTCCTGGCCTCAGATGATCCGCCCGCCTCGGCCTCCCAAAGTGCTGGGATGACAGGCGTGAGCCACCGAGCCTGACCAAGTTTTTTTTTTTTTAATTAGTCAGGCATGGTGGCCCCAGCTAACTTGCAAGGCTGGGGCGGGAGAATTGCTTGAGCTCAGAAGTTAGGATTGCGCCACTCCACTCCAACCTGGGCGGCAAGGCCAAATTCAGTCTCAAAAACATTTCAAAAATTAAAAATAAACATTAGAAAGGACACTGACCAGGCTCAGCCTTCGCCTCCCGACGCTGCTGGACAGGAGCTCTTCCTCCTCCTCCCGTCTCCTCCGCCCTCGCCCTCCAGGGTCCCCCTGAAACGTCCCCGCCCGGGCACCCAGTCCTCCAACCCCGCGCCCCCAAGCCCGTTGACCTTTAACCTCCTCCGGGCCCCCAGCTCCGGGGCACTCAGGTGAAGAAGGCTGCAGGGCACTGGTGCTTACCCCATTCCCACCGCCAGGCTTCCGGGCGCCTCTAGCAACAGTCGCCGGTACCTCTGCTCCTGGAAGCCCCGGGGTCGGTTGTCGGAGAAGTCAGCAGGGAGGCTCCAGAGGCTGTCGAGCTCTTTGCGCTCCCGCCACGGGCTCTCCCCGAGGTACAGCATCCGGCCCAGCAGCGCCAGCGCGCAGCCACACAACAGCGGCCGGAGAGCCGCCCAGGCCACAATCGCCCCCCAGGCCATGCTTCCCGTTCCCTGTCTTGGCAGCAGTGTGCGGGGATAAGAGCGGCGCAGGAGGAGCCCTGACGCGCATGAGGTAGTCCGCGCCATCTTTGTAGAGGGCGAGTGCCAGGCATGGAGGGGCGGGGCGGCGCCAGGCGCTGCCCAGTAGGGCCTGTGGCTGGAATCCCAGGCTGGGCCTTTTAGGAAGCGGGACCCCCACCCTCAGCCCCAGCCAAGAAGGGCGTCCTCTGCTCCCCATCCCAGCAGAGGCTGGACGATCCAGGGCTGCAGGCCAGGACAGAATCCCTGAGATTGTTGGGATCCCCGTTTCAAGGGGCACCTCCACTTGCTTTCCCCAGGAGGAACTGGAGCAGGCCCCAGCGGAGCCTCTTCCATGACTGCTGGATGCAGCCTCTTGCAGGGATGCACCTCCTTGAGAGGCGGCGTAGCCTTGACCCTGGACCTCTGGGACCCGACCCTAACCAAGGGGCCAGAAGCTCCCTCTTGGCCTTGAAGACACATGAAGATGCAGGGAAAGAGGCCAAATGCAGTTGGCTCACACCTGTAGTCCCAGCACTTTGGGACGCTGAAGTGGGTGGATCACTTGAGGCCAGGAGTTCGAGGAGACCAGCCTGGCCAACCTGGCGAAACCGCGTCTCTACTAAAAAAAAAAAAAAAAAAAAAAAATGGAGCCAGGCATGGTAGCAGGCGCCTGTAATCCCAGCTACTCAGGACGCTGAGGCTGGAGAATCACTTGAACCCAAGAGGCGAAGGTTGCAATGAGCCAAGGTCACACCACTGCAGTCCAACCTGGGCGACAGAGCAAGAATCTATCTCAAAAAAAAAAAAAAAAAAAGGCCGGGCGCGGTGGCTCACGCCTGTAATCCCAGCACTTTGGGAGGCCGAGGCGGGCGGATCACAAGGTCAGGAGATCGAGACCACGGTGAAACCCCGTCTCTACTAAAAATACAAAAAATTAGCCGGGCGCGGTTGTGGGCGCCTGTAGTCCCAGCTACTCAGGAGGCTGAGGCAGGAGAATGGCGTGAACCCGGGAGGCGGAGCTTGCAGTGAGCAGAGATCGCGCCACTGCACTCCAGCCTGGGCGACAGAGCGAGACTCCGTCTCAAAAAAAAAAAAAAAAAAACCTGCAGGGAGAGGGTACCCTGCAGGACCCCACTTTACTACAGTAGGGAAGGCACCGTGTGGAAGGGTAGAGGAAGAGATCTGGAGACAGTAAAAAAGACATAGGTTTATTGAGGGGACGTTCACACAGGTGCAGTGGCTGTGGCTGGACATGAGAACAACTTACACCATTTGTAAAAAGCATGCAGCTTCCATAACATTTTCACCTAGCATCCTCGACCTGTTACTGGGGGATAGTATCCGAGTTCCCGGTGGTGAATCCATACACATCTGCAACAAGTTCAATTCTTGCCTCCTCAGAAGAAAGAATTTGACTGAGGGTCATAAGGTAGAAACGAGACAGAGGCAAGTCACAGAGCAGAAGTAAAAGTTTATTAAAAAGCAGGCCCAGGCCGGGCGTGATGGCTCATACCTGTAATCCCAGTACTTTGGGAGGTTGAGCCGGGTGGATCACCTGAGATCAGGAGTTCGAGACCAGCCTGGCCAACATGGTGAAACTATGTCTCTACTAAAATACAAAAATTAGCTGGGTGTGATGGTGAGTGCCTGTAATCCCAGCTACTTGGGAGACTGAGGCAGGAGAATCTCTTGAACGTGGGAGGTGGAGGTTGCAGTGAGCAGAGATTGAGCCACTGCACTCCAGCCTGCGCTATAGAGTGAGAGAGTATTTAAAAAGAAAAAAAAAAGTTATTAAAAAACTTTAGAACAGGAAGGAAAGGAAAGGGCAGAAGGAAAAACTTGGAAGAGGGCCAAGCGGTCGACCTGAGAAACCAAGCGCCCAGCTTGACCTCTTGACTCAGAGTTTCACAGGTTGGCATCCTTCCAGGATCTTGTCACTCCTGATTCCTTAGCTTGGGGCTCCGAATGGACTTTCTCCTTAGACCATAAAGTCTTTCTAAGGATACACATCAGTTATGGCTGTCGGGTGCCTCTGCCATACAGAGGGGTCCCTCTGGTCCTAGGAACCTGGACTGGACACAATTGTTTGTACAATTACTCCCCCACCCCTTTTCTCATGCTCGCCAAATTCACCTTCTGAGAATGGACCTTAATACTGGAAATGAAGTCCCCAAGGTAGTGAAAAGAAATACATTCTAGAAACTGAAAAGGCCTAAAGGCTTTTTCCCAAATGTTTACACTCTTTTTCTTATTTTCTTTCTTTAAAATTTTACTTGTGTATTCCTTTAGTGAAATGTTTACATGCTTAAGTTAGGATATAGTTCACTGTTTATGAGGCAGCTTTAGGTCAAATTTAACAAAAGAAAGAAAAAGTAGGATGCAAAAGTTTATACAGTATGTAAAAATCTGTAATTCAGGATGAGCTTAGTGGCTCACACCTGTAATCCCAGCACTTTGGGAGGTGGAGGCAGGAGGATGACTTGAGCCTAGGAGTTTGTGACCAGCCTGGAAAACATAATGATATCACTGTCTCTACAAAAAATACAAAAAAAAGTAAAAAAATAAAATAAAATTACCCAGGTGGGATAGCACACACCTATAGTCCCAGCTACATGAGAGGCTGAGGCAGGATTGATGAAGCCCGGGAAGCAGAGGTTGCAATGAGCTGAGATTGTGCAACTGCACTCTAGCCCAGGTGACAGAGCGAGACCCCATCTCAAAAAAAAAAAAGGACTAAAGGGTGCCAGAGAAGATGGAAGATGCCTTCCTTTTTTTTCTTTCTTTCTTTTTGAGAGTCGCGCTCTGTCATCTAGGCTGGAGTGTAATGGCCCAATCTTGGCTCACTGCAACTGCCTCCCTGGTTCAAGTGATTCTCCTGCCTCAGCCTCCCGAGTAGCTGGGATTACAGGCGCTCACCACTATACCTGGCTAATTTTTGTATTTTTAGTAAAGACAGGGTTTCACTATGTTAACCAGGCTGGCCTCAAACTCCTGACCTCAGGTGATCCGCCCACCTCGGCCTCCCAATGTGCTGGGATTACAGGCATGAGCCACCATGCCTGGCCAATTCAAATATTTCTTCCGTTTACAGTTGGCTAAGAAAGCAAAGCTTTATCTAAAACCTTGGGGTCAGCAGAAGGGGTGTTAAGTTTTTGCCTGTGAGTGTGATTACCTCCAGGCCCCTCGGGAAGAAATTTGGAACAAAGAACTCCAGTCAGAGTTCAGTCCTCGGTTCACCCTTATCTGAGGTCGAAGGGAAAGCTGTCACCATTTATCATCCGGTGGAGATCTACGCTTCTGAAAAACAACTTAGGGACATTTGTCAAGATGTCATCTTTACTTTCTATAGGGGATCAGATATCTTGTGGCTCTAACCAACTTGGGTGGCTATTGTTCTGAGGTATTATTATCTTTTTGTTTTTCTTCTTTTTGAGACGGAGTCTCACTCTGTCGCCCAGGCTGGAGAGCAATGGCCCAATCTGAGCCCCACTGTGCCCATCACCTCCTGGTTCAAACAATCCTCCTGCCTCAGCCTCCTCAGTAGCTGGGATAACAGGCATCCATCACATCCAGCTAATTTTTGTATTTTTAGTACACATGGGGTTTCACCATGTTAGCCAGGCTGATCTCGAACTCCTGACCTCAGTTGATCTATCTGTCTCAATCTCCCGAAGTGCTGGGATTACAGGTGTGAGCCACTGCACCCAGCCAATTACTACCTTCTACTTATCAAGTTGCTAATTTACTTCTCAGGAATAGCCAGGTGCCCGGAATTTCCCTTGAAGGCTAATGTGGTTCGGGTATGTGCCCTCCAGATCTCATGATGAGATGTGATTTCCAGCCAGGCGTAGTGGCTCACACCTGTAATCCCACCACCTCCTCCTCCTCCAATTCCTCCTCCTCCTCCTCCTCCTCCAACTCCTCCTTCTCCTTCAACTCTTCCTCCTCCAACTCCTCCTCCAACTCCTCCTCCTCCTCCAACTCCTCCTCCTCCTCCTCCAACTCCTCCTCCTCCTCCTCCAACTTCTTCTCCTCTGTTTATCCTCCTCCTCCCCTCCTCCATTTCTTTTTCCTCCTTCTCCTGTTTCTTTTTCCTCCTTCTCCTGTTTCTTTTTCCTCCTCCATTTCTTTTTCCTCCTCCATTTCTTTTTCCTCCTCCTCCTCCTCACAGGCATGAGCCACTACACACGGCCTGGCTGTTTGTTTCTTTCTCCTCCTCCTCCATTTCTTTTTCCTCAGCCGCCTCCTCACAGGCATGAGCCACCACGACTGGCCTGGCTGTTTCCTTTTCCTCCTCTCCTCCTCCTGCTCCTTCTCCGCCTCCCAAATTGCTGGGATTACAGGCCTAAGCCACCACACCTAGCTGTTTCTTCTTCTTTTTCTTCCTCTTCCTCCTCCTCCTTCTTCATTTTACTTTATTTTTTTTTGATGTGGAGTCTCGCTCTGTTGCCCAGGCTGGAGTGCAGTGGTGCAATCTCAGCTCACTGCAACCTCCACCTCCTGGATTCAAGCAATTCTGCCTCAGCATCCCAAGCATCTGCATTTACAGGCGTGCACCACCATGCCCAGCCAATTTTTGTATTTTTAGTAGAGACGGGGTTTCACCATGTTAGCTAGGCTGGTCTCGAACTCCTGACCTTGTGATCTGCCCACCTCCACCTCCCATAGTGCTGGGATTACAGGCATGAGCCACTGCACTCAGCCCGCCTGGTCCTTCTCCCCACCCTCCTTGAAATTGAGTTTCACTCTTGTTGACCAGGCTGGAGTACAATGGCGTGATCTTCCCTCACTGCAACCTCCACCTCCCGGGTTCAAGTGATTCTCATGCCTTAGCCTCCCAAGTAGCTGGGATTACAGGCAATTGCCACCACGCCCACCTAATTTTTGTATTTTTAGTAGAGACAAGGTTTCTCCCTGTGGGCTAGGCTGGTCTTGAACTCCTGACCTCAGGTGATCCACCCTCCTTGGCCTCCCAAAGTGCTGGGATTACAGGCGTAAGCCACACGCTGGGCCTACAGCTCATTTCTTACCACATAAATTTTTGCACCTCTCCACAAAACTGCCATCAGGGATGTTCCCAGAAACCATTCATCCCAGGTGCGACGCAGAGAAGAGCTTCTCGTTCTCCTTTTCCCTTTACGTCTTCCCTCTCACCTCATCTTGTTCATTCACTCATCCCTTTTCCATTCTCACTTTTAAGCGTTAACCTTTCAAAAGCCTGTCTTCCCCTATAAGTAATGTATTGTAACTCCCGCCATCACCATATCCTTCTCCAACCCACCAAACTGCCATCCTGAGTTTATGGTAAGTCCATAAACTAAGAAGAAATGGGAAACATTCATTGCAAACTTGGCAGCCCCTCAGTCACCCAATGTGACAGCACAGATCTTCTGGTCTTTGAAGACACATTGTTTTTTTAAGACAGGTGTCACTCTGTCACCCAGGCTCAAGTGCAGTGGTGCAATCACAGCTCAGTGCAGCCCCCGACTCCTGTGCTCAGGCGATCCGCCTGCCTCAGCCTCCCAAGCAGCTGGAACTATAGGAACACACCACCACACCCAGCTAATGTGCTTATTTTTTGTAGAGATGGGGTCTTGCTATGTTTAACAGGCTGGTTTCAAACTCCTGGCTTCAAGGGATCCTCCCACCTTGGCCTCCCAAAGTGCTGGGATTACAGGCATGAGTCACCAGGCCCGGTCTGAAGACTTTTAAATGCTGCCATATTCAAGATGTGTTGAAATTCACCTGTGTTTGATGAGCCTGCTTTTTGCAAGTGAGTAATATAAAACACACTGAAATACCTTAAGCTTCTCAGACTTTGTACCTTCCTCTGGAATAATCAGTGTATCCCAAAAGTAAATCCATAATGAGGTCGTTTTTCCTTCCTCCTTGGCTATGAAATAGACAAGAAAAAGGCAAGCAAGCCATGTCCACCTCACTGTAGGACACTCTCCTGTTGCTTTTTGACTGTATTTGGCACGCGGGGGCCTGACTGCTTTCCTACTTCCTAAGCACAACTTCCTTTACCTAGGAAATCCTCAGCACAACCTACATGGATTAAACCAGCTTCCTCACTTTGTTTCCAATATTCTTACAACCAAAATGTCCAGAAAGGGCAAAGCAACCTGAAAAAAATGAGGACGGGTACATTATCCCATGAGCCAAACTGCCACTTACACTGGTTAGTCATGAAATCAGCAAAATTCCAGATGAGCTCTCCAACCACGTATTTTCTGTGTTTTTGATCCAGACCCTGATGGTACTGCTCTAGCAGACTGTTCTGGTAGTCTTCACTGAACATCAGAGATGGATCCTGGAATTCAAGGCAAAGAGAATTTAAGAGTCAGAACTGGCACAATTGTAAATGTTAGATAAAAAACAAAGATCCACTTGATGGTGACCAAAATATCTGTTCTCTCAGGGGGCTGTAGTGACTGCAGGACTCACTGATGCTAGGATAAAGATAGCCAGGGAATGATCTAACCCAGAATAAAAAAGGAGGTTTAAAAAAAAAACAGGCCGGGCGCGGTGGCTCAAGCCTGTAATCCCAGCACTTTGGGAGGCCGAGACGGGCGGATCACGAGGTCAAGAGATCAAGACCATCCTGGCTAACATGGTGAAACCCTGTCTCTACTAAAAAAAATACAAAAAACTAGCTGGGCAAGGTGGCGGGCGCCTGTGGTCCCAGCTACTCAGGAGGCTGAGGCAGGAGAATGGCATAAACCCGGGAGGCGGAGCTTGCAGTGAGCTGAGATCCGGCCACTGCACTCCAGCCTGGGCCGCGACAGAGCGAGACTCCGTCTCAAAAAAAAAAACAAAAAACAAAAAACATGGCCGGGCGCAGTGGCTCACGTCTGTAATGCCAGCACTTTGGGAGGCTGAGGCGGGCAGATCACGAGGTCAGGACATCAATACCATCCTGGCTAACACGGTGAAACCCATCTCTATTAAAAATACAAAAAATTAGCTGGGCGTGGTAGCAGGTGCCTGTAGTCCCAGCTACTCAGGAGGCTGAGGCAGGTGAATGGTGTGAACCTGGGAGGTGCAGCTTGCACTGAGCAGAGATCGGGCCACTGCACTCCAGCCTGGGCAACAGCGAGACTCTGTCTCAAAAAAACAAACAAACAAAAAAAGCCATTAATTAATAACTGCTTTATTTATAAACGTAACGATATTCGATTCATCTTACTTTTCCATCTCTATCTGCTGGTACAGTCTTAAGGCTGAACTACACTAGAAGTAAAAATATGCCTTGGGGCCAGGCATGCTGGCTCATGCCTGTCATCTCAGCACTTTGGGAGGCCAAAGTGGGAGGATTGCTTGAGCCTAGGACTTAAGACCAGCCTGGGAAATATAGCAGACCCCATCTCTACAAAAAGTACAAAAATTAGCCAAGCATGGTGGCACACACCTGGGGTCCCAGCTACTTGGGAGGCTGAGGTGGGAGGACTGCTTGAGCCCCAGAGGTCAAAGCTGCAGTGAGCTGCGTTTGCACCACTACGCTCCAGCCTAGGTGACAGAGCAAGACCCTATCTTAAATAAATATATGTATGTATGTATGTAAAATGAAATTAAACCAGGCTGGGCATGGCAGCTCAGGTCTGTAATCCCAGCACTTCGGGAGGTTAAGGCAGGAGGATCACTTGAGCCTAGGAGTTCAAGACCAGCCTAAGCCACACAGTGAGACCCAGTCTCTACAAAAAGTTTAAATATTAGCCAGGTGTGGTGACGCATGCCTGTGGTTCCAGCTACTTGAGGGGTGGAAGAGGGAGGATCATTTGAGCCCAGGAGGTTGAGCAGTGAGCTGTGATTATGCCACTGCACTCCAGCCTGGGCAACAGAGTGAGGCTCTCTCAAAAAAACAATTTTTTAAAATTAAACTAAATAAATTCAGTTATCCTAGTCATATATCAAGACCTCAATAGCCACATGTAGCTAGTGGCCACCATTTCACACAGTGCATATAGGGGGCATTTCCATCATTGCAAGGGTTCTTTTTTGAAACAAGGTCTCACTCTGTCCCCCAGGTGGGAGCGCAGTGGTGCAATCATGGCAGACGGGAGCCTTGACGGCAGTCTCCCAAAGTGCTAGCATTCCAGGTGTGAGCACCACACCCAGCACTGCAGAGGTTCTATCAGTGCTGACCTAGACCCCCTCGAGAGTTTCTTAAGAATTCAGAACTGGGGCTGGGCATGGTGGCTCATGCCTGTAATTCCAGCACTTTGGGAGGCCAAGGCAGGTGGATCACTTGAGGACAAAAGTTCAAGACCAGCCTGACCAACATGGTAAAACCTCATCTCTACTAAAAAAAAAAAAAAAAAAAAAAAAAAATTTGGTGAGCGTGGTGGTGCACACCTGTAATCCAAGTCACTTGGGAGGCCGAGGCAGGAAACTTGCTAGAACTGGGAGGCGGAGGTAGCAGTGAGTCAAGATTGCACCACTGCACTCCAGCCTGGGTGACAAGATTGAACTTCTGTCTCAAAGAAAAAAGAATTCCGAGCAACTGCACAGAAACAGCTCCCTATGCGCTACCAGGCACTCTCCAGACCCGCCGCTCACTCACAAATGTAACACAGGAGCATGAACCCTGGCAGTCTTCACTCCTAAGGGCCACTTAACAACCTCTATCCATCAGGAAGCCTTTGATCTGGGCCAGGCTGCTGAACCACAGGGGTGAATTGTGCCTCTAAAGCTGAGTGTTGCTTCCCCTCACTGGGCTAACCCCCACCCTTGCATATAGAAGTTTCCCAGGGAAACTGCTGTCTGATATCCAGGAGCTCATGTAAAATGCTCCAGCAACCTGGATGGCCTTGGCCACCTCTAGTACTAGCCTTTCCCTCTGTGGGGCTCACTCCCTGACTCTTGCTTGTGTAGGCCAATCTACAGCGGCTGAGATCTCCTGCTCCCTCAGCCTCTTGGGTCACCCTGATGGCGTCATGGCAGGCGTCTGCAATCAAGAATGAGGTACCCACGGGCTGACTTCCCTGGTGTGGGGAACAATGCCTGGGGTCTCCAGACAGCCCACCCGAGGAAAAGAATCCAGCTCTGACACAGCTCAAAGACTGTGTTATGGACATGGAGAGACTTTCCAGGCCTGTCTCCTCTTCTGGCTCAGTGGATTCCTAGGAAAATTATTGACACACTGGGCTTAAAGCTCTCAGCCTCGGGCCCAAAATGCCACAGGGAATCAAATCAGTGTGACCAAGGACCAAAGACTTCTCCTTGGCTGGGAATGGGGGATCAGGATTTCAGAGACCAGGGGCACAGAGTGATACCTGTGCCGTAAGAGAAGAAACTGGGGATCTGGTCCACCCCGGGCTCCTCAACCTGAGTGTGAGGCCTTGCTGGGCCCTGAGGTCACCTGCCCTTGGGAGTCCATTGTGACTGCAGTTCAGGGGGGTCAATGTCCTCACTGATGACAGAAAGAAGTCCTGGGGGATGCGGAGGGCATCGTGTAGCGGCAGGCAGTCTGGGTGGTCCACAGGTGTGCACTTCAGCATGTCCTGGGAAGGGATGAGGTGGTGAATTCGGGGCCGTGCTTCTGGGACTCAAATGAGAAGCCCCTGGGCAATGCTCAGTCCTCACCGAAAGAATTCAAAGGGCAGGCCCTCAGGGACCCACACTCATGCCTGCAAAATCTGAACTGAAAATTAGAATCGGAACAGCAGGGTTGACTCTAAAAGGGCCCCAGCTGGCTTTTCTCCCCGCTGCAGTCTTTACTCTTTTCTCCCGGCAGAGGCAGCCAGGTGGAGGCTCATCTCACCACGCAGCTGGGAGAGACACCCCTCTACCCACCCTGCAGCTGCTCCAAGGATCCTGGAGACCGAAAGACAGGGGTTGGGGAAGCAGGATGTTCCTGCCTCCACTGAGAGCAATTGGCCAAATGTCAAGCTCAGTAGCTAAGCTCTATTGAGGCCCTGGCCCTGTTGGCATGGTTACCACAGGCCAGGGAGGCATACTCAGGGCCCAGGATCCCTCTGCCTGACTTTTCAAATGGTCTGTTCTCAGTGACTCTGGTGCCCTCCCACACCGGGCTCAGTCTTCTGAGAAACTCCTAAGCCCTCTCTGGCCCTTCAGGGGCCTTAACACTGGTGCATAGGACCAGGATGCTCTGAGTGACTTACTTGGTCAATGGGCTGGTTCAGCAGAGCTGTTGGGGACAGCAGAGAGAAAAAGGACAAAGACATACAAAGAATCACTCAACACCTCAGAGACCAGCTTTGTCCCCCACCCACCTTGCTTCCCACATGAACACCTGCTTTCAGGAAGCCAAAGAGGGTCCACAGCAGCCTCCACCTCTGTTATCACTCCCAGGGCAGACCAAGCAGCAAGAACAGGTGACACACAGACCTGGTGACCCTGTCCCCTCCCTATCCATGCCTACTCTCCCATCAGAACCAGCTTCTTCGACAGCTGTCCCAGTCCTGTCCAGGCCTTACCTGGCTCAGAGCAGATGATCCCCTGCACCTCCCACCCCGAATCACACGGCTACACCCAGCACATCCTACAGAGGCCCAGCACACTCTGGGTCACATCCAGAAACTCCACAATAGGGGAGGAGACAAGCTGTTTCCCAGGAAGGGCAGCTCCCCAGGCCTGGTCATTCTCAGACTCCTTCAGTCAAAGGCCGGCCACAGCCAGCTGGGATCACCATGCTTCACTCTGACCCACACGACTGACCTTGCCTCCTCTATGGAGAGACCCCTCCACACAGCCTCAAACCCAGACATAACAGGACAGGACAGGACAGGCTGGGTGCTAGGGAGGCCAGCCAGATCTCCACACAAAGGCTCTGCTCTTAAGAAGGAGGTAGCCTCAGGGGCAAAGGTTTCCTGAAGCAACTCAGGTCAGGCCTCACATACAAGAGCCCAAAAGAGGCTACAAAAATACCAGCTCAGCCAGCCAAGAACCCAGGGCCACACCCTTCTGAAACCCAGACACCAAGTGAGGATCACTAGGATTCAGCAGAACAGCAGGACGTGACAGCTGGAGGACCAACACTTACCAACACCCTTCCAGCAAGCAGCTGTGCCTCGTCCCTCCCCACATGACTCACCCAACATCAGTCTTGCACCTGGATGCCTCTGTCCATGGGGTCATGATCTTTGACCTCCTGCCATAGGAGTGGTGAGACGCATGATGGTGGTCTGGGAAGAAGGATCCTAGACTGGGTGTCCCATAGGACCAGGTTGTGACAGATCCCACAGCCAACACTCATGCCCCAGCCAACCCCCAAACGCAACAGCTCCCCAAAGCCCTTGATGTAAATAGCCTGTGCACTGCTAAGCAGACACCTCAGGGAACAATCTGATGGCTGTGAAGAAGATGCAGCCTCAACAGGGTTTTACAAGCCTTCTGCAAGCAAAGCCTTCTTTGCTTGGGTGCCTACTCAAAGCACTAGGGAAGATCTTAAAAGATAAATTCAGCATTGTGGGAAGCAGAGGGAGGAGTACAGCTTGAGGTTAGGACTTTAAGACCAGCCTGAGTGCAATGGTGAGACCCTGTCTCTACAAAACACAAAAATTAGCATGGCATGGTGGTACATGCCCAGAGTCCCAGCCACTTGGGAGGCTGAGAAGGGAGGATTCCTTGAGCCTGGGAGGTCAAGGTTGCAGTGCCCATGATCATGCCACTGCACTACAACCTGGACCACAGCACAAGATCCTGTTACAATCAAACAAACAAACAAAAAACCAAGATGCCTGTTTTCTGCCCCATCAAATAAACCCAAATCTCTGTAGGGTGACACAGGGTATTAACATTTTTAAATATCTCCTTTGCTGAAGTAAATGTATAGTAATGGCTGAAAACCACTGAGTTATGTAAATACACTTCATATGACTTATTTGCAGCCCTTTCGTGTCTAGCAATTTCTACAGATCCTCTGTCGGCTTCGGAAGCCGGAATGGGCAGGGCCAGGTGTGAGGTGTCCTAGCACACTGAGGGTAGAGAACAGCTCACAGCTCAGGGGGACCCATTTCTGAGGCTAAGGCACCCACCAGGGGCTCCGCCTGTCTTCAGAGGGAAAATCATACCTCAGAACCCCAGAGACCCAAAAGAAAACTTGAATTTGGCAGATACCTGCCAGTGGGCCCTGGAGCAGCATCCCAGGGAAAACCGCCATTGCACTGTCAGCTCCCTCCAGCCTTCTCTCAGGTCCCAGCAGGAGGTGGTTTCTGACTAAGCTCAGAGGTCTCAACAAACGGGTTGAACCTCAGAGGAGTTATTAACAGGCCTATAGTTACCTCAAGACTCCACCTGACCAGGGCCAAAAATGAGTCCTGGGAGGGCAGCCAGGAAGAAAGCAGGGCAGAGAGGAAACACAGGGAGAGGGGGCCCTGGGACCACGTCGGATATGGAGGGAACCAGGGGAACGAGAGCAGCCCTAATGATTGTGCTCCCCACAGCCCCTGCATGCCTGTGTCCCCTGAGAATTCAGGGTGAGGAGCTCACTCTTACTCTTCACCTGTTCCTGGGCTCTGGCAGGCTGGCCTGCTTCCTGCCCCAGCCTCACCCACTCTCCCCACTCCTCACCACTGATGTGGGCAAGCTGATCTCTTTGGTTTGCTGGCCTCTCACTCTCTGCCCAATAGCACCAACTTAACTTCTTTGCATGCTTTATTCTCTGTGATTAAAAAGGGAAGCAATTTTCACTAATGCCATTTCCCAGAGGAGAAAACAGGCACAGGGATGTTCTATGACTTCCTCACGGTCACAAAGCTACAAGTGGGAGCTGGGCTTTGAATGGAAGTCTATCCATGCTAAATTTGAGCCGTCCTCCAAAGAAAGTACAGCACTGTAAAAGCTCAGTGAATGGGGCGGGAGACTTCACTAAGGCCTGACCAGGCTGGTACCCTGATATCCAACTTCCAGCCTCCAGAACTGGGAGAAACATAATTCTGTTTTTGACGAGCTCCCCAGGCTACGGCTCTTTGTTGTAACATCCTGAACTACCCCAGAAGTGCGATTCCATCATGTGTGTCCTATTCCATCATTCAGAAGGGAGTCACTAAGCCCTCAGTGCTGTCTTTGTGGATGCGGCCCACCCTAGGCTGACATGGGGCACAGGGTCTGGGTCTAAATAAAATGGGAAGGCACTGGAAGGTGCAATGTCAGAGGAGGACGATGTCTGAATTTCATTTAATCTCAACCTCTACTGGTGCATCATGAAAGACGAGGCCTAGAGCAAAAGTGTCTTCTCCTGAGACCACACTGTGGACCCCAGGCCCACTGGAGTTCTCTTCCATGCTACCTCTCAATGCTTCTGGTATTTCTTCCATCTGTAAGTGTGTGCAATATCTACAGGGAACACCACACCATGAGTTTTATAAGATCTATCTCAAACACATCTCATGAGCTCCCTAGGAGGGAGATACTAGCATAACACCCATTGTGCATGCTGGGAAGGCCCCAAAACACCAAAGGAGTTCTCTAGGGTCTCACAACTGCTAAGGTTGTTTGACCCAGAACTGTCTCCTTAAAACTGGGACCCTGGTTACATCCAGGTCTTCCCAAGGTGCTGAAGGGGCACACTTTGGCATAATGGTGAAAGGTAAGGAGTTGACGGGGGAGGGTGAGTGGCCAGAAGCTCAGTGAGGCCTTTGAGTAGGTCTTATGGAAAGGAGGTGCTTACAGGATGGAACCTACAAGATGTGACCTCACTTCCTTGCTGACAGACCCCAACAGAACTTAGAATTCTGGTAACTAGGCACCCATATTATACACACAGCCCCATTTCCAGTTCATTTGGTAGTCGACACTCCGGAGAACATGTTCTCCTGCTGTGTCCCGACGTGCTGCCGACCTCCTCGTCGCAGAAGAGGCCAAAACGAGAGTCTTTCCCGAGAATATAGACATTGGTTCAACCCTCACCCTCGACGCCTCTGGCCATTTGCCAGAAGGCACCCACAGGTAACACAGGGCCCAGGGCAGGCCCATCCAGGCCAGGCCTCAGCTGTGCCTATCAGGGCAGCACCGAGTCCCTCCCCATATATTTGGGGGAAACAGGATATGAGGGGCCCTCCCTGGACAGGAGCAGGTAGGTTGTCAGGTGTTTGGAGCCTGGTAGGCATGTCAGGTTCACAGCCCTGACCATGCCTTCAGGATGGGAAGGTGAGTGTCGAGGACACAGTTTGTCTGCTCAGATCTGAATTCCAAGACCTCAACCTGTCATCTGCCGGAGACCTCAACCTCCTCTGGCTAGAGGTCTATGCAGATCCTCCTGTGTGCCAAATCCTGTTGGGGAAGGGGGCGCCAGGGAGGAGTTCTAATGGGGTATCCCACTATGGGGTCAGCCAGGCAGGCCACTGACACCTCTTCGCCTGGCTCACTCTCTTTGCAGAGCTCCACACAGCAGATCAAGCAGGAGCTGTTGGATGGATTCCATTTCTCCACCTTCTTCAAAGAAGGGCAGGGGCCCCCTGCTACCAACCACGGCCAGTGCTGGTCTGGGGTGAGACTGGGCACAGAAGGGTCTCCACAGACAGGGACTCCAGAAAACCAGGGTGGGCCCAGGACTCAAACAGGAATATGGGGACTCCCTAGGCTCTGTCCTAGGGCTTTCACACTTGAGTGAGCCGCTGTCCTCTCCCAAAGGAATCTGGCTGCCATTAGTCCCCTGTGGCAACCTGGTTACAGGCAAAGTCCCTTTCACCTATCAGAGCAAGATCAGAGAAAATCCTTCTGTTTTTGCTTTATACTATGCCAGGAGTATCCCAGCATGTTGCTATAAGAATTGGGTACAGGCCGGGCGCGGTGGCTCAAGCCTGTAATCCCAGCACTTTGGGAGGCCGAGACGGGTGGATCACGAGGTCAGGAGATCGAGACCATCCTGGCTAACACAGTGAAACCCCGTCTCTACTAAAAAATACAAAAAACTAGCCGGGCGAAGTGGCGGGCGCCTGTAGTCCCAGCTACTCGGGAGGCTGAGGCAGGAGAATGGCATGAACCCGGGAGGCGGAGCTTGCAGTGAGCCGAGATCTCGCCACTGCACTCCAGCCTGGGCCACAGAGTGAGACTCCGTCTCAAAAAAAAAAAAAAAAAAAAAAAAATTGGGTACAATGGTAACACTGTAGCAACATACTCATACTGTTATCATTTTAACTCCCCACCCTAAGTATATGTCCGGCAACAGACAGCTCCTCTGCCCTGCCAGACCTCCTCCAGGACTTAAAATCCAACGCTTCTACACAAACAAGTTGGGAGGGGGGTGTTGATTACAACAAAAGAAGGTGAAGCTACTCTATGCATCTGTCTTTAAAGTGTCATCTCACAGAACTCATCCCTGCATCCCCACCAGGCAGGAGCTGTACCCTCGCATCTCACTGTAATATTCCTTAAGGGAGGCCATGTTCCACAGCGGGTCAGCCTCTCAGTGCTGATGGAGCCTGTCATGATAAAATTCCCCTCCTAGGAAGCCTTTCTACAGGCAGCATGATCCTATGTGTGTCCTAATAGGCTGGAGCAGTTTCCCAGGGCTGCCATAACATGCACGCTGACTGAAGGGCTTAACCACAGAAATCTGGTTCCTCACAATTCTGGAGACTGGAAGTCCAACGTCAAGCTGTCAGCCTGGGGTGGTTTCTCTGGGCCTCTCTCCTTGCCTTGGAGATGGCTGACTTCTATCTCAGTCAGCGCAGTGTCTTCTCTTGAACTTCTCTGTGCGCTCACCACCTCTCCTTGTAAGAACCCCAGGCATATTAACTTAGGGGCCACCCTAATGAAGTCACTTCACCTGTTACCTCTTGGAGAACTCTGTGTCCAGACACAGTCACATTTTCTGGTGTTGAGAATAGAAACAGTTACATTTGGGGGAGGGGACACAATTCAACCCATAAAATATACAAATTCCCTGCGGAAGACACACACCCGGGAAAGGGAAATGTGGGTGAAAGGATGTGCAGATAGCAAGTTTCAACAGCTCTAGCCAGTTGACTTTCCAAAAGGGCTCCAGCTGCTCACACGGTCACCAGCAGCCTCTGAAGGTAGCTGCTTCTCTGAACGCAGCCTCCCCTGAATACTAACATGCTTTTAACTTTTTGCCAATCTACTGTCTGTGTGGCAGAGAAAATCACCTTGTTTCATTTCCAGTTTCAAACATACATTTGCGTAACCTTTTACAGCTTCAATACCTGCCTGCGTTTTCTCTTCCCCGAGTCGCCTGGCAGATCCTGGGCCTTGGGATGCGCTTCCTCCCACCCTGGAGTCTTCTGGCATTTTCCCCTTGGCCAGGGCTGGGATGGCCGTAGCTATTTCTCCAGACTCATGTTCATGTTAAAGAAGAAAAACAATCATATCCCTTTAAGTCAAAGGGTTCTTCTAGAGCGTCTTGTCCTGTGTGCTGTTGCTAAAATGAGGAGGGGACGAGACCTCCCCAGGCCCTTCCCCTCCATATCAGAAGTGGAGCCTCAGGTGGCCTAGAGGGAATTTCATCCAGTCTTCCCTGTGGAAGGTGCTCTCTTCTGACCCGGGTGCTGCTGAGCAAGCATCTAACATCCAAAAGCCCGCGTCTCCTCTTCTCCACCATGAGGGTGATTTTTGAGGATTGCAGGGATGATGATGCTGTTGATACAGAGGGTGCCGTTGCCCCACAGCTGACAAACACCATCATGATGCCTTGAAGGCATGAATCATTTTATCCTTCTCATGCGATTATTCTTTGAAAGCCTAGAACCCTTTTCACCATGGGCACCCAGGTTCTCCACATGCACAAGTCCCTGAAGGGTTGGTGCTTCTTGGTGTGAGTTCCAGATCCTGATTTTCTGGTGGTTCATGGTGTTACCACTGACTCCCATGTCCCTCCTTGTCCCCCTAGTATGAAAATGAGATCTGCAGGATGCCAACTTTCCAGTCCGGCATAGGGGAGAAGCTGTTGGAGTCCCTGGTTCCAGCCTTTCTAACTAAACCCATCTCCTCCTATGCCACCTGCCTGGGCCCCTCCTGGGACTTTATCACCGTGCCACACTTTTTGGAACTACTGGTTAGAAGGTGAGTGTCCATCCCCTCCAAGGCACGGAGGTGCCTCTGTCCCCTACTGGCTGGGTCTTGAAGATGCAGCTCTCCGAGCCTCGGATGGCTCCTCTGGAAAAGGGAGTAGTGAGAACATGAACCTCACAGGGTTCTTGTAGGGACTGAATGATTTAAGACATGGCAAACAAAGGGTTCCCTAGAGCCTAAAATTCTGGACAATGTGCTAGGGGTGCTGTGATTCATGTTTATTATTTTTCTCTTCCCACTCACTGAAGCAGCTCTCAGCATTCTGCCGCAATGGCCCATATCTCTTGCTGTTTGGGAAAGCACATAGAAAGCAAGTCTGCAATGGCATTGCTAAAGGATGTCTGAGTTTCCTTCTGGCTGGTCTTTCTCCTTGACAGAGACAGAAGAGGGGTCCCTTGGTGCTGAAAAAGGAGCCACAGGCCCACTCAGACATCTGGAGATGCTCACTGGATTCTCCAATGGTTGGGGTTCACTCATTCCACACATACATACAAAACACCTCATTTGCTCGTCTTGTGGCTTGGCATAATTTCATAAACAAAGCAGATGACAATCCCTGGGCCTCAATTCTACTCAGAGTCAGGCGCTCACAGTAGACAGAATAAACAAATCATATCTACAGAACGTTAGAGGGGAAACCCTCATGGCCTCCTCTACATATGGTGGCATCCTCCCAGATTCTGACTAGAATGACGGAGCCCAGCAACAAGTATAAACTGGGGGGATTTAGGGTTCTGAAGGGCCTCTTCACCCACAAAACATAGGGAGAAATATGTGGACTCTGGTTGGGAAGAGACTAAAGGAGCCCTGGGGTTCATACGTCTTATAATTCCCACAACAAGGCTGACATGTGGGGACTTCCCTCCTACAAGAGGCAAATAGTGAGTTCTGTAAATGGAGACTTAGGTCCCCTGAAAAGAAGGGGTGAAGCTGGGGTCACAGCTGGCCACTGAGAGACTCATCCCCAGCACCATGGCTTCCCAGCTCTCCCTGTCCTACTCCATCTGACATCTGCCCCTACCCTCCTAACCCCAGGACCAGGGGACCCAGAGCTGAAGCTTTGATGAGCAAGCTGCTCACAAATCTGCCTGGAGCTGAAGTCTTGAGTGTCCAGGTGCACAGTGCTGTGCTCCAGGGCCTTTGGAAAGAGAATGTCAGTGGGACGCCGGGGCACACAAGGGTCTGTAGAGCCCTGTTGCATGGCCAGGTCTGCCCCATCCAGGACAGCACTGATGGCTTGGGGTAGGGTGGGGCTGTCCTCTACACAGGCAGCAAGAGGCCAGGGACCCAGAACCACGCAAGGGTGCCCTGGAGGGTTGTGTGGGAGAAGGCCAGGCCTCTGACTCAGCTGTCCACTCCATCACCAGCACCACCACCTCCATTTTGTTCACCTGGCCCCCTGAAAACACTTCAGTTTGCTATCAGCCCCCGCAACAATCATCTTTCCGGATAAAGCTGGCCTTCAGGAACTTCGCCTGGCCCGGACTGGGCTTGGAGGACCACCAGGAACTTGTCCTAGGCCAGTTGGTGCTTCCGGAGCCCAACGAGGCCAAGCCAGATGGTGAGGTGGCTTGCAGTCTGGAAGACTTTCCGGGGGTGGTGTTTTGGGGCTACAATTCCCTTAAATTCCATCTGGTCATTTCTGTGCTTGGAAAGCCCAGTGAATAGTGACTGGTGTGGTGACCTTTTCTCCTTTTCCAGATCCTGCTCCGCCTCCTGGGCAACACGCATTAACAATGCTGGCCCTGGAGCCAGCACCACCACTGCTGGCGGACCTGGGGCCTGCTCTGGAGCCAGAGTCAGGTGCAGCCCTGGGTGCACCAGGATATCTACATTCAGCACCAGCACCAGCACCAGGGGAAGGGCCCCCTCCAGGGACATCACTGGAGCCACAGTCAGCCCCAGAGGCCCCCTGTCCCTGTCCCGGGACTGTCCAGAGCCAACACACTGAGGAGCTGCCGGACATCACGACCTTCCCTCCCAGGCTGCTGGCTGAGCAGCTGACCCTCATGGATGCGGTGAGCAGCTGGGCTTTGCAGGCTGTGCCTCTGGCACCAGCTGTCTCAGACCAGCCTCTCCCTGAGGAGCGGCCAATGCCCTGGGTCCAATTTCAGCCCCACTTCTTACCAACCATGGGATCTGGATGAGTTTCCTCAACCACAAGCCTTCCCTGTCTGCATGTGGACAGCAGAGACGGGACATCGCCCGTGCCAGCTGCACAGAGTGACTGTGCAGACTGAACGACAGGGGATGGACAGAAAGCAGGACAGGGCAGGTGATCACTGAGGGGCAGGCAGGGCCATGGGTCACTCACCCAGCTGCTTAGGAGCCTCACTACCCTCAGCACCTATTAGGTACCTGATGCATACTAGATTCTATGGCAGACAACCAAACAGAGCCCACAGTTGCAGCTGCCACAAGGAAAGTGCACTGGTATGGAGAGAAGGAGTAGAGGGCTGATTGGGATGGGAGGAAGACAAGGTCTCAGGACGGGCTGGCCTTCTAGTTCTTGGAATGCAGATTGCCTGGGAGAAAATGTCACTCTCTCTTCCCACCCTTGTTGGGTTCTGGCCATGATGCATTCAGGGGCCTTGATTGGCAGAAGACCAAACCCAGGGACTCCCACAAGTCTGGAGCATATTTTAAAGCTTTCAGAGCTCCAGCTTGGTTCCTGCCAGAGACCATGGATGACTGTGAGCTCAGTCCCTGCCTGGGACTGTGGGTGACTCTGAGCTGGTGTGTGCTGTGTCCGTGACACTTTCCTCCTCCCCCAAAGGAGCTGTTTAAGAAGGTGGTGCTCTACGAATGTTTGGGCTCCATCTGGGGCCAAAGACATAAGAAGGGGAGTGAGCATGTGGCACCCACAGTTCGTGCTACCATCGCACACTTCAACAGGCTCACCAACTGCGTCACCACCTCCTGCCTTGGGGACCACAGCATGAGGGCCCGGGACAGGGCCAGGGTGGTGGAGCACTGGATCAAGGTGGCCAGGGTAAGCCATGGTTGGGCCTTGGGATTCCCTCTCTAAAAATGGGGAACTGCCTCTTCTCCTCCCTCAGCTTTCAGGAGTGGCATCTGTATCTCTAGCCTGAGCCCTGCACATCCCCTAGGCCCTTCTTGCCAGAGCTTTCCTGACCTTGACTCCTATGGCCCAGTGGTGGCTGCTCACTTCCAACCTGGGCTCTTCCTTGGGTTGCACAAAACTCCTCTTAGATGAGTGACATTCACTTAGCCCCAGGTGTGCCCTCCTGAGGCTCCCTGGGCCTCTGTTTGTCCAGGAAGGGAGATCTCAGCAGAGGGGGCTGAGGCTGAAGTGGGCTGGACTCCAACTGTGGACCTCACAGCTCACTCTTCCCTCTCCAGGAGTGCCTAAGCCTCAACAACTTCTCCGCGGTGCACGCCATCATCTCTGCTCTGCGCAGCAACCCAATACATCGGCTACACAAGACGTGGGCAGGAGTGTCCAGGTGAGGAGGGCTCTCTCCACAGGAGCACCAGGGTTGACCTAGGGACCTATAGGTCTCCCCATGTGCCCTCAGTGACTCTGAAAGGTTCTTGGAGACCAGGGACACTGGAGGCAGGGATGGGCTGGTGGGTGTGGTCACTAAGCTGCCCTGGACTCCTAGGCAAAGATTTCCAACTCAGGACTAAGGATTTTTAACCATCAGGAACAGACTGGAGCCAACTGGAGGCTTTCAGGTGTTTATACCCAGCAGTGGAACTGTGTCCAGCTGGAAGCTAACTGTGAACACACAGGGGCTCATGTGAAGTGGAGATGGGCCAGGGGAGGAGCATGACAGGTCCCACCCTGGTCATCTGGAGCCCTTGTCATCAGAGGACCCCACTGAAAACTCTCACCCAGGAAGTTGGGATTCATTGGGTTTTCAAATAAAAGGGATTGCAACTCACAAATCTCCCTGATTATTCCCAAATTTACCCTTCTTTCTTTCCTCTGTCCATAGCAAAAGCTCAAAATATCTAAAAGAACTCTGCAAAAAAGACACTGCAGGGAAGAGGGACCTGCTGATCAAGGTACAGTGGAGTCTGGGAGATGCGGGACAAGTGTTTAAGGGTCAGAGGAAAGAGTGAGTTTGGAAGGGCATTGGACCCAGTGTGGAGTGGTTATTTTGTTTTGACTTACATACTAAAAGTGGACTTCAAAAATACCCTCTATGCCTACCTTGGGCCAACAGAAAGAGAGGTGTGAGGGTCCATGGGCACATGGGGGCACAGGGGCAGGAGGCCCTGGAAATGGGACGTGGCAATGGCTGCTGGGTTTCTGAGCGGGGGTGATGAGCTGCAGCATTAGCAGGGCTCTGGCTCCCATGCTGGTCCATGCTGCTGGCATGGAGCTTCCTCCACACTGAGGGGTGGTCATGGTAGGTGGGACTTTCTTCCTTTCTCAAACTGACCAGCAATTCCTCAGGAAGCCAGGCCTCTGCTGCTGCTTCTGTCTGCAGCGCACCTCCATGGGCAGGGGGCCTCTATCCGCACTGGGGGAAAGAGGGAACCACAACAGAGGAAGCTCATGTGCCAGGGAGTCCAGTGGATCACCCAGCTTTGGGCACCAATGGGCATACTCGGGACAGATGTACGTGTTTGCTGGGACTCCCTGCTCTGCCCTTTGTAGACACCCAAAAATGGTCATGTCACAGGATTCTCACCAGTTAGCAGTGACACATGCTCATGACAAGTATCTGGGGAATTCATGCATACCTCAGCGATACTCCCTGACCAGATCTCAGAATCTTCCATGCAAATGAGAAGGCAACATGTCACCCCACCCAGGATTCTGGAAAAGCCTGCCATGTCAGTGAGAGATGGCAGCTCAGGAGGCCACTTCCTGAGTGGAGGAAGAGAGAATTCTGTGCACGGAACTCCCCTGGGGGATCATTGGCGAGGCAAAACCTTTTTCATGGCTCAAACCCAGTTTGTGTGGCAGAGACTCCAGTGGGGCTCAGATAGGCAGGTGCCACTTAACCAGGTCTCCTAAAATGCCCTGTCCCTTTCCCATCACGACTGTGCCTGGCTGGAGACCTAGACACTCAGAGACTCCAGAGAACACGACCCTGATGGGTGGTGGTGCTGGGATGCGGGGTGAAGGCAGCCGAGACAGAGACTCCAAGAGGGGATGGAGGTACCCTCTCTTTTGGGGCCCTGGGGAGTCACTGCCCACTCAGGGCCTCTGTTTCCTCATCTGGAAAATAAAGGGATGCTCAGCCTGTAGTGCGGGCCTCACAGGGTGGAAATGAGGTTCGAGAAAAGAAAGCAATTTGAGGGTGCTCGTGCCTGGTTCTTCCTCAGAGGGATGAGGGGGAGAACAATGGCAACAGCTACAGGTAACTGAGCACTCAGGAGGCCCTGTGAGGTAGCTGTGGTTTTCATGGCTCTTTACAGAAGAGGAAACAGTCACAGGGAGGCCTGACTGCATGATTGGGTGACACACACAGGGAGTGTGGGGCTGGGCCAGTCCTATCAGCACTGTGCCAGGTGACTCACGCCAGTCCCTGGGGATCCAAGTGCGGGGTGGCTGGGGTGTAACTGGGGGAAGGGAGGAGAGCCTCACTCTCTCCATCACTGACATCTGGCAGGCGGGGATCTTTAAGGTGGCCACGCAGGAGAGGAACCCCCAGAGAGCCCAGATGAGGCTGCAGAGGCAGAATAAGGTGAGTGAGCCTGTGGCATGGAGGGACTGCAGGGGATCACAGGACAGGGTTCCTTTCCCCACCAGCTGGAGGCCTCCATATCAAGGCAGCAGGGGCTTCCTCCCCAGCCCTGTCCTCTTGTGGCCACTGGGCCTGGAAAACCTCCATTTGAGAGACCAGAGCAAGACTCTGGGAAAGCTGGACCCAAGAGTGTTTGTGGGGAAGGGCAAGGCTGGGACCACAGGCCCTTGTGAGTCGTTAAAATCCCACCATAGGCCGGGCGCGGTGGCTCACGCCTGTAATCCCAGCACTTTGGGAGGCCAAGGCGGGCGGATCACAAGTTCAGGAGATCGAGACCACGGTGAAAGCTGTCTCTACTAAAAATACAAAAAATTAGCCGGGCGCGGTGGCGGGCGCCTGTAGTCCCAGCTACTCGGGAGGCAGAGGCAGGAGAATGGCGTGAACCCGGGAGGCGGAGCTTGCAGTGAGCCGAGATAGTGCCACTGCACTCCAGCCTGGGGGACAGAGCGAGACTCCGTCTCAAAAAATAAAATAAAAAATAAAAATAAAAAAAATCCCACCACAGAGAAAACTAGGAGTGCTTGCTAGACTTGGAGGTCAGCTGGGATAGAGGAGGCAGAGAATTGGGAAAGGCAGCTGAGGGTCTTTGGCTGCTCTAACCGGGAGACCTGGGGAGGAGGATTCTGGGAGACAGGGGCTGATGGGATTTCATGGGATAAGACCTTGGGCAGGCACCTGAGGACCAATACTCATCACCACTACCCCTCCCACCTCCCCACCCCTCCATGGCACAGGGCGTGGTCCCCTTCCTGGGGGATTTTCTGACTGAGTTACACAGGTTGGATTCGGCCATCCCGGACGATCTGGATGTGAGTTAGTCTGGGGCAGGCTGGTTGGGAACCAGGATCCTGAGGCTTGGGAGGAGAGGGGCCTGGACGGAGCATTTAGATCTCAGCCCTTGGAAAACCTCCTCTCCTGAGAGCCTCACAGCGGCTCCTGTGGGTGGGGGTGTCAGGCCCATCTCATCACCTCGGAATGATGGAGGCTCCATGGCAGCCACCAGTCCCTGTCCCTGAGTGGTGAAGCTGCAGAGCTGTCTGACTGCAAAGCTGCTGAGATGTGGGCTGAGCTGGACTCAGCCTCTCCGTGGGGTAGTCCCGTAATAGGAGGGTGAAATTGAGCCTTTCCAAGGGCAGGCAGTTCCAGGGTCACTGAGTGCTTTCTTTCTATGAGAGACCTCAGTTTCTCTGTCTGTCATCAGAGAGGGTTGGGGCAGTGTCCCTGAGCCTCAGCTCCCTTGCCCCCTGCTCTAGAGCCCGGAGCCTGAGGGAGGTCCAAGTCCTGTCATGTGCACATCCCCTGACCCTGGTGGCCCTGGCGGTAATGCAGCATGGGAAGGGATGGGGTGGGGCTGGTTGAGGACCAGGGACCTTTCTGATGGGCTCTATCTGACTTCCAGGGCAACAGCAACAAGAGGAGAAAGGTGAGCAGCTGGGGCACTCACATTGGTTGAGGGTGGGGATGTGGACGTCACAGTCCACCCTGGACAGGACACTCCCTGGCTCCATCCTCTACATCTTAGGTTTACTGGGAGGGTTTGACACACACAGGAGGAGGAGACCTATCCCAGTAGAGAAAGTGGGAAAGGCACTGGAATGAAAGACCAATTCCTGCAGGAGGGGCTGTTTACATCCAACTCTGAGAACAGGCTGGGGGCTGCATGGGGCCCCTTCAGAGAACGGCCCCAGGGACCAGTCCCTTCTCCTTGCCTGTCAAAGGCCCCCTCAGCATCTTCCACCCAGGCCCTGTCAGCATCCTGCCCTCTGTCTCTAGGAGGTCCGAGTTCTGCAGGAAATGCAGCTGCTCCAAGTGGCTTCCATGAATTACAAACTTCGGCCTCTGGAGAAATTTGTCACTTGTTTCTCAAGAATGGAGCAGCTCAGTGACAAGGAGAGGTGAGGGCCTGGGAGACTGGCAGAGGGTGGGAGAAGGCTCTCCATTTTTTTTAAACATGGTCTGGCTCTGTCGCCCAGGCTGCACTGCAGTGTCACCATCTCTGTTCACTGCAACATCTGCCTCCTGGGCTCAAGCCCTTCCTCAGCCTCCAAGCAGCTGGGACTACTGCTATCCACCACCATGTCCGGTTGTTCTCCTGTTGTTGTTCTGGTACAGGTGGGGTTTCATGATGATGTCCAGGCTGGTCTCAAACTCCTGGCCTTAAGCAATCCACCCACCTCAGCCTCCCAAAGTACTGACAGTACAGGTGTAAGCCACCCCACCTGGCCTAGAGGAGGCTCTCTGTGGATAGCAGCAGAGAGCCTGTGGCCATGACTCCACGGCCAGCATCAAGCCCTGTTGCATGGGTACCGCTAGGGACCCAGGATTCCAGCTGGGCAGGCAATGAGAGGGGACCTGATGTGTGGCTCATGGTGGCCTCACAGCTGCCTCACTGTCCTGCAGCTACAAGCTGTCCTGCCAGCTGGAGCCCGAATCCCAGTAGGCTGGAAACATCCTGCAGTGGCTGGGGCCGCACTGGGATGCTGGCCAGAACACCGGCTCTGCACCATCCTTCACCCAGACCGTGACACCAGGGAACCACATCTAGGTGGCTGGCAGCACAGCTGCATCTGGCCCCTGCTCTTCAAAACCAGCTGCTCCTGCTGGCCAGGGTCAGGCCATGGGACTTTTGCCAGGCAGGCGGGAGACCATTTTATCTTTATTTTCTTTAGTGTATAAGTAAGAGGTTTTTTTTAACTTTCATAAAATAAAATTTTAAAACACTATTCAGAATGTTCTATAGTTGTTGAATGAGAACAGTAACTCCAGCGCAGTAACCGTATGCCAGTCTTTAGGATTCATAGTCTAGCATGTCAAATTGAGGCTATGGCTGAACAAGTCATGGAACAGCATTCGCATTACACACGCCAACCATTTAATCTTTTCCTTCTTTATTCAAATTAATTATTGTTAACTTTAAGGAAAACAAAAAACAAAACAAACAAAAAAAAACCCCTTAAAAACCATAATGTGTCACCCAATCTACCACACTTGTTTTACTGACCAGCTACTCTCAAACTTAAATTCTAGTTAAATTCAAGTTCCACTGGGTTACTCTACTTTTTTAAGTTGTAAATACTTAATGAATCACTTAAATATTTACTGAAGGGCTGGAGATGGGAGGTATTTAAGCAAGTGGTATGGCTGGCCTTCTCCAGAAGTCCTGGGCAGAAGGGAGCTGGCCATCAGTCTCTATGAAATACAGATAAACTTTTTCCACTGTGGATCTTCCCAGACTTTCTGACACCTCTCCCCTAAGTGAGTATCAAGGAAGGAGAGAATTGTTTGAACCCAGTATCTAAAGGATGTCCCACAGCTTAATTTGAACACAAGCCCCATTGTGGTATATCAGACAAAAACAAGCCAAAGAAGTCAACATTTCAGGGTCTGAAACATGTAATGCCCCCAAATCAATACAAAATAAACACCTACATCCAGTCCTGGAGCCACAAAGCTCCTATAAGAAAAATGGGAGTTTGTATTTCAGCAAAACTTGTATCTATGCATGCAGTTTGCAAAAAAGAAAGAAAACAAAAGCAAAAATTATCTATGGCAAGAAACCCTTAGACCATGCAATTGATTTGGCAATACCTTTTCTTTCTAATTCTTTGTTCTTTTTGGATGGGACACAAAAATCACTGCTAACAAATGTGAACACAAACACATGGGACTATACATCATCTTAGAGCTTCCGCATGGGAAAGAGAAACAATGAACCATTAAAGAAGGCATCCTGATGAGTTCATGTCCTTTGTAGGGACATGGATGCAGGTGGAAACCATCATTCGCAGCAAACTATCACAAGAACAGAAAACCAAACACCGCATGTTCTCACTCATAGGTGGGAATTGAACAATGAGAACACTTGGACACAGGAAGGGAAACATCGCACACTGGGGCCTGTGGTGGGTTCGGGGGAGGGGGGAGGGGTAGCATTAGGAGATATACCTAATGTAATTGATGAGTTAATGGGTGCAGCACATCAATATGGCACATGTATACATATGTAACAAACCTGCACATTGTGCATATGTACCCTAGAACATAAAGTATAATAATAATTTTTTAAAAAAAGAAGGCATCCTACAGATTGAAAGAAAGTTCAGCAGAATCATATCTGTGAAAGGGGTTGCAATCTAACATGTATGAGAAACTAACACTACTCTAACTTGGAAAATGAACACAACCTAATACCCAAGCTAAAACTGGGCAAAGAACCTGAACAGGCACATCTGAAAAGTAACCACGAAATTGACTGACAGGTCACAGAGAAGTTGCTCAACTTCACTAATCCTCACACACATGTCTAAGTGCAAACCACACTCAGATACCTCTCACTCTAATTAGAATGAAACTTACCAAAAACAGCAAAAAACCCATACATTCACAGGCAGTGGCCAATGTAGAAATGCAGAAAAAGAGATTTTATACACTATTGGTGGGAATGTACATTACTATACACACGAAGCGGAACAGTGGAAGGTGACTTAAATATTTTACAACTACCCGTTCACCCAGGAATCCCACCACTGGTTATACACAGAAAGCACATGGAATCTGTTATGTTGAAGAGATATCGGCCTTCTTATGGTGACTGAAGCACTATGCACAATAGCGAAGGTATCCAATCAACCTACCTGTTCATGCACAGATGAAGGGATAAAGAAACTGCAGTACACAATGGCATCCTCTTCGGCCAGAGAAATTCATGAAACCATGTCATCTGCAGCAACGTACAGAAACCTGGAGGACATGACTTTCAATGAAATAAGCCAGGAAGAGAAAGACAAACGCGGCATGATTTCATGCATGTGAGAATGAGATCAACTTTCTCTCTAAACGACCTTATCTCCTAGATATAGAAAGTTCCACAGTGGTGAAGAGAGGCTGGGAGTTGGAGAGTCCGGGCAGGAACTGGGAAATGGATACAATGTTACACTCAGATGACAGGAATAAATTCAGCTGTTCTATTCCACAGTAGGATGTCTAGAGTTAACCGTATCCTACCATATTTTCCAAAAAAGTCTGAAAAGAAGGATTCTGAACATTGCAACCACAGAGAACTAATAAATAATAACTACACAAGGTAATAGAGACAGTCAATGCCTTGCTTTCCTCATTACACAAGGTATATATGCGTGGATCAAAATGTCCCACTCTGCTCTTTAATCGTATACTTTTACTACAGGACAAATTGTTTTTAAGTACATAGAAAGAAACAATGCTGAAGTTCATGTCAGCTGAAGTTCATGCAGGGCATTTCCAAAGAAATTCTGAGAAATCCAAACTACATTGGATGCATCACACTCCCTGATGTGAAATTTCACTCAAACTCTAGGGACCTGCTTCCACATGGATGAGTGGAAAAGAACAGAGAACCTGAAGTAAACTCACACACCTCATACCACCTGATGCTGGATGAAATACACAATGATAAGTAATGGGGAAAGAACTCCCTTTTCAACAGTCTTGGGGATAAATGGTGAGCCATATGCAGAAGAGTAAGTAACACTAGGCTTCTACTTCTCACCATGTACCAAAGTTCACTCAGATGAAAGATATAAATGGAAGACCTCAAAGTACAAAAATCCTACAAGAGACCCTAGGAAATACCCTTCTCGACATTAGCTTTGACAAAGCATTTATACGCCTAAGACCCCACATGACACTGCAACAACAGCAATAATCGACATGTGGGACCTAATACACTAAAGAGTCACCATGCAACACAAGAAATTACCCACAGAGTAGACAGACGACATACAGGATGAGAGAAAATGTTCCCAAACTATGCACCTGACCAAGGTCTAATATCCAGAATCTACGTTAAAGACCTTACACAAATCAATTAGCAAAACTCCCCAAATATTCAATTAATAAATAGGCAATGGATATAAACACACACTTCTCGAAAGATGAAGTACAAGCAACCAACAAAAGTGAAAACATGCTCAACCTAATTGTCAGAGAAATATAAATCAAAAGCATAATGGATATCATCTCATGCTGGTCAGAATGGCGATTACAAAGTTAAAAACAAAAAAGACACTGGCAAGACAGCAGAGAAAGGGGGCACTGGTCCACTTTTGGTGAAAATGAAAAGTAGTTCAGACACCATGGAAAGCACTTCGGAGATTGCTCAAAGAACTTAAACCAGAATTACCATCTGACTCAGCAATCCCACTACTGGGGTATACACAAGGAAAATAAATCCTTCTGTCCAAAGCACACTTGCACACAAACGCTCATGACGGCACTATTTACAACGGCAAACACGTGAAATCAACCTAGGTACCCATCAACAGTGGATCTGAAAAGGAAAATGTGGTACATACATACCACAAAACACTAGGCAGCCGTAAAAAAAAAAAAAGAGGAAATCATGTCCTTGGCAGCAACATGAAAGGAGCTGGAGGCCATTATCTAATGAGAAATAAGGAAAACACAGAACACCAAATGCCACATGTTCTCACTTCTAAGGTGGAGCTAACATTGAATACACCCTACCGTAAAAGTGAAAACAACAGACACTAGTGACTATCAGATGAAAAAGGAAGAAGGGACGAGGTATGGGCTAAAGACCTACCTGGTGGGTACACCCACTGCCTGCATGATCAGGTTGCTCGGACCCCAAGTCTCAGTGTCATGCAATATACCAAAGGCAGTAACTAATCTGCCTTTGTATGCTTTAGTCTATAATAAACATAGAAATTATGTTAAAAAAATACAAACTTAGAAGCTAAAAACATGAATGAAAAATACAAACTTTTATAATTATGCAAACAATATTTTATTGGCATAAACTAAGAAAGTGGACAGAATGAGTAAACCAAATACTCAACCCCAATTTACATATAGTGAACACATTTTTCAAAAGGACACCAAAAAGACGCAATGGGCAAAAGAGAACCTATTCAATAGATGATTTTGAGCAAACTGAATATTCACATACAAACCACTGAAATAGGACCCTTATGTCATGCAACACAACAATCAATGCAAAATACATTAAAGACCTAAAACTCAACTCTGAAACCACAAAACTCCTACAAGAAAACATAGGGTGCACGTGTATTTTAGAAAAGAAATCCATGCACGTAGGCTGCTAAAGGTATTTAAAATACGTTAAAACAAGGAAACACCCATAGACAATGTAGTAGCTTGGCATTTTCACTGAAAAGCTGGGGACCCAGTTCCACAGTGGAACAGATTAGAAGACCTAGATATAAACCTACACACCTGAAACCACCTGACACTTGAAAAAAATCAACAAAAATAAGAGAAAGGACTCCCTATCAGTAAGTGGTGCTGGGATAAGTGGCTAGCTAGATGTAGAAGAAATAACACTGGGCCTGGGCCCCTATGTCTCACCATGTACAGAAAGCAACTCAAAATGAATCAAAGATTGAAATGCAAAACCCTGGGCTGGGCGCAGCAGTTCATGCCTGGAATCCAAGCACTTGGGAGTCAAAACGGGCAGATGACTTGAAGTCGGGAGTTCAAGACCAGCCTGGCTGACACGGTGAAACCCCGTCTCTAATAAAAAAAAAAAGTTAGCCGGGCATGGTGGTGCGTACCTGTACGCCCAGCTATTCAGGAGACTGAGGCAGAAGAATCACTTGAACCCAGAAGGGGGCAGTGAGCCGAGATCGCTCCATTGCATTCCAGCCTGTATGACAGAGTGAGACGCGGTCCCTAAATAAATACATAAACACATAAAAATGCAAGACCTGAAATGAAAAAATCCTGCACGAGAATCTAGCAAATACCCTTCTTGACGGAGGCTTTGGCAAAGCATTTATATGTCAAGCCCCCAAAAGCAATGGCAACAAAAGCAATCCTGATCAGTGGGACCTAATGCTCAAAAGAGCTGCTGTACAAGAAACAACCACAGAGTCAGCACACAGCCTATAGAATGAGGGAACATATTCCCCAACTATGCATCTGAAAAACGTCTAATATCCAGGATTTACCGTAAAGAGCTTAAACAAATAAAATCAGGAAAAAAAAAACTCATAAATAGGCAAGGGACATGAACACACACTAAAAGGAGGTGTACCAGTAACCAATTAGAATAAAAACATGCTCGATCTCACTGATCATCAGAGAAATGCAAATCAGAAACATACTGAGATACCATCTCACACTGGTCAGAATGGCAATTATGACACACAGTCCACAACAACAGAGGCTGGTGGGGCAGATGAGCAAAGAAATGCAGGTCCACTGTTGGGGGAAATGCAAACTAGTTCAGACTCCCTGGAGAGCAGTGTGGACATTTCTCAAAGAACCTAAAAGAGAACTACCACCCAACGCTGCAAACCCACTCCTGAGGATCTACCCGAAGGAAAATCCTTCCATCCAAAACACACATGCACTCGCATGTTCACGGCAGTACTACTCACAATGGTGAAGACATGGAATCAGCCTTGGTGCCCATCAGCAGTGGATCAGAGAAAGGAAATGTGGTACATACACACCACGGAACACTACACAGCCATAAAAAACAAATCCATGCCCTTACCAGAAACCTGGACAGAGCTGTAGGCCATTATGAACAAAAGGCAAGAACAGAAAACCAAAATTTTCAAAACAGCTACAAAGGTCAGTTGTGAATATTCTCTCCACAGAGAAATCATAAGTCTGGAGCTCACAGAGATGCCAGACACTGCGACTTCATTATGATGCTACGTTTACATAGATCGAAATGTCCCTTGTACCCGCTGGTTATACACACATACTCTACCGCAATGAAATTGCTATCTCATTTTGGTAACATTCATTGTCACCAGAATGAGATGACATCTGAGTGTGGTTTTGATTGACTTCTCATGAGGATCAGTAAGTTGATTCAGAATATTTTACCTGTGCATCCATCTCAGGTCTTCAGGTCCTTTGCCCAGTCTTACATGTCACATTGAAACAAGTTCACAATAACTTGGCAAACAACGCTAACCACAAGCAAAATGTAAATCAAAACCACACTTAGACACCATCTTATTTTTTGTAACAAAAAAAAGACAAAAGAACATTGAAAGAAAGGCAAATGCTGGTGTGTGTTTCCAGAGAGAGAGAGAAAGAGACATTCTTCTCCACAGTTCGTGAGAAGGTAAACTAGCACACACACTACAGAAACCACTTGGAGGTTCCTCCAAACCTTAAAAGACTCCAACTACCATTTCAACCAGCAATTCTACTACTGGAAATACACTCAAAGCCATTGAAATCAGGACACCAAAGATCGATCTACCCACCCATGTGGATTCCAGCACTGTTCCCAAGAGCCAGTGTAAGCATCAACCTACCTGCTTATCCACAGACAAAGGGAGAAAGAAGCTGCTCCACATGTACACACCGGGATACTCTTCACACAGAAAACCACAATGACATCACATCGTGGGGAACCACACGGTTGCACCTGGAGAACATGAGGGTAAATTAAATGAGCAAAGGGGGAGAGAAACAAACCTTGAGTCATCTCACACATGCAAAATCTGAGAAACTCTATCTCAAAGACCTGGCGAGCACAATATTGGTTTCCAGGGATTGGGAGAAAAGAGGGGTAATGAGCAGGGATTGTAAAAGGGTATAAAGTTACATATAAATGAGAGGAGGAAAACTCTGTTGTTTTATTCCAGTGCAGGGTGACCAGGGTTAACAGTATCGGCACATCACTTTCAAAGCAGCTTGACAGGAGAATACTGAAGGTTCTCACCATAAAGGAATAAACAATGGGAAAAGGTAACAGAAACACTAAGTACCCTGATTTCATCATTTCACAATGTATGCATGGACCAAAACACCCCACTCTATCCTCTCATTGTATTGTTCCTTTACTATACAACACATGTGTTGAAAGAAATAGAAATACGCGAAAAATACAAAAAACTAGCCGGGCGCGGTGGCGGGCGCCTGTAGTCCCAGCTACTCAGGAGGCTGAGGCAGGAGAATGGCGTAAACCCGGGAGGCGGAGCTTGCAGTGAGCTGAGATCCGGCCACTGCACTCCAGCCTGGGTGACAGAGCAAGACTCCGTCTCAAAAAAAAAAAAAAAAAAAAAAACAAGAAATAGAAATACGCGCTGCTAATATTTATGTGGGACCATGAAGTGCCCTGAGTTTCATCCTCAGCAATCCTGAGACATCCAGGCTATGTCGGATACATTACTCCCTGATTTCAAATTTCAGGGAAAAGCCAGGGACCCACTTCCACACAGAGCAGTAGAACACAAGAGAGGACCAAGAAGTAAAACCACACACTGAAAACTATCTGATCTAACATAGAATCCACACATATAAGCAAAAGGAGAAGGACACCCTATTCAATCAATGGTGTTGAAATAAGCAGCTAGCCATGTGCAGAAGAATAACACTGGGCCCCTACCTCACACCAGACACAAAGAGGAACTCAAGATGAATGAAAGATTTAAATGTAAAAACTCAAACTATTAAAATCTTATAAGAAAACTTGTAAAATATCCTTTTCCACATAGGCTTTGGCAAAGCATTTAGATGGCTAAGTCCTGAAAAGCAACGGCAACAAAAACAAAAATTGACAAGTCAGACTTAACACCTGAAAGAGCTGCTGCACAGCAAGAGAGACTACAACAGAGTAAACAGACAGCGTACAGAATGGGAGAACACGTTCCCAAACTGTGCCTCTGACCAACGTCTAACATGCAGAATCTACAAGGCCCTTCAACAAGTCAACCAGAGGAATAAACAGAAAAAGAATATCCCATTAATAAACGGGCCAGGGATGTGAACACACACTCCTCAAAAGTCAATAAGCAACCAACAAATAGGAAAACATGCTAAAACTCACTCATTACCAGAGAGCTGCCAATCAAAAGCATGACGAGATGCCATCCCACACAGGTCACAATGGTGAGGACCACGCAGGCAAAGAACACACGCTGGCGAGGCAGTCAAGGAAAGGAAACGCTGGTACACTTTTGCAGGGGATAAAAATCAGTACAGACACCGTTGAAAGTAGATCGGGGATTTCTCAAAGAGCTGAAAACAGAACTACACTCTCACCCAGTAAGCCCACTCCTGTGCATCTACCCAAAGGAAAATCAATCCGTCTATCTGAAAGACACAGGCACTCGTATGTTCATGGCAGTGTTATTCACAATGTCAAAGACATGGAATCAACCTAGCCATCAACAGTGGATGAGATGCTGGCACAGTGGCTCACACCTGTAATTCTAGCACTTTGGGAGGCCAAGGCAGGTGGATGGCTTGAGTCCAGAATTCGAGACCAGCCTGAGCAAAATGATGAAATCCCATCTCTACAATAATAAAAAAAAATAGCTGGATGTGGTGGCGGGCACCTGTAGTCCTATCTAATCTAGAGGCTGAGGTGGGAAGATCACCTGAGCCCAGAAGATGGAAACTGCAGGCCACTGTCATTAAGTGAACTAAGGCCCAAATAGAAAACCAAATGCCACATGTTCTCACTTGTAAGTGGGAGCTAAACTTTGAATGGACTTAAATATAAAGAAGAGAACAACAGACACCTGGAATGACCACCAGAACAATAAAAAAAAAACTAGGGAGGGGGAGCGTGTGCTGAAGACCCACCCTGTGGACCCTCTGCTCACTGCCTATGTTATGGGGTTGCTGGCACCCCAAGACTCAGCGTCATACAATCAACAGATGTAACTAACTTGGTTATGTATGCTTTAAACTATAATAATGAGAGCAGAAAGCATTAAAAGAAAAATCCAAGGTTAGGGCACTGTGGCTCATGCCTCTAATCCCAGCACTTTGGGAGGCCAAGATGGGCAGATCACAAGGTCAAGAGTTCACAAGCACCCTGGCCAATATGGTGAAACCTCATCTCTACTAAAAATACAAAAACTAGCCTGGCATGGTGGGGGGTGCCTGTAGTCCCAGCTACTTAGGAGGCTGAGGCAAGAGAATCGCTTGAACCCGGGAGGCACAGGTTGCAGTGAGCCAAGATCGCACCACTGCACTCCAGCCTGGGCCACAGAGCAAGACTCTGTCTCAAAAAAAAAAAAAAAAAAAAAAGAAAAGAAAAAGAAAAATCCAAGGTTAGAAGCAAAGAAAATAATAAGTGAAAATAGCATCTGCAGTTATTCAAACAATCCACGACTGTCACAAACACAGAACGAGGACCTAAGGGACAGAATGAGATAGCCAGATACTCAACCCAACATGATATGTAGGGAACACATTTTTCAAAACCCCAAACAGACACAGTGGCAAAGGGAGAGTCTGGTTCAATCAATGATTTTATCTACAGGCAAAACACTGAAATAGGACCCCTACATTTCACAATACACTAAATCAACACAAAATGAATTAAAGACCTAAACTCAATCTTGAAACTGTAAAAGTCCTATAAGAAAACATAGAGTGGGCATATATTTTAGGAAACCTGTGTCTTTGCACACATGCTGCAAAAGGTAAAAAAGCCTCATAACACTAAAAAAAAAAAAAAAGTGGCCGGGCAAGGTGGCTCAGGCCTGTAATCCCAGTACTTTGGGAGGCCAAGGCAAGGCGGATCACCTGAGGTCAGGAGTTTGAGACCAGCCTGGCCAATATGGTGAAACCCCGTCTCTACTAAAAGTACAAAAATTAGCCAGGCATGGTAGCAGCCGCCTAGAATCCCAGATACTTGGGAAGCTGAGGCAGAAGAATCGCTTGAACCCAGGAGGCAGAGGTTGCAGTGAGCCGAGATCGTGCCATTGCACTCCAGCCTGAGAGACAAGAGCACAACTTCATCTCAGAAAAAAAAAGGCTGGGA